>NC_081446.1:4142335-4200509 GCF_007210705.1 Tigriopus californicus
CTCGTACACCCGCTCCCTCCCTCTCTCCCTCCCTCTCTCTTCCGCTCTCCCTCTCTTTCCTTCTCTTTTCCCTCTCTCTGAGTCGTGGACTGGCTTTACCCATTCTCTGTTAATGGCTCTTGCATGTTCGTCCAATGTTAACCACAGCTAGAGTTCCCCATTCATATGCCTTCAGTAATGACACGTTTGGGTCGTGTAGTTTTTCAGGATAGGGATTATGGTGTCGATGTGTGTGCGTGCGTGAGTGTGTGACGGGATCGTTGTATGAGCAACTTAGTCATTTCGTTTGAACAAGTGGAAATAACACTAATTTCGACAATTTCCTTCGAAAGGTCCGCTCTCATCTAGCTCCTCGGAAATTGGTTTTATCACAAAATGAGCATAATCATCTTCCTCAGTATTCAGCGACAGATATTAATCCCAGGTTCCTGTTCATAATTCCCCGCACAAAGTCTCTCGATTCAGGTTTTGGAGTGCACATTGGGCAATTACCGGCTAGTAACATGCTTTTCTTTTACGCTTCTGAGAGCCGATAGGTTCTGAAGAAATGAATCTGTGGCTGCGCCCATTGGAAGCTAATTAATCATGGCAGTTTCGTGGTGTTCTGAATAAGCCTCTAAATCCATGGGGAGGAATCTCATTGCATTTGTTATTCTGTCCATCAAAATGTCGGCCCACTCCTATTCATCTTGAGAGTGGCCACGGCCATAATGTACCCATAGCACACATTGAAGTAACCATCAAATATACTATATTCTCATTTGTTTCATCTCTGTCTTGTTTCCTCGTTTTTTCAGGGATGCTGCGGCAGCCAGCTCATCTCCAAAAGCTGGGAACAGAGTGGACCGCTCCCAGAGTTTAAGAGACCAGGAAGCGGTAAGTCGAGGACAAAAGGTATACCAACTTTTCCCTAACATCGTTACAAAATCATCATGCATATCCATGAGTTCAAGCATTTCAAACTCGTAAACGCTCACCAACCTTAAGGGCGAGCCTCTTAAAACGTGTGTCAGTCAAATATAGAGAATGAGCGAAAAGAAGATGGGGACGAGACTCTGATTGAAATTGGCCATTGTTTGCCTTTCATTTTCCTTTTTGTTGGAATTCTTCTTTGAGAGCTGAGAACCAGCGGCTCCCTCTCGGTCCGTAGACGCTTTTCTGGTTGCAGCTCCTTCTAGAAATCCTTTCAAACTTTTTGGCAAAACACTCTGTGATCGTTTCTTTCCCTTATAATGGCTGGAGGCCCTTCTGGCTGAATGCCATATAGGGTGCCATTTTTGCTCGAGATTTTGATATCATAGTCCTTTCGTATGGAACGAATTCACGTTGATGAGGGGCCAGCGTAGGAGCGAGCCCCGCCCTACTAATACGACAAACCAATGGTGTTCTGGGCCGCTCATTGAGCAAACACAATCAGGTTGGAACGCGGTCCTCGTTTACTAGGGATTGCTTCACAAAAGGCCTTGATTGCAGAACAGAATACCATTTTCATTCCGTCGACATTGATGAAAGTTGCTTTCGTGGGCAAAAGCTGAGTCACGTTTCTTTAAGAAACAAAAACAGTGTTTCCATTAATCACCTGAATCAGAGGCTTTGTAGCAATGTGCAACAAATCAAACGCATTTCCAAGATAGATTTATTCGGCCTGGGCCTGAACGATGGACCGCACCAAAAGAAATGTTCCATTTTTCATCGTCAAAGCCAAAAGAAATGTTCCATTTTTCATCGTCAAAGTGGAATTCCACGTCCATGGAAGGAACTTAACTTTCAGCTCCTCTCCTTCCCGCCTCATTGTTCCATTCCAAGCATTTTGTGTTCTATTATAGGTTAAGACTCGTCAAATTGCTTTTTCACCTGCCTTGTCTATTGTCCCATACATCTTATCCCCTTCTTGACTCTTCCTACTTTTATACCATCTGATATCAGGAATTAGATTGGCAACCTTAAGGCTGTTGTGCAACACAACGACACTTTTTCTGCTTTTTAACATCATAAGGATACTCTTAGCTGCGAAAGAATTGTTGTGGCTGTTGTCGTTCATTATGATGATGATGATGATGATAGTGCGAGGATGAGAACAGACTTTCTTTTGAGTTGAGTGACTCCAAGCAGAACTAAAAGTTGGCCTTTGGAGTGAGCAACCTGCAAAGAGCTCTCAAGTCGCACATTTTACTCGGCCTCAAGAGCTTGGGTATGTGTGTGGGTGCGTGTGTGGGTGCATGCGTGCGTACTGTCTGTAGTTAAGAGCCACTCACCCTCGGGCCAGAGTGTTTGGAGTTGGCTAGCTGACTGGCTGGCTGGCTGGCCTTTGTTCCACTTCGTAACTGAGACGAAGTTTTTGACACAATTTTGAAAATCAATTTTCCCTTCATGATCATCTCCGAGCGAAACGAATCTTCTACGCCGTAATCCTCCTCTGCAAATGCTCTTGCTTCTGGGAGAGAAACTCAATTGAATCGTGTGAGCTCTTTAATATTCTGGTCTGGCCAAATCTCACTGATAGGCATTCAAGTTTGGAGTTGTGTTGAGTGTTGGCGACGAACGAAGGTTTCGTTCTCCCCCGACGGGTTTACCCACAGAGAGAAAGAAACGAAGGTCGGTTATCCTTGTTACCTTGTTCTGTTTCTCCCCCCCCTCCCTCCCTTCCTTTACTCTCCTCTCGTCTCGTCTCGTCTCCTCTCCTAGTACTACTCCTCAAACTTAAGTGACTTTTAATGAGACCACAAGATCTGCCTCAACTTTCGTGAGGTCCTCAAATTTCAATAGAGCTAGTAGCTCCGAGTGTTCCGTCTTGTTTACTTCTTTGACTTGCCTGTGCCTCGGGCCCAAGTTCAGACCTCATTGGCGTTTTTTACACAATTTCAGTTGCAGGCACGTCAGTGGCTCTCTGGCAGGATCTAGGTTTCATTTTTCCAAAGTGGTTCTCTCACGTTGGAATTGTGATCCTTCTTTGTCTTAAAACAAAGACGAATCGTCGCTGAGTTGTGGAGACATGGCAGGGAGAGAGTTTTGCTTTTGGTTCATTCAGTGCTAGCCATCAAATTTTTGAACAGATTGCCCCATTTGAATATTTCTGGCGTCATAAAAGGCGTCTTACGTTGTCCTTACACGGATTGTCAATATAATTTTTAGAGTATAACTTGACACTAGATGTTGTTTCATTCACAATTGAAAAAAAATCAAAAAGCAATTACTTGAAGCAAGAACAGACTAAGAAACAAAGAAAGGTTTTAAAGAATGTAGATATATCCGAATTATGATTCAACCCAAAAAAGAAGAGTGTTTAACATAAATTTGTTCCAAATGAATGATATTTGCACCTCACGTTTTTAATACTTTCAGCAGGTATCGCTTTAAAGAAACTAACGTAGATACTGCTCAGTTTGGCCCAGAAATCAGTCGAAAACTTATCCAAAGAAAGTTGAAAACTGTTAGAACAATTTCACCCTGAAACAGTGTTGGGCATGCGTGAGCTGGTCATGTCTACCTAAGGCTTCGCTCCGCAGACTGCTTCTCATTCGATCCACGCTCTTTCTCATCTATCAGATGAGCGGTAAAACCTGGGTTAAGAGGGATAGGGAAGGAGGACTAACTACTCCATGCATGATAGTAAACTAACTGGCTTTCTCTCTATTCATGGGGGGGGGGAACACCTAAAACTGGAGGAGACATCAAAAATCACAGCTCTGCCTCTCTGCCGGATCGTACAAAGACTGGAGGCCAATTGGGCGAGAGTGACTTTTGAGAGCATGCACGTACGTAGAGTGGGTACGTAGTTCGTCGGTGGTGAGTGGTGGCCTCTTCTTTGAGGTGCTTCAATCCTCCGTGGTGCTTGGGATACGATATCTATCTGAAATGTATCTATCCTATTGGGTGCTCGCGAGCGAACAAACTTCACAGTTGGAGTGAGTGTTGGCCTATGGAGTGGATGATTCTTATTTTGCCATTTCTCATCTGTAATCAAGTGAACTTTCCAATGAGATATTCAAGTACTCTTGAGTCTGCCGCCGTGAAAGATCGTAGTGAACGTTCCACCACTTAGATTCAAGAAGAATGACCATGGTCGAGTTTTGTTAACGTGAGGTTTGTAGAAACATGGTCTTACTCACTTCTACACTTCGAGAGCTTCACGCAGTCGTCAACAACAAGTGTTGTACTTTCATGCCCATCATGTATCAAGTTGGACCTGGGTTGTCCCCGATTTAGATGGCTTAAAATATCTCAATCCACGAGAGCTTAACGGTTGGAAGTGAAACGATGGGTGTGCCGCTTGGACGGAGTCTCGTAGAAATGGGCACGTGCGACTTGAAGGCGGATATGAGTGTAGTCCACTTGAGATAATGCCCTTGCCTTCGAGTAATAGTGTGCTAGATCCAACGAGGATATTGCTCGAACTTCGTCTCCCTCACTCTTCTTCTCTTCCCTTGATTGTGTGGAACCAGAGTACTGTCCTTGGTTCTCCCCACCGTTAAGTATGTGGATCAGCCAACGGGAACCCTGAGTCCTACGTAAAACAACTGGCCTCTTTTCACAGTCAGACAACAATCCCAACGCTACGACTTGTTAGAGAGTCATATTGGATGTCAACTTCTCGCCAAGCACTTAATTGTTGTTACCTTGTCGTAGTTGCAGTGACTTTCAAATTCCATTGTAGTTTACGACATCCCATAGCGGCATTGTTGCATGCAATTGTCAGACGATCATGTTGGGGCGAAAGAGTAATTTTTCAGATTTGCCTCAAGGGAATGAGAATGATCCTCACGTTGGATGAGAACGTCTTCTTTTTCATTCTACCTGCCACTTCTTGGCTCAGGGTTCATTAGTGAGAAACCGAATATTTAGGTTACGTGTCGCCCGACCCCGCTCGAATCGAAAGAACTTGGCAACCCTAGGCGTGACTTTTTATCAGTTTGAGCCTTTGACTGTGGGTGGTGTGGTAGTATGGTAGTATGATGTGGTGGTGATGTCCTCCTCCAGCCACTAGGGTAAGCTGAAATGATCCAAGGAGCCTTGGCAATTCTATGGAGGGCCCACTAATGACCTGGCTTCACTATGTACTTGTGTGTGAGTGTGTGTGTGTATGAGTGTGTGATGGACTCCACACTCCAAAGTTGGGGTAACTACCGTCCATTGCTATCCTCTTTTTCCTCGTATTGGCAGTGAATGAGTTAGTTTGTGGTTGACAGGGTTCCCTCTGCTCACTGATGGGCTGACTTGGCCATTGGTGGAACTAGCGTAGTTCTGCGGTTCAAAACCCAAAGTGACATTTCCCCCTTCCTCAAACCAGTCATAAAGTGTAGTGGTTCATCAACGCCAGCATTGAGAGGGTTGGATTTGTGGAGTGAAAATTGGAACGGTCCTCCGAGACCGTGTTTTTGTTGAATGTCTGAAGTCGAAGTTGTAGAATTGAGTAAGACCAATTCAGTGTTTTAAAGTCGTATTTGTGAGATTTAGTCCCCAGTGACTCCTTCTTGGCGGCGTAAAGGAGTATCGTGTGGAACAGAGAAAGATGGAAAATTAGTGCTATTCAGTGACGGCGTGCAATCTCCCACACCTGAATGGAGCCAATGATAGACACCACTATGGTCGCCATTGAAGATGCATCCAATGTGGCCAAAACGCCTCCAGGGACATCTGGGATTCCCTCCAATCGGTCCTCCCTGCCTCCGGCTTTGTCGGAAATGGCCACGAACATCAGCCTCCATGTTCGAGAGCCCACCCCTGCTCGGAATGAGGACGACTCTGATGACGATGCCGATGACGAATCATCACTATCGCAACCTCGGAAGCACTACCCGTACATTCCCCGGCGGGAGCGCTCGCACTCAACCGTGACCAACCCGATCATCCTCGCCTCTCAATTAGAAAGCATTTCGGAGCCCAAGATCAAGCGCAGATCTGTCAGTACTTGTGGACCCCTTTCGATCAGTCCGCCCACCAAAACCCTACGCAGCGATGATGACAGTATGAATGCTCATCCTGATTTGAGCCCGCCAATTTCAACGCTACCTACCTCGATTGCGTCCACGTCATCCGCCACAAAACCGCCAATCATTGGCGGAGTGCGGCTCCGGGAATCGCGTCAACATCCAAGACTGAGCCCTCACGTCCGATTCAGTAACATCGAGGATCGTGCCGGTCAATTTCGATACCCGTATCTGGAGGCGGGCCTTCACGCCTCGAACACATCTCCCTTGCTTCTGGGCTCAGGCGTGACTGGGTACAAGCGTGGAAGCGGACGATGTCATCACCTCAATGTCGACGTGGACGATGCTAAGAATTTGAATAACGTGACGTCCGTGCGTCCAAGTGCATCTCGAGCAGGCGACAAAGCTCCTCCTCACATTGTGCAAAGGACTCAGTCCAACCCAGAAATGGATAGTTGTCCAGTGTGTTTGGCGAGGAAGGAGTGTGAGATCCTTTTGAAGCGAACATATAGCAAGGTATGACGTCACCAGCCTCTGACGAGTTTCTTTCTCAATCCCCTGCATCCCTTGGTAGGGCACGCAATGAAAAAGTGAAGAAAAAAAAGTGGCGAGGAACAATCCCCTCGCCTCCGCTTGCTCTACATTCATTATCGGTCGGTCCTCCGAGCGAGACTCACTTGAACTCAATTCATTCGAGACTACTCGTACAAGAAGTACTGATTACGTCGCATATTTAGCTGTGATGTGTGTAGGCTCATCGTACTCGTAGTTTGATAGCCAGTCATGTTGAACAGGACATTTCTATTTGAATGAAATCTTCACCTTTGATCTTAGCTCGGCTGGCCACCTGATCGGAAGAAGTGAGCTTTGTGAGGGCCCTGACTGACTTTCTTTTACCCTTCTCGAGAGTGAGATTCTAATCTCTGGCCATAACCTCAAACTTCGTATTATTGTCTGTCAATGCTCTCATCCATCACATTCTCGAAGACAAAACCTCTATTGATCGTTTGATGAGTTTCTTGATTTCCTAGTTCCATGTGGAACTGGAGTCTCTTGTTCCAAATGAGCTTCCGAAGACAAGTGTGGCCTCCTGCCGTTCTAGTAAACTCACTTTGAGTATAAACAAAGCAAAAGGAAGGAGGAGACCTTGCCCAAAGGCAGAGGAACATTTTAAACATCCCCGCCATGAATGCCACCAGAGCTTTCGACAGTCGGTGGAAAAAAGAGTTGCTCCCGTCTTCCTTCATCCTTGTCTAGAGTTTGAAGTGCTTGAACTGGTTTTTCTTCGTCACCTTAGAAGCGGTAATGAAAAAACTAGTGATTACTATAACTTTGTGTTCTAGCGTGGAACCCCTGGCCGTGAAAGGCGAAAAAACTCCGATCCCAACCTTCCTCGGGGTGGAACAAGGCAAAGGTAAGAACACATCCATCCTACTCTGCTATTTCGAAAGGTTCCTTCTGCAAGAGGCTTATTAGGATTCTGCTTTTCAAACTTCATTTTTGTTCCGTTGGAACAAGTGTGAGGAAGTTGGTTTTGAATTTGCTTTTTACGCGGAAGTTCCGAGTGTTCCAAAAAAGTCCATGTGGCTCTCGCGTCTCTCTTGGGGGTGCATACATCTTAGTGGAAATTGTTCGGTAACATGGAAACTAGAGACGTTAACATCATCGAATCTGAGCCTTCACAAGTATGAATTGTCTTGGCTGCGCTGGCAAATTTTGAAGCAAATTTGGAATGGACTCGAATGTCTTCTTTTTCAACGACATCGTCGTCATTTTCAACTACAACGACGTACTCGCCAACATCATCTCCAAAAATTAATCTAGCTTTTCTTCCGTGCTGACTAAGCTAATGTCCCCTTCACTCTTTCTCTCTTTCTCCATCTCTATCTTTCCTTCCCTCCTTCCTTCTCTCTCTCTCTGTATCTCTTTTTCATGGACGCTTCGTAATAGCTGCCATCAAATTTGTCAAGAGTTAACGACGACCAAGACACCTTGGAGCACTATTACTTTTAGACCATTTTCTCTCACACATATATCCATTCTGGTTTTCGTGCTGTCGCATTTCCGATATTTGATGGAATATCTTTAAAAAGAGGCTCAAAATGGGAAAAAAAGTTCACCTCCCGAGACTTTTTGGCAGAGCCCGAATTTTCTGTTCAGGTCTGAAGAGAGAGGCGAGAGAGAAAAGTTATGAAGGCTGCAGAAACATGAGATGATATGCATTTGAAATGTATTCCTCGCCAATCCGGCCCCTCTTAGAGTAGATACTTGGCATCTGGATCTCTCATAAGAGTTGCCAAGGTGCCACTGAAAATGTCCATTTTTTTTTCAAGAAAGTTTGGTTCAAAGGCCATTCGAATGATTTCAAAATAGCCAGTAGCAGAAAGTTGCGCTTCTTCTTAAGATCCCAACGACGATAACAATGGACATTCGATTCCTCCTGTCTCTTCGGACCAACTTTTTAATTTCGTTGTTCATTCAAGCGGATTGAGTGGCCCCCCCTACCCAATTAGCTTTCTTCGTACTTTTCTATGAAGGTTCAGCCGACATCATCGTGTGCATGCAAGTCATTTGTCTAGCAAGGGGCAGTCGATAAAGGATCGCTAGTATCTGAACTAATATTGAATCAGACCTTGTCGTCCTCGTGGGAAGCGACCAACTTTATGACCTATGAACGTCATAGACAACCCACTCTATTGGGAATGGACGTCTTGCCGTGAAAAGAATATTGAGACAGTGACACTCACTCGAAGTCCATTCCTAGCTAGTTGTGGTTAAGCGATTGGATTGATTTGATTACCTTAACCGGGACTGTCTGTCCCTGACCAGCGTGCCTGTACTTGTACTTGTAGAGTAGATCTCAAGCCAGAGGGGCTCAGGATGTCCATATTGTGAACACCGCCGATGGAGACCGTTTGCCTCAAATATTCAAGTCTAATGACGGGCTTGTGCACTCATGCATGCTAACGAAAGTCTTCATTTTTCTCCAGTTTTGAAACGGTCAGCCTTGCCAACAATATTTGACAGTTTTTCTGAATGAGTTCTTTAAGTTGTCGTGGTGTGATTCTCCACCTCTTTTGGGCCTGGCCCAGCAGTCACTTCTCTCATTTCATATTCTCTTTCTCGGCTGATCTCAATATTAACAAGGCATACGGCAGACTTGAAATTGACGAGTATTTTGGAAGAGCTGAAATAGAAGGTTTCCCTCGCCTTTGAAACAAGTTGATGACACTAGATCGATATTAAGGATCAAGTGTACGTAGTACGTGTTCTAAACCAAATACTGTGCCTGTTTCCGCCGTCAATTCATTCAATAACGTGCTCGAGCTCAAAGGTAATCTGGGTCCAAGTTGTGTGACCGACTATGTTTTATAAACATTGACGTCATCAGCCCTGCACCTTATCTGTCAGGATTGGTCCTATTAGGGGACAGTGAATCAAATTTTTGGCAAACATCACTTTTTGTGCTTGATGATGGCTGGCATAGAGTTATGGTTATGGTTGATCTTCGATGTCCGTGGAAATGAACCTGTCAACTTGAGTGGCTATCTTTCTCTCTGTCCTGTAGTACTGTACTGGAAATGAGGAGGAGCTCTTTGATCTGAGTTTGTCAAGTCTGAGAAAGAGAGAGAGAGAGGGAGAAACTTATGATGAAGAGAAATGACGATGATGATAGTGATGATGCCTTTCAATGAGTCTCTGTGTGAGGGCCAGGAAGAAGAAGTCAGAGTGCTAGTCATCGTCGTCGTATATTTTAGAGCTGGGCAGAAAGTCAAGGCGAGTCGGAATCGGTCGAGGCTGGAGTTTGTTTGTTGAGCAAGGTACGTTGTTCAGTGGTAGAATCTTTAGGTGCTTTCCTCCGCTCTTCCTTCTTCCTTCGTCCTTTCATCCGTCTTTCCAACTCCTCTAGTACATTTACTACTAGTACTACCACTGCTACTACTACTACTACTACTTCTTCTGCCAGGGCTGACGGCTCCAGCAACTACTACAATTCTTCTTGTCCTCCGATGGAGCGAGCAAGGCGTTGAAAATTCATAACAAATGATTTACTTGTGTTGACGTTGCCTGAAAATCGAAGTCTCACTCCATTGTTGAGGATCATGTTGGACCTCGGGGTTGCAAATATCTCTTGTGGGCAACACTTTGAAGTACATCACTCAGAGCTGCATCCATTGCAACAACGTAAAAGTTCTTAGTGATGCTCAAATGCTGGCCGACGAACTCCGAAAGGGATTTGTGTGCTCTTGTGCTCAAGAGTGGTTCCTGATCAAATGAGTGGTGCCCTGAGTGCAAAAATGTGCAAATAGTCCTCCTGTTGGAGTGAAGGATCATGAGCTTCCCAATTGATCGAGGTCGGACCATGACCACGGCCTTGTCCACATTCTTGCCAGATGACGACCAATCGCGGCCCTCTGAGACCCTTCGATTTGTCTTGGCTCAACCCACGGGCTCTTTACGCGTGGCCCATCCTCGCAGGAGCTCAAGTGAAAAGAGATTGGGTACGTTTAGCCCCACACCGAGCTCGCTATTGGACATGATCTCCAAGGCCAGACGATCGCCCGCACATCAGCTCAGGGATCGCTCCAAATCACCCTTCTCGTTTCGGAAGAGGACACGAAGCTGCTCCGAGTGGTAGGTTGGCGTGTTGATTTGGGCCTAAAATTAATTCTGACTATGATTAAATATTCTGGGGTGAGCGGCAGTTAACCAAAAAGGCGTCTTCGTCCCGCAAACTTTGAATGTTTGGTAGTGTCGTTGCTCTTTAGAAGATAACCTGGCCTCTAATGGGCTTTTCTCCTCTCGTTTCTTTCCGAGCTCGTGTCCTTTCTTCGGGACAAATTTATTATCACCGGTCTACCTCTTTTTTTAATTCGCCCAGATTGCATTTTGGGCGCCGTCTGTTGGGCTCATTTTGGGGCCACAACCTATTGATGATCCAACAGAATCCTATGCGGAGCAATATAGCTGAACAAATTGACACTTACGTGTCACAAAACATTTACATGATATTACTAACCACACCGACAAGAGAGGGAATGGAACATATCCGTTTCAAGAAGGAATTGTAGGGCTGGAAAGGACTGGGAAATCCTTTTCTTTCTTAAACTCTAGTTACACGGATAGAGAATGGACCATGGTGTCTCTGCGAGGTGCGGGCTTTGGGGAGAAGTAATCGGCAAAAGAATAAGTCGTTGAGGGGCAGCAACAACGTTAGGCGTCATCCGGAATAGTCGAGGATGTACTTTAAACAGGGCGAGTAGAGTTGGATGGGATCTACCGTAGTGGGCCGCAAACGCAGGTGTGCACATCCACTGCTGCCCTCTCTTGTGGTTCTGTGTCTTGCCCCTGGTCCGCCTCTAAGCTATGGGTGAAACGCAAATGCGAGCACGTGTGTCTTGGGATGGAAAAGGAGAAACTCCAAGGCCAAGTCGACCATCAATGGAAAGACGAGAGGCCGTGAGCTTTTGCGCGGAAAAGACCAGGCAATTTTGGTTGAGGAAAGACGGTTGGTTTATGGAACTTGTGCGAGAGAAGAAAATGAACACGAAACCTAAGGAAGACGAAGAAGAAGAGGCGGACAAAGAGAAAGAGGGTAGGCGGAAGGAAGCAAGCATGGAAGAAGTATGGAAGCCTATAGGAGGCCAAGAGGGAATGAAGGCCAGCAAGTAGCGAACCAGACCAGTATGTAGGGGACCGCCTGATCAGGTGGGTCACAATTGAGTACAGAATGCCATTAGACAATGTGATACCATCATGGTTGGATGTGTTGGAAATGGCTCAAAGCCTGGAGCTTTGGGTCGAATGTGCTCAAGTTGGCCAGGATGATCTTGTGAGTGATGATTTTGGATCGAGAGGGAAGATCGGATCGTTGTTCGGAGCCAGTGATCGGCTCGCGATTGGTGATTGTGAACTAACAAGTGGTGGATTGACATGCCTCCGACTCTAATCAGCAGATCCAGAGAAAAGAGCCAAGAATTGATCCTCAGTCAAATAGATGCACCCATGATTAACATGGTGGAGTATCATCAGAGGGTGCTAAAGCCAGAGCAAAATGAAGTTGAACTCCATGAAGCCAAGCCATTGCCAATGAATTCGTCACTCTGCTATTGCATCCAAGATGGTCAAAATTCGCCCACCGAAGAGGAGGAGGACGCCGCCACCACCGCCGTTGCTGCCGAGATGTTGGGTCACTCCTCGAGACAAGCAGCCTCAGCTTTTGCGGCCTCCCTCATCCACAATGACCCAACTGAAACGGCCCATTTTTCCGACAAGAAGCCTCCTGCTCCTGCTCCTGCTCCTGCTCCACCTTCACAACGGCCTAGATCGGCCTCCCCATTCCCGCACCCACATCAACAAAAGAAACTCTTGCACAATATGTCAATGCCAACGGTGATTGTGCAAACAATTGACTGCTCACCAAGTACACACCGAAAGCATGCAGGCAAGAAGAAATCGCGAAAGAAGACAGCTCGGTCTCAAAGCCTTTGCGTTTCTCGAGACCAAGGACCTTTGTTGCCTCAACCTCGGATCCAAGTCACGCAGTTCATCAGCACGGGACCCCCTTCCCTCCCAATTGTTGGCCCCCCTCCCCTGATAGTACAACAGCCTCCCACGCCCACTACCCCCATCAGAGATGTTGTTCCACGCTTGGACCGCGTCACTCCAAGTCCCGTTCAATCGCCCTCAAAACCGAAACCGAGTCGTCTTCACTTGCCTACAATACATCTTCCAGCTAACGATGATGATGAAGACGAGGACATCAATGGTAACCATGAAGACTATGGGCTACAATTTGAGGTACCTGACAGAACCCCCGTGACAAGGGGTCCCAATCATTCCACGTGTGAAATCAGGATAGAGTGTGAGGTGACACCGAGTGCCGTTGGTGGTCCTGAAACACCCCCGCTGGAAACCCCAAAGCGAGGGCGTAACCGACGGAAATCATTAGTGAATCTGTTGTTTCCCAAGCAGGGTACAAACTCTACTGCCGCCACCCCAACGTTGGAAGCCCCCCAAGGACAACGACTCCATTTCCGTCGGGTGTCTGAGATTTTTTCTCGAATGGGAAACATGGGCAAAGACGATGCTCATGACAATGATGACAAAAGAAAGCAGCCATACGATGACATGGACACTCCTCAGTCCCCACCTGAGAGCTGTGGGTTGTCCATCCGCCACCTCTTTCCGTATCGGCGACGACGGAGTTCCGTGACACACTTGGATAACACAGATCAGTTCAAGGAGTCCCGAGAGGAAATCATACAGAACGCCAGGCGACGAATGTCCAGTTTCCCTCCCATGGATGGGGATGAGGCGGCTATCATGTTGGAAAAGGCTCAAGTCATTCGCTTGGAGCAGGCTCATCAGGAAGCATTGGCTTTACAATCGTCCAATGCTGTCACCAACGCCTTTCGCAAACTAAGGCGGGGCTCCCGATCTCCTTCCCCCATGAGCCTTCTTATGCCAGGGCTGAGCAAAAACAAGAAATCCAAGTGGAAAAGCTCGACGGACATTCCCACCTCCAACACGGATTCCCCGGGTTTAAAGCTGGGCGAGTTTAAGTTCAACAACAGTCAAAGCAATAAGTCTCCCAACCTAAACCTTCTAGGTTCTTCAAACGCTCAATCAGATGATTTTCCCTCCGGCACCGGTCTTGTCAGTAGTGTTGGTGACTCACAAGCATTCTCGGCGGCCAGTGCCACGTCGCCATCAATATGCGATGATACCGATTCCCCCAGGCGGCCTTTGTTTGTGTTTCCAAAACGTAAAATCGAAGATGTCCCCGGGATTTACATTCCAAGTGGGAAACCTAGCAAAACGAAAACAACCGAAGATGCAGACATCAAGAGCCTGTCCAGCAACCTCTTGGCCGTAATGCAAAACAAACCCAGGCGGCACTCCATGTCCGATCCAATATTTCTTCAGAACTACGCAGCCAATAATCCGCGTCCAATCCTCCTTCCCAGATCACCGTACTCGACAGACTCTCCGTGCGCCAGGTACGAACCATCTGGTCGTCATTGTATTTTTATCCGATCTCCCAACTCCCATGGGTGCTTAATTACGAGGCTCTTTGTGTCAGATCCAATGAGTTGAAACGTCCTCCAAGTACTAAGTCGTGGCTGTACCTAGTGATGGTGTGTCTTCATTCCCTGTGAGGATTATCAAACTTTTGTTCCACAATGTAGTAGACTGTCCTCGGTTTTTCCAATGAAGAAAAAACGTTACTAAGTCGGTCGAGGCATGGTAGAGTAGACGTGCCATGAGTGTGACCACAAGGCCTTGTTCTCTCGGAATACTTTTGAAAGTGCATGCCTAGTGCTTAGTACCAGACTTTGACATAAAAGGATTACATGCCATAACTTGCACTTCATCAAGCCTAGCTCCAGGCGTGAGTAGTCAGATATGATGGGCCGGGTTATTTTGGGAGCGAGAGACTTCCCAACTTTGTTTAGGCCTCCGCCATGGAACACTGAAGTTTTCGTTTTCCAGCCTCAAGACCATGGCCAATGTTTTCGAAGACCTCTGCTTTACTTGTAATTGTGTCAGATGCATTCATTCCGTAATTAACCCATTCACTCATCGTCCTCTGGTCTCAGGTGGCCCTTTAAAGCACTAGTGCTTCTGGCATGGTCCACAATCCATTCTAGCCACGGGAAGAACCGCATTTCATGAGATTTTTTTTTCATCTTCGCTCGTCGGTGTTGCTACCATGTTGTTCTGGAAAGACTGTAATTACCCAGTCCTGTTGTCATGGGTCTTGTTTGTCCTTTGGCAACGTCAATGTGTCGACCGGTGGTAGGTCCAGCTTTTTTGTTCCCTGTCCCACAAAAGACAGCGGAGCTAAGAGGTCGCATGTCATTGAGTGGTTCCTCCCAATTGTTAAAATTCTCGCTCCACGTTGAAGGTGGAGCCATTGTAATACGGATACTGTTGACCCAAACGCTTGGGACCTCGCAGAGTTCGAGCATGCAGTACTCTAATGGCGTCCTTGTTATTATGCCATTCATGGTCGCTTTGATTGTAAGATTTCTTTGAAAAAGTTTCTATGAAGTTGTCCGGTCCCCCTCGGCAAAGCTCATTCAATGGCACGTTCCAACCAATAAAGAGAGATATGAAAGATTGAAGTCATTGATAGGGGAAATCAAACGAGCGGGAAAATAACCTTTTCCTCTTTTCCCCAAGACTGGAGAAATGCCTATTTGACCATCAAGAATGATGACTTTTCCCATGAAAGTACGTCTATTTGGTTACAAAATCATTAGTGCAAGTAGCAGGCTTAACATAAACCTAGCCAGCTATTCATTGGAACCACTACTGTCTTCAGATCTCCTTTCAAGCCCGTTCATTATTCCATCCAACAGTTGTTATTTATGTTTATGCCATGTGAAAGCCCTGTTTTCATGATGTGGCTATATGGAATATGTGTATTCCCCACCAGTTGAGCGAGTCTTCCTCGTTCATTATTAAACGAAGGCTCTCTCTCGACTTGATATATATCAACCATGTGTTTGGGTGGATGCGTGGGTGGGTTGCTCGGTCGTCAATCACCCGTAATGAGCTTAGAGCTGATCCAACTTGGATGTCCGCCAATGTTCCAAACCACTCACTAAGATTTGTGGAACACGATGACCTGCAACACTTCGATCGAATCTAGTGATCGTTGAGCCCAGTAGTTTTTCTTGCTCTAACTTCATCCACAATGAGGCCACGAGCCCATGCGATCTCATGAACGGTACTTGCCAACGCTTTGACAAGAGAATGTACTACGTATGTGCCCGACGTTTCCGCCTTCTCCTTTCTCTTGTTTTTGAAAGCTATCTACTTTTTTGCTTCATTACATCTGAATTTGGGTGCTCAATCTGGATCACCGCTTCATTGAGATCCTTAAGCTGACTTGAGAAAAAGCATTCACCCAGGCTTCCATTATTCTCGGAACTGAAGTGGCACATTATGTTGTTAATGATATGTTCCATAATTTGCTCCTCCTTCCCTATAGAAAGAGGACCAGCTCTTGAGGGTCCAAATGAGACGTAATCATGACATTTTCTGCACCTTTTGTATTCCAGTGACGTCGAAGTCGAAATTCCACCTCATCAACAAACAACCAGCTCAGGGAGCTCAACATCTAGTCTGTCAGCCAGGTAAGAAGAACTTTAGGAGCGATTTTGAAACATTGTTTGTGTATTAAAACAGCCAAGGCGTTTAAAGTCTGTGATGGGGGAACATTGGCAAAGCTGGAATCAGGGTGCTGTGCTGTATAATATTAAAATCGCCCTGCCACGGGTAGCTTCTTTATGAGTTCTCAGACATCAGCATCAAGCATATGGTTGGCTGGACGAGTGACAGGTTCTCTATACTTAATTCGCTACCTCTCGACTGATGTCAAGTGCCAGTTTTTGCTGAGTTCTCCCAATACATTTTTCATTTCCGCTCAAACACAAGGGCCTTATGGACAAAAGAAACGGAACCGAATTGATCGAGTTCAATTTGAAGTGTTCCAAAAGTCGTGAAATCCCTAGTATTCGTTGGATGCCCTCGACCATTTTCTGAGTTGCATTATCTGCAAAAGTCTCTTCTTTATTTTGGGGCCGAATTATGAGCGGAGTCTCGCAGGCTCCATCAAATTTTAGGGGGAACAAGCTATGCCAATTTTTTTTGTGTTGGAACAAGGGGCCTCGGAAGTTGAAAGAACCGGTTGAACGTCTTTGGTTCTCTCTCACTGGCTTTCAAGTTTAACCGAAAAAGGGCCTCGAGTTAATCATTTCAAATTGTGTCCCCTATTGACTGGGCTGGTGGAACTATCCCAATCTTCTAGCACACTCTACAGTGTACGCTTCGGCAGAACTTTTGGTTCGGGTAGATTCGTTTCAATCAAGTCATACCGAGGTTCACAAACGAAGATCCACAAAGTGTTGGAAATGTCTTCTTCATTTCTTGCTTCTTTTCACGTCACTTTTTCTAATTAATACGTCAATCTTTGGAAGACCAAAGAGAAGGGGGGAGAAAGAGCCCATCGGAGATGGAGGGAGAGAAAATTCCATTCGAACCCGGCAAAAAGTTTGCTTTGCTCAAGACGAGGACGAAGTCATGTCAAATTTGAAACCAACCAACAAACCTCTCGAGTCAGACCTACAACTCTCATGAGTGAAGGATGTGTTCGCCTCTAGGTTCCAAGAGTTCTCGTGATCCATCCAATATTCTTTGGAAGCATGAAAGGCCACACGAGGATCGAAGGGAGGAAAACGTGGACGCGGCCTCAGGGATGCATATATTTATGCTGGACAATGTGTCCTTCTTATCGGCCTATACTAATTAGAGGTGAATGGAGATGTAAGAGGAGGTTCCTGTGCAGACTCCAAATCCTGTGTCCCACGGACTGAGCCACATGTCTTGAAACTTGCACCTTCTTTTTTCCTCTTTTTGTGACCGAGAGATGGACAGGAAAAAGATGTCTGACTAGTCTATCAATTTCCACACATAATGGCGTGCGAGCCGAATAAGAATAAGATCAACCAAGTCCGATAGCCTTGATGAGTCCTTCATTCATTGCCACGAGGGAGGGACTGCATTAAAAATCTCATACACGAATCAGATACGTATCAATCTAGGGTTGGTTTCTAATATCGGTGAGTGGAAATGTCAGTTATATGTGTGCAGAGATGTCTTGCTTGAAGTTTAGAAAACGAAGAAACAAAAACGAACTCCTTGACCAAGTTGAGTCTGCGGCTTTTGGACATGACTCACACTCCGTGAGATTGTATGACAAGTTAGGTTATTTTTCCGTGGCGCGGACCCACCTTGCATCTTGACTACAGGGTGCCTAGGAAAGGTCATATCAGTCTCCCTCTAAAATCGAGCTTCTCCCTCAGTGATATCCTGTAACAGACATTGGATCACCCGAAATCTCAGGTGGTCTTTTTGACGGAGGTGACTAAATGAACCATACCTCAATCATGAGACACCTGGTGCTTGTCCACCAGTTATAAATGTCAAGGCATGGAAGTTTAGTGGAAATGTCAAAAAAAAAAAAATAGGTTCTTATTTTATTTATACCCGAGTTCATCTTGATGTGAGTGATGGAAACAATTCCATTGTTCCTGGACGGAGCATCGTCCTTGGAAGCAGTACATTTGGCAAGAAAGAATGAGGATAATGGAACACATTTGCGCTTCGATATGAAATGGTCAGGCAGCTGGTTTGTACTTTATCTTTGAATGTGGTTATTGGCATTCCTATCACGAGACCCAGTCATAAGTTTCCTCGCAAATGAATCTGGGCCTGGATTGCTTTGTCGAGACCAAGATTTGTATTCCAACCAGGCAGGTGGTAGATAAGCACCAAAACTGTTGGTCTCCAGTCTAATCCATTGTAGGACTTCCATCATAGAAACTGGTCATTTTCCACCCTTGGTCTCCTAGGATTCTTTTCAATGACGGATTTCCTCTCTAGCGTCCTTGCTTTGGCGACGGGCACACCGTTTTGGAAGAGAGGTTTCCAAGAATGGAACCGAGTACGAACAGGTTGGCTCAGTAGTCCCTTCAAAAGCTGTGGAGAAAACCCCGTTCCTTGGAGCACTCTGTGTAGGTAATTTTAGGTCGGTTGGTATTCAAAGGCGTGGAAACGACGCCTCGTTTTTCAAGGTGGTCCTCAATTGTTGTGTTAAAGCGACGACGGATTGAAAGCTCGGCACAATAACGAGCAATGGAACATGGTGGGGTTCCATGCAATAATACTTCGAGGTTTTTTTGGTAGCTCGTTGGCAGATGAAACATGGCCTCTGACGTCAAGGGCTTATCTAGATTCGGCTTGTATCTCCTTATCAGTGAATTATGCTCGACTTAGGAAGGTCATTACTTGTTGGCTATTAGCCTTTGAACCCCTTCTTTAAGGTTGCTAACAATTGTATTTGAGTTGATAGTCTGTTAGTCGTCAAATGAGTCACCACTATGAATTGGCTTCTTCTCCTTCCAGGAAGCGTCAAGTGTCTTAAAATGTAGCTAGAGAAGGGACATGAGACAGCATGAATTTGGTAACACAGTAATCTCGGGCCCAAAGACACACTGATCAAACACTTCATATATCAATATTGGCTAATGTGTGCGGGACCGAGAAGATCCACCGAGTCGAGCGAACAGTGCTCCCCGAACTTCAATCAAGAAGCAGCTTCGCCCCCTCAAAAAGCCAGGACAGCATTCGGGCTTATTGAAGACAATGTGCATATATATCATTATTTCCATTTGATAGTACAGTGGTAGTAGTGGTATTGGTGGTGGCGGTTGTTGTTATATTGTTATTGGGTTGTTCGTCTTTCACCGTCTGTCATCGGTTTCTCCTTGTCAAGGCACACCAAACCAAAAGCGGTATAGGAGTAGAAACACGACCAAGCAAGACACTTTATTCCATCTATCATCGCTTGTACTTCCTCGGCTATATTCTCTGGAGAATTCGTGAGAACTGATCGAATGGAATGGTTGATGCAACAAGATATGTTTCTGTGTCTGGTTTTTCGAACTTGATGAACTGTCCACAAATGGGAGGGTTGGGTAGAGCCAATACAAGTGAAATACATACAGAGTTGGACAGGGTCCGGAGTTGGATGTGTTTGCATGGACGATAATGATAATGATGATTGAAGTTAGTGGTGGTGGTGATGGTGGTAGTGGTGGTTCTCAAGTCACTTGAACAAACCGATTTATTTGGTATGTGTGGGAGTGGCTAAAGGGCCTTGAAGTGGCTTGGATGTCGTTTGTACATTTTCCCTAATTTTTCACCTACCTCCAAGGGTGTCGAAATTATGGCATTTGGTCATTCACTTGTAACGCCTGACCCTGATTTCAATGTGCCTTGCAGATGTTTTTAAACGTGCGTGTGTGCCGTGTCTTCCGCCTTCTTGAGGCGCTTGGCTCGGCTTGCTTGAAGTTTGCTATCATCCTGTACCTTACCTTATAAAAGAATCCTCTTGTCTACGTATATATACATGCACTCAAGAGACTCGAAACACTGGTTTTGGGCAGGCTTTGAAATCGCATACCTATTAGAACCTCACTCTGAAGCGCTCTCGGGGCATTGTCTTGTTTAACCATCACATGTGGGTTCTTGGGCGATTTCGATCCTTCTAGGCAGAGCCTCTCCTATTAAAATCCATGCAAATAAAAAACCCGAATCTTCTCTCAGGTCTCGGTTGTTGGTTAACTTGGGTCAGGACCTTCCAGTCTCGATATCTCGAGATGGGTAGTATGCTGGCCGTAACCCATTCAGTCTCTGTCAAAAGGATTCATGTTGGCGTTTATTTTCGTATCCGGCTAGATTGAATTGAGATATTGGCATTTCCTCGAGGTCCAATGAGACCTCGTTGTTCTCGACAGCTGCCCTTCTACCTACATACAAACCTATCCATCTATCCACACACACGAGCAAACCTACGGGCCCAAATGGGATTCCAGTGCAATCTCTATCGTATACTCCTCCTCCTCCTCCTCCTCCTCCTTCTCCTTCATGTGAGCTTGTGAAGCAATGGTGGTGGTGGTGGTATTAGAAGCAGTAGTAGTAGTATAGTAGTATACATCCAAAGTAGTAGTGATAGTGGTGGTGAGGATGAAGGTAGAACTCGAAGTACACTCGCCGCCAAAACGAGTCCGGCCATGAAATATCAGCAGTGAATTCCGTGCACAGTTTGGTGTGTTTTGATGTGGGGTAAAGTTTGACTAAATTTAACTTGAGGGTGTTGCAAATAAGTCTTGGAAGGCTCGGGAAACGTTGAGTGAGAGCTGCGGACGCCACAACGAAAAAAGAACCCGAACTCCTTCCGACAACACCTTTTGACGAGGCACCAGCTGATTATGCACACCCGCTGGCACGAAAAATTGCTGTGAAATGTATTCAGAGACGAAAAATCTTCAAAGAATCTACTCATAGGGAGCCACAAAAGGATCTCCACACACACACACACACACACACACACACACACACACACACACACACACACACACACATGTTTGTGTGTATGTGACGACGGAACAGGGATTGAGTCGCCGAGTGAATGAGTGAGTGAGTGAATATGTCGGTGGTGACTAACAGGCCACACTCAAGAGATTTATTAAGCACTGAATGATTGACTTTGATGTGGATGTCAATGTGTGACAATACATTCATCCCCTCTCCTCACCTTACCGCCGCATTGGGGAAGAGAGTGAGAGAAAAAAGTGCTGTTGATAACCTTGAGAAACTCACATGATCAGTTGCGCGAAAAAGATACTCATTCAGTTTGTGGTCTTATCAAGCTGGATGGTGAATTTTGTGAGGTCTGCGAGATCCCTCTCGGCCTAAAATGTGCATTCTTATCAGAAACAGACTGCTAAAAGAGCTCACGAACGTAGTTTGATTGAGCAGTGATGAACTCTGGACTTGCGAATGTCGCTGTTTGTCATTTTGGGTGTGAGTTTGAGACGTTTCGGACTTGCTTCTTAGATCATATTCAAAGTTGCCACAGAAACGAAACGAAGAAAGTGTTTATACACGCCGGCCTTAGTGATCAAAACCAGTTTGAATGACTGTCTTTGCATTAAATAAAAAATGTTGCCCAACTCCGCGTGAGTGTTGAAATATCGTTGGGATTGGAGATGGAGGAAACTGAAACGAATTTGAATCCAAGTGATGAGTTAGCAACAGATTCGTCTGCGCTCTCGCCCATCGTGGAATCGCCTGAGATCCTAGCTAAAGTGCTGTCGAATTTGGACTCTGGATTTACACAATTGAGAAAGAATCTCTCCGTCATGGATGAAGGTCTGGCCAAGATCTCTGACACAAGTGAGCGGATCGACAAGAAGGTATCCATCTTGGAGTCATCCGTTCAGGACCTGGAAGCCCGCACTCGATGCGGTTCCAGCGACGGTGAAGACATGTCGCCTCCTGACCTGGGATACAAAAGTTGGGAGAACTCTGTGAGCTCTGAAGTGGCCTCGAATCCCAAGAAGGCCAAGAGTGCTATTCGCAGATCTCATACGATTGGTTCTTCACCCGGAGACAAGCAAGTGAAAGTGACCTTTTTAGAAGGGCTCGTCTCCAAGGTTAGTCCAGACTCGTGTTCTTCTCAAGACTTCCCGACAGAAGTCTCCGATGAGCCAGAACTAGACGAACTCGATGCGCCTTCGGAGAAACTGGACGAGGTCTTTGCTGCCGTGGAAACCCTGGACGACTGTCTTGGTTCTTCTGATATTGACGAGTTCGATGACAAACAACCCGTGAGCTGCTGCGGTGAGATGGACGAAGCAGAGTGTGAAACAAAAGGAAAGGAAAACTCACCTTTACCGGCAGTGCCCATCTTGAAATGCTCAACTCCGGCCTTTGCCCTTGATCTTCCTTCTCCCAAGATTGACCATTTGTCTCCGTGTGGTGGAACAAATTTTGCTTTTCAGCCGTCATCGCCCACAATGACCTCGTTC
This sequence comes from Tigriopus californicus, assembly GCF_007210705.1. Taxonomy (NCBI): domain Eukaryota; kingdom Metazoa; phylum Arthropoda; class Copepoda; order Harpacticoida; family Harpacticidae; genus Tigriopus; species Tigriopus californicus. The sequence goes on from NC_081446.1 coordinate 4,164,711, forward strand.
AGTGTGGGTTCGTCACCACCCACAACCACCACTCTAGCATCCCCCAAACAAAGCATGGCCAATCTCAGTCGATCAAAGTCACTCCACGATGTGTCCGGCAAACCACCCCTTCATCCTCAGGCAGTGTCGTTGGCGTCAAGGTCAGGTGCGGCCAACTCGTCCAAAATGGGCGATAGAGTGCCCTCTTCAAAGACCAATGGTCCCACAACTAGTGTTCCTTTGAGGTCAAAGTCTCTCAAAGAGTCGGCGGCCAATGCTAAATTGAAAAAGCATCGTTTCAGTTGGTCCAATTCTAAATCGGAGTACAACTTGGAAAATATGAGCCTTCGCGATGTTCCCAATATGATACGAGAAAGTCTCACCAGCCTTTCGAGCTTGGATCACTCCACTAGTAGTCTGTCCTCTTCGAATGTGGAACAGAATCAACAGATGAAGCAAATCAATTATCAGGATTTACTTTTCCAACAGACGGCTGGACTCCGATGTTCCAGACACGAAGGCTATTTGGAAATCAAAAGAACATCGGGCTTTAAGGTGCGCTTCTACATGCCAAAGATTGCTTTTTTGCATAGCAAAAAAGCAGGCGAGAGAGGGAGAAAGAAAGAGATTATTTGTATACGGACTCAATTGGTCCCATTGCTCTTGGTTTTGTTTCATAAACCTGGAAGAGTAATGTTGTTGTTTTTTTTAACATCTTGATTATTCCGGTAGAGTACAACAAACGAGAAAACTGGAGTCACTTTAACGTACGTTTAAAATTCAGTGAATTAAGCCACGTTTTTGAAATTAGACCTCGATCTCGCTCTCTCTCTCGCAAGCAAGCAAGCAAGCAAGCAAGCAAGAACCTTCCCTATTCCTTTCCCACAGAATTACAAGCATTATTGGTGCATATTGTCAGAACCTGTGGATACCAGTTTACCGAGTAGCATCCTCGGCGGCTCTACTCCTACCCTGTATGTGTTTCACGTCCTATCGGCATCAGGAGGCAGTAAATACAAAATTGAAGAAGCCTCTCTTCCCAAGATGGCCTTTGACTTATCAGAATGGACCGTGAGACGTGTCACTTCAGATGGGAAAGATATTAGGAAGGTCGACAAAAGGACACGTTACTTTCAAATGTGCCCAAAAACATCTGCCAAAGATTCCTCCCCTCGACAGTTTCTGGCCGCTTCCAAAGAAGAGGCCGACAAGTGGACCAGGTGCTTGGAACGGGTCATTGAAGAAACGTGTTCCATCAAGAATAATCTCAATTCAAGGCCATCTAGCACTGAACTACTACCGACCAATGGTGTCCACGAAACGCCTCCACGCAGTCCCAGATGGTCAACCTCATTAAATGGAGATGACGGAGAAGGCAAAGCCCATTTTGATAGTGTCTCTTCAATAACCATCCCACCATCGCCGCCTACACCGCCTACACCGCCCCCTCCCCCTCCTCCCGCTCCACAACCACGGTTATCATCATCATCATCATCATCGTTATTATTATCATCATCATCATCATCCTTTCCCAGCGAGAGAGGCCCAATTGAACCGTTCAAAACCACTAGGTACCTAAGAGATTGTGTCCATTCTTGTCTGTCGAGGATAATGATGGTTACTTCGAAGCGAGACCATTTTCATCACATTCCTCCTCTCTCTCTCTTTTTTCCCACCTTGATCTGCCATAGGAAAGGAGAAAGAGGCTGTTGAGTAACCTCGTATGTTCCATGTTGAGCCCTAAGTGAGGCTATACATGCCATGGCTCTTTGCCGAATACTTTCTCCTCCTCACGGTTGTACATATATGCATTCGCTAGAATGTATAATAAGTCGTGATGTGGGCGGAATAAGTATAAAATGACAGACCCCTTGACATTAGCGAAGGATTTCTTTCTGCTTCATTACTAATTTATGGCGAGTTCTCTTACTCCCCATGTGGAGAGTGAAAACAATCTTGAAGTTGCCAATGTTCCCCCAGATGAACCATATCTCGTTTCAGGTTTTTCACGTCTCCTAGCTTGGACCATTTATGTACCATTTCAATGATTTCACTTGATGAATGCGTTCCCCAGCTATAATTTCTTCTGTTTGCTTTTCCGCTTTCAGTCGGTCGTCAGTTGATAGTCCAGCCGGATCCCAGGAAATGGTGACCGCTGCGTCCGCCAGTGCCGTTCCATCGTCGTCCACGCCGATATCCAGTCATTCACAAGCCTTTAGATCCCCCGGGCCCCAGTCCCTGGAACATCATTATCACACCATCGATGGTGATGACTTCGAGGCCCCTGATTCGGACTATGAGCCCTCCACAGAGGACTGGCGAAAGGCCCTGGCCAAAGAGGATCTCGATCGTTTGGGGAAGAAGGAAAGCCAGCGGCAAGATGTTCTCAATGGTAAGTCGATACGCGGACAATCGACGTCGGTATTGGAAATTGTCATGAACCTCGGCTGGCTCCTCTCACTGTGCCCGTCTTTCCGTTCCAGAGCTTTTTAACACAGAAAGAAGTCATGTCAGGAATTTGAAGGTTTTGGACCGCCTCTTCTATCGTCCTCTTGTGGCTGAAAGTGCGCACTCGCTTGGACAACACAAGGAATTTGTCGAGAGCTTATTCCCTAATCTCCCTGATGTCCTGGCTTGGCACACCAAATGCAATCAGAAGATGAAGGACAAGGTCAAGAGGCTGGGATACCCTGTGGGCAACATTGGTGACATTCTAAGTGAAATGGTGAGATCTCTTTGGCATATACGTATACTCTTTGATGGACACACAAACCCACTAAGATCACTTGCTTTTGATAAGTTTCCGCCAAGTGCAGGCGGGACTGTGATACAGCAGTGGTTGAAACCTAGGGGATTATTTGATACAAAGAATGGCGATCATATCTTCCTTAGTATTGTAGCTAGTAAGTAATTGTTCCTTCAAGTGGAATCGTTCCTTTTGAGAATGTAATTATCGTCTGGGCTCACACTTTCGTTTGTTCTCCTGGCTTCTCAAGGGTTGTTGTTGTTGTTGTTGCTACTACTGTTACCGTTGCTTCTCTTGCTCCTGCTCCTGTTGTTGGTTAGCATAAGTCCACACGCTGTAGAATGTGATATACACACTGAACAAGCTGGACGTATCGGAAAAATACTGCACTAATAATCGGATTACTTGCTATGCTAGAAAGACTGAACTCTCCTCGAATCGAAAAAGTGCTTACCTACGGAAAATGAGAAAGAAGAAAGACATGCTTCCAAGTCTGTGGCCTCCAGCCAGGGAATGATATATACAATGTATATATGATTCCGGTTCGAATCGTCCGTTTCCATCATCTACCATTGGTAATACTCCACATGTTGCAATGTCTGTCCATTTTCCTGTTGCAACCTGGAGTAATTGAGACGGGCGAGAGGCTTGGATTGCGTAGCATATGTTTGATTGCCTGCCACTGGACAGCTTAATCTTGAACAGTTAGTCTGAAATTGGTAATGAGCGCTTCATCTCACTTCGGACCGTGTTAGTGGAAAGACTTAGAAATCACCAGTTTGACCTTAAACTGAGTTGAATCGCCAAGATGATTCCCTGGGTTCAGTGGATTCCTTCAATCGGTACAATCAAGTAGATGTTCCATGATGTGTCTGATAACCTTGTGCGGCATGTTAGTGATTCCATCTTTTATGGGCCCAATTTTGTTACGCACAACTGGACAAAATTTATAAATCTTTGCGTCTGGGATTTGGGTACGATCGCCTGTGCATCCTCAATTGCCACATATTTTGCAGCAATTTGCAAATTTGGACTTCGAGTTAGAAGTTTATGGTCACATTTGTCTACAGGGGAAATCCCAATTGAATGTCTTGTAGAGGTGCGAATATATGACATTCCTCACTTTTAGTAACACGTATACATAGGTGCGCGCCAAAGTAGCCGCCACAATCTGGTCGTCCCCCCAAATATGAATAAATCCATCTCGTTCATTTACAAATAGAGCATGGAGTGGCAATAATTGCGGACTGGCTAGATTTTAGCACACATTCTTGCGCAGGCATGCATAAAGTGTAAAAAAAGGAACTCTTGAGTGAGGGGGGGTTGGATTGCTCACCCAGGTCCGCCGACATAAAGACGAGGGCGTTGTACTCTGTTGGACCCAATGCAACGAAGCTTAGAAGCGAGGTGAGAAATGAGGAAAAAAAAAGCCTTTCTGAGAGAGGTCGATAGTTGTTGGCCACCTTTCTTTTCCTGGTGAGAAACGTTGACCGATGACATTCGAATCAAGGCCAGTGAAGGAAGAAATGATTTTGTTTTGCTAGCGACGAGTCCTTTGATAACTAACTCACTAACTGGCCCTCACCTGCGATAGACGATGAGGCAGGCTTTGTTCTTTGAAGCAAGTGGTTGTTCAGAGTTCCAAGGGAGAAAAAGCAAGTCTTGGGAACTATTTCCAGAACCATTTAGCTTTAGAAGGCAGATTAGGGACGAGTGAGTTTCCCTTTTCCATTTGGTATAAGGAGTGCCTTGAAGACTCCGAACGATAATTGGGTTTATTAATTAGAGAGAGGAAGAACGGAAGAAGCTCCTTCAAATAGCACCACCCAACTCAAAAGCCTAGTTCCCATTCCAGAGTGAAGAGAAACAGGAACTATAGCAATGTGCGTACTACATACGTACGTACCTCTCTGTACATGGTATACATATGAACTAACTACATGAATCCCTGGCTCGAACGAGGTTCATGCCTCTGAACCAACCAAGTCTGGCAATTGAAACTTGATCTTTCTTCTTGCAGTTCTTCGGCGATAATGGAGACAAGCTAATCGAGATCGGGTCGACTTTCACCAAGAACCAAAAGTTCACCATCGAAGAACTCAAGGACAGGAGGAAACGCGATCAACGCTTCGACAAGTTCCTGACCGAAACCGAGAACAAGCCCGAATGTCGGCGACTCCAACTGCAGGCCTTGTTACCCATGGAACACCAAAGGCTGGTCAAGTACCCTCTGTTGCTGAACCAGTTGTGGAAGAAGGGTAGTGAGATTTGTGATAAGACTGAGCAAGACATTGTCCATAGTTGTCAAGAGCGGACCTGTGTCATTCTGGAAAATATTGACAGGCGGGTGGCCGAGGCGCAGAATATGCATATGATGGCGGAAATCCAGAAGAACTTGGACACCTCGGGTCTTGATAAATTGCCCGATAGTCCCCTCTACAAGGAGTTCAGGGTAAGCCAACCTGTCTTGTAACAAAACAAGTGACCATCAAACAACCAATTGAGAGGATAGCCAACCACAATTGATGTGTGGTGGCCAAGCTTGAGGTCGATCAGGGTTGGATGATTTGGCCCAAATGCGCAGACGAGCACGTTGTTGGGATTTGGTACACTAGCCCTCAAATGAAACTATGGTGATCTAATCAATTAGTAAATGACCTGATGAGGCATATGCCTCAGCTTAAGTAAACTAACCAAACTGATTGGGAGAGACAGGACTCAATAATGAACGAAATAGGCCTTGGGCAACATCCCAAGCTCGTTGAAAGCTTTGTGAGACCATGATGTTTGAAGTAAAGTTCAATTAGGCTTAAACAGAATCTTTGAGATCAATTATAGGACTCGAGTCATTGCAGATTCTAGAGCTCAGAAAGGTTCAATTAACTTTCATTGGCTCGACCTTTCATAAGTCATTGCAAATGACCTGCGATTAGGTAATACTTCACGAAACAATTTTTTTTTGGTTGGGGGTGCTAGGGTAGGAGGGTGCACCTCGCCCGGCCAGCGAAGTCAGCCATCGCATCGTCCAAGTCCAAATTCCAATAGGCAGTTTCAAGTCCGGTATCAGATTGGTTCCCCGTCTGTGGGTGTGGTTAGCGTCTAAAAGTTTCCTTGAGAAAGGTCGGGGAGGAGAATTGAACCGGTGACCTCTCCCATACTAGGAAGCTGCGCTAACCACTACACCACGTCTCCTCCAAAATGGGCACTTATGTTTCACATTTTGTCCCTTGGTTAAGATGCTCAGATAAAAAACTGTTTTAAGTCAGATCAATTTTTTTTGTCTTACCATGGTCGTTCTGAGACAACACAACCATAAATATGCACTTTGCATTCTTTTATAAACAAGAGACTCCCGAGTCATTTTTGGACCATTGTTTAACGAGATTGACTCGTCAGCTCTGATTGAGTCCTGAGTCAAGTTTTTTAAAGCCAAGGAGTGAATCTTAGATCGAGAAAAGATCCCACTTATGTAGTATAGTACGACCTTTTCTCGATCTAAGATTCGCTCCTGCGCTTTAAAAACCTGGACTCTGGAGTCTTTATTTGATCAATGGACTGAAGTCAGTTTGTAGGGGACTCGTATACATAGAATATTTTAAAACCGATGGAACAAGTTGCAAATTGTCATTTCTTAGTTTCTTATCTAAAGGTCAAAACTTTCAATATTTATTGTCTTGCCGCTTTTTTTGTTACCAGAGTATATCCACAATGGAAGTGTGTTGGTTACCATGGCTGATTGTTACCGATGAACAATCCCGAGTATTTTTCTATCAGTGCCCCTGTCCATACGTTCCAGGCTCGAGTTGTTTTAGTGCAAGATAAACGTACCTTAAGGGAACAAGATTGAGTGCTAAATTGTGAACGAGAAATATCGGACTTTTTCTCGGCCCAAGATGCTGTCAAGAATTTGAGACAAATATCGCCATTTCCCCATCCTTTCCACTCCCTTCTTGCTTGGACTTATCTTGTCAAGCAAATAGAGCTAGAAATCCCCCTCTCCATCCTAAAAAAAAGACCTCCACTTGCCCCCCAATCTACCCGCTTATTGTCGGCATTAGGATAAAAGCAAGCAAACTTAAAGGTTTTTTTTTTCACTATTCCTTTCAAGTGTCTGATACCGTTGTTGAGTCGAGTTTTAAGTCGTTATCAGGAGTTTTTCGATTTACCATCTTTTCAAGTTCAAGTAATCTACCCAAGGAGAAAAAATTGGATTGTACATAATAGAACTCGATTTCCACTGTTTCCAGATTTTTTATCATCTTGAGAAGAACCAGTGAAGCTGAAAACGATAGCTCTTTGAATCAAGTTCTAGGTTTTCTGGAATCGAATTCATTTGCATTCAACCGTACTTTAGCTTTAGTGGGAGCCGAGCCAATCGCCTTCGTCTACGTAACTGTTCCCTAAGACGTCCATCACAACACACAACTCCAATTTGTTTCATAAAGTCGCGTGTGTCTCCATTGGCCGTGGAAGCTCTGGGGAGAGACGCTTCAAAAGACATTATCCTTGAGTAATACCCACACAGATAAGGCCTGGAGGAGTTCAATTCGTTGATACAAGTTCGAGATGAGAGGGGCCCCAGAGAAGATCTTTCCGGCCTTGTGGCGTGAAGCATTGACGATTCCTCTTCAGGGAAAAGAGGATTCAACTCAAGGAGGATGTGAGGTCAAACAACAGAAAGAAAAAGAGAGGCTTCAAAGAAAAGTACAATAGCTCTTCAGCCGCCACGGAAGTGATTGTGGTGATGCCTCTGGTGAGGCCAACAGATACGACCCAAGTTTGTTTGGTTCTTTTCCCTTTTTTCTTTTCTTTCCTTTTCTTCTTTCTTTACTTCCACTTCAGTTCTGGCCAAGGTTGTTAAGGCTTTTTTCACCGGGGCTTATCTCTTATTTGGCACTAGTTGACTACCACTGTCTTGCTTTTTCTTCCTTTGCATCCACCCAAGATTGGTGTGCTCGGAACAGCAATAAAAAAAGAGAGAGAGGGAGAGAGAGAGAGAGCTGTTTAGAATGACAGGCAGGTTTGGAGAAGTTTCTTGGTCACCTTGTTCATCCTTGGTCGGTTGGTTTGGTTATGTTTTGAGCGCCATATTTGAAATATTAAGCCCCTGGCACGGTTTTCCTCGGTTATGGCGGTGTGTCTAGATCAAGAAACCGGATAAAATGGTGGGAGAAAAAGATGATCCCTCAAGGGCTTTGGTTCTGTGAAAATGAACGGATTGGTCCCTGACATATTGTAGAAAGTTAGGCCAAGTTGGGATTTTTGATGGCTAGGCCCTCCCTTGAGCTTGCCTGCAGGCCTGTCTTGTCGATGTATCCTGTTTAAGGACCTCAAGGTGGAAGGTGTTGCTTTTTTATCATTGTTCATCAGGAGTGGAGACTAATGTGTTTTTTTTTTCTTTCTTTTAGAAAGTGGATCTTACCCAACACACTCTACTCTATGATGGCGTTCTAACCATGAAATTGGGCCAAAAACCAAAAACCAAAACGGTGGACTTGCATGTTCTTCTGCTGGAAGACTGTGTCATGCTTTTGCAAAAGCAGGATGACAAGTACCTTCTCAAGTATCACATGACCAATTCCTTGGCTATGACTGCGGCCAATCAGTCGAACATGGGCAAAACTTGCTTTGCCCCAATCATTAAGGTGTCCAACCTTCTCATCAGGCCAAATGCAACAGGTGAGAGCTTATTTCATTGATCCTGTGAGTGGCAGTTTTCACCCAAGAGTTTGTGTGATTTCCCAATTCATCTCAAGGACATCCAGTGCATTTTGTTGTGGAAAACGCCGAAACTGTGCAATTGGACTGATGCTCATGGTTTTTCAATTTCAGATAAACGCTCTTTCTACCTCCTCAACAACAGTCCAAATGGTCCTCAATTCTATGAATTGGCAACCCAATCAAGTACAGATCGCGCACAGTAAGTGGAGTTTTTGCTACTATTGTGAATCCACATGGACCTTTCATATCCTAGATGGAGTACGCTCACATACGGATCGGATGATCAGTTAGGCGACAACGCCATCTAGTGGCCGCAAAGAAAGATCATGAACCACAGTCTGCTTTTAAGTGAGAGCAGAAGGAACATGAAGATAGGTTATTTCAGAAAGGTAGAAACTTAAATGTAGACATGGTTTCATCATTTATGTACTACGAATGTCCATCCTTCAAGTGGATAAGCTCATCAGGGTTTTGCCGGCGGCTCTTAATAAGTGAACCAAAAAGACAGAAGGTGGAGCAAAATTAGTCAAGAAGACAACCCTTTACTGTCTTGTTCTCTCGATTATGTGATTCAAAATCATGCCGCCTAAGAAAATATGTAGCTAGAATACAAATTGAACGCAACTTGGCTCGTCAAGTTCGTGCTGCATCTGAACTCCGAAAATGTGAGTCTTGGCTTCACTTTATCCCTTCAATCCTGGCCAAGCCTATTCACTAGAGATTTCTCCTGTGACATGCTCACATTATCAAGGATGATTATGGGTCTTTTTGAGACTCATTCGCAAATCACTTCTTCACGCTTCGCCAATCATAAACATTCCTGTTGGCCTTCTTGGATTCCTCGCTCAAACGAGGATCTTCCTGCAGAAGATCAAAACCAAACCAAACATTTCCTATGGAGTAAATAAGCTCTTCAGAGAGTAGGTACATTCTGTTTTTTCCGTCTTATTCTTGAAAGGAACCAAGAATGCCCGTGTTATTTTAGGCCTTGGGTTGAATTGGCAATAGAGGTTTGGAAGTGAGATGAGAGATCCGTGTTGGAGTGGTTTTTGCCAGAGGTGCATGCATAGCGATTAAAAAGACAACTCATTGTGCGAAAATGGTCAGAGTGTGTCATTTTAAACTAATAGGATTTTTTGCTCGCCCTGCCAAACTCGCAGAAAACTCGTATTCAAAATTCTGCCGAGTTCAAAGCTCTCGTGCAAGATCATCAATGAGGCTGTAAACAATTAATACGTGTCATGATGATTGTCATGATTTATGCGCCTACTGCGAACAATCCCGCAAATTCCACGTGACATTGATGAGGGAGGCGAGCATTGTCTGCTGCTCCTCCTGCCAATCCTACTTTAACCGGAAAAAAAGAAACCCGGACACCCTCCGCAAATGTGAGAGTAACTTGTATTTGAATGCAGTTCGTTCGAAAACCTACAATTTGATCCCATTCCAACGACAAAAACATCAGACCGGATCACTTCAGGGGTCAAGTGCTAGAGCTTATATCCGACTGATTACAATAATTTGCGGGTGCTTTTTTGCCGAGCGCCAATGTCCCCAGGACGGACGGTTGGATGGTTGGACGGTTGGACGGTTGGACGGATAGATGGATGATGGTCGCCCGGATTACTTCTCGGATTCCATTTCGAGCCTGTTCTATCGCTCTTTTCATAGCTCTGGAGTGTCTCTCGTGCATGCTAATCAGCCATGACCAAGCAAACATGGTCTGACAAAAAATTCTTACTTGTTGAAGTGGATTCCTCATCTTGGTTTCCTCTCTTCTTCTCTGCGGTTCAATTCGCAAGTTGGCAGATTATTATATTTTTTGACATGGCGTCGAATTAATTTTAGTACGGCCAAGTGAGGACTTTCATTATATGCAACGAGAGCCTACCCATAAAAAAGGGAGTAATAATGTGCATTGTACAGTGCGGCATGAGAGAGTTTTTTCCCCATGGAAATGTTATACGATGCCCGGAAGACATTGGCATTTTTGTGTTTTCCACCAAGAAAATCACCCTTCCTGAAGAAATAATATTCATGAAATGACGATCCTTATCTCTCTGGGAAGGTGGAACTGCGAGATTTTGAGATGTTTCTTAAAATGATCTTCAAAGGTTGGGCTGCCAGTAATGATGATGATGGTTATGATGGGGGTGATTGTATCGCGGATGGTGGCATTACGAAAGATAAGCGATAACTCCAGGATCTCACTCTCTCTCTCTCTTTCTCTCTCTTTCTCTCTCTTTCTTACTCACTCAGTCTCCGTTTCTCTCTGCGAAACTAGTTTTATGAGGGTCACATTAAGATGGATAAGGGGGTAAATGGCGTTCACAAATGCAATCAGAACACTCTTGAGATTTATAGACCACCTAATAATTGCCCGCAATGAAACTAATTTCAGCGCAACAGGGCGTTTTATAAGTTGAGAAATATACTTTTGAGGCCCGTCAGAATCTGGAATTTGCAAATCAAAACAACATTCCAGTGGCGTGGCAGCAGGGTGACCAGTATTAATCGAGGGTTACTGGTCAAAAGAAAAGGAGGCCTTTAAGGTTCGATCGCCATCCAAAGGAAATTGCCATATGCTAACCAACCGTCTGTTGGCTTGTAACTACCGCGATTAATCTTCATCCCTGGTCTTTCTACCCAAGTTTTTGTGCTCCCGGAGCATCAGACGAGAACAAAAAGGGTAACAACCCTTTAAACCCTTTCTTGAAGGCAGATCCATCTTAACCCGGTCATAACCGGGGGTTTCAAGCACTAACAGGCCATCATAGAAGGGAGGGAATTCCAAAGGAAATGCAGCAATCTAGTTACCCAACTAACTGGCTTTGAAATCAACCGTCGAGGGGAGATTTCAAACATGCTTCACCCTTCACGGACCGCAAGATCCGTGAAGAATAGCTCCTTGGCACTTGGCCACACTCACAAATTCCGATCTGATCATATTCACTGTCAATGAATCGCTCGTAGATTGAGAGGTCATCCCCTCCATGGGCCGAGCAACAATCCATAGGTTGTTAAAGAATCTGACGTTCTAGTCTACTCGGCCCAGGTATGAACTATGAACTAAAGGCAAAAAGTCCTCCTTGAATAATGTTCGACAAGTTTCAAGTCCAATCAGTTGGCAGTCTCGAGCAAGCATTGCAGGTTCGATGATCGTTAAGACCTCTTTTTTGCTACCCTAGATTTCGCTGGGGAGTCATCTTACAACTTGAAAACCCTTTGGTCCAGAGTAAACCAAAGATAGCATGTACTCTGCGAGCAGTGATCTTGCTTATCATACCATTATGCTCTGCAAATACTTCCACGGAATCGTTTAAGGAACCAGGGCTTGGCGGCCAAGTTTAGGACCATGCTAGATGGGACTCCATTCCTTTGAAGCCATTTCTGGCGTCACAATCTGTCATTTTGGGTCCGTGAAGCTTTCCGTCATCGTGGACATCAGCCCGGTTTATCATGGTGTCAATACCAATGCCTTTTCCTGGAGCCCCAGCTACGCCAAGTATTTTTTTTATTTTATTTTTGAAGAGTCGATGAGGCACATGATTTGGTTAATAATGTGAAGAATCCACACCGAGAAAAACCTCTTGGTAGATCCTAAAAACCATCCCCTCTTCCCTTATCCCTAGTCCCTCCTAGCTTCAAGCTCTTTTGGCAGTTTTGGCTTAAATGAAGTGTCACCTGAAATGAATGATCGCATTCATTTGAAAAGAGAACATGACTATCCATCCCAATTCGGATCCTTCCAATTGGCACAAGAATAATCTTGGATACGAAGGCCACGACATCTCATTAAGTTTCTATCAAATCCTAACACATTGAGTGTTATCTATCATAATTCCTGTTTTCGGACCCACGCTCGACCCCCAAACTCGAGTCGAGCAAGTCCAAATGGCACGCACAACCATCGCCATTCATGTGATCCTTTTGGCTTCCTTGGCTCGAGTTACTTCTCGGCGACCGGGGTTTGCTCCGTCAGATGCCGGTTGAATTAATGATGTGTGCGTGTTTGGTAATCAGGGCCTCGTCCAGACACCACAGGCTAGTGCCAAGAAGAGATCTTTGAGAGGGGGGTGAAATTTGGTCGCGCTCGCTTCCAAATCATCAGCTGATTTGTTGACTTCTTGCCAATCATGTGTTTGGAAGTAATATTTGAGAGGAGGGTACAAAGGTGCATGTTTCACTTATAACTGTTGTGAGGTTGCTTGAGGGACTCTAAGTAAGGCCCTAGTGCGAGCTTGATAGACCTTAGAGTGATGAATGAGTCTCTACATTGATTCTGCCAGGACCATTGTCTGCGAAACAGACATCTTTATTCCCAATCTGATGGTTTCTGTTTCCGTGTGCTCTCTGAGTGTTGAAGTAGAAAAAGTGTCTTACGTCCGTCCAGAAGAGTCACTGAATTGACGAAATGAATTCTCAGTTCCTTTGTGACATCTGAGAAAAGAACTTCGAGCAAGAAGACAGAGAGTGAGGAGAAATCCGCTTCAAGAATTCAAACCGTTGTGTGGGTGTTCGGACAATTAATGGGACTTCTCATGTGATAAGCCATCTGTCCATTCACTTCGAAACTCCTAATCGACTCCTCAGAGGGCGACGCCAAATCCTTCTGGATATCACCTTTTCCCATCACTGACTTCCTTGGCATCCCCCGAAAGTCCTTGTCAATTATGATCAGGTGCCCTATTAAGTTTTGCAAGTCCGAACTCTGACCAGTGGCTGGCTTTTAGGCTCAGACCAGTTTGAACAGGCTCTTCCAAATGGATGTCAACCTCATCAAGGGAGTCCCACACAAGCCTTTCAGACTCCAAATTCTAGAAACTTGGCCACTCGTTGCTGGTATTTGTGCCTTCCTTTGCCATCAGAACCCATCTCGATATGAAGCTTTGTGATTGCCGCAAAAAGAACCTGGCTTCCTGAACATTGTCGACATCATCATCAACGGACTTAGCTTGGACGTCATCTGAATTCAAAAGACGATTCTTGCCAAGAATGGACGCGAATGCATAGTGAAGAAGTTATTGAAACCTTATGGAAAAGGCATGCCTTAAAGAAGACTTGGGTGGATCTTCATTCCTCGATTCAAGCTGAGAAGTAGCTTCCAAAAAGAAGCTCAATGACTTTACCCTCACTTTTTTTCTCGGGAGGAAAAAGTCCTATCTCCGGGGTGGTACGCATAATGAACGATCTAAATTTGTCATCCCCGCCCAAACGATCCAGAGCTTATTGATAGCGCGGACCATAATCGTTATTCAAACGCCTCTTCAAGGAAAGAAGAAGGCAAAAATCGACGGTGAAAGAATTTCAATCATTACTAATTCATCCGTGTGTGAAGTGAAGGACGTGGAGAAATTGAAAACCTAGTCCCAACCTTGAGATGAAAAATGCTGGACTAAGTGAAATTGGATCGCTCGTTTCCTTGGCACGACGGCGTTTGAACTTTGCGGAAAGACCAGTGCAGATTTGGCTGAATTCCAATTGCAAAGGTCCTTGGGTGGGAAGGCCTTAGAGCGTTGCTTTGTTACGTACTTACACCCGTCCCTACAAGAGGTGCCTCTTTGACGTGCTGTAATTGCCGGTGAGATCAGAAGTGTTCTTGGCAATGGCTTTTAATCGCCTGGACGAGAGCCGCTCCAGCTATCATGGAGTGGAGATCCAAAAGCGAGGTCGATCCTTCTTTCGCCGAGGAGAGTCTCCATTGAGTTCGCCGTTATTTCGGAGGAAGCAATTTCAAAATCAACGCAGTGATCTGAGCATATCAGGTGCGGATTCGGTCGCCTCCAGCCGAGAATCCAGTCTCGACCGCAGTTCGAACCCGATGAGTTTTCACTCCTTGGTCGAGCGGGTTCGGTCCAGCCCCAAGATGACGCTCAAGCAACGGCTGCAAGTCATGAGATCCGGATCGTTCAGTGACGTGTCTCGGCCTTCATTGGAAGCCAAACGGAAACGCTGGCTGGTGGGGAGAAGTGAAAGTCTCCGGGTTGGATCCCAGGAATCCCCTTGGTCCAGTCCAGAGACCGATCGGCGAGGAAGTCTCCCACCGAGCGCGTCGGATCTTTCCTATTCTCCGGTTCGTGATCGGTCCATGGATCGGGTCCACAAATTGGAGCGCCGTGGCATCCTCCAGCATCAACCTAGGTCAACGCCAGCTTCAAGTTCGAAGGAGGACAATGATCCACACCGATGGAAGGGGTTCGTGAATAGGTCAGTCTGGGATATTGAGGATTTGTTTACATGTTCAAATCGGCTGTTTACAATACTTCATATCATTCGCTTAAACAGTCTCTCGTGTGCGAGAGTCTCGCATAGTCGAAGCCCCGAAGCCCCATGACTTCTCTCGCTCGACACACGCGCTGCATCCTGGATGATGATATTCCTGGGCAATACAGCACATTAGTGTGCATTAAGCTAGTAACTGCATCGACGCAAGTCAAAGTGAGGGCGACTCCTTCATCATAGCGATGTAAAATGGTAGGGAAGATTTATGCCTGTCCACACTTCAATGGCTTTTTGAAACAGAAATTAGTTCCAAATGGTGTTATCTGGCGTGACTGAGCCCGTATTTCAAATTAACGACCGCGAGGGGGTGACCCCTTGTATCGAAGATATTGTGATCATATTGTTAGTGGGCCATTACAAAAAGTGAGCCTGCTTCTTAGCTCTGAAAGGTAGACCCCCACTTCAGAGCGATGGAAGAAAGAATGGCTTTTGGGCCCATTGGCGAACTCAAAATAGTCCATTGATTTGACCCCATAGTGAACGGAGAAGGCCCTCCTCCAAGGAGGCAAATAATCACTGGAATGAGAATTTGTCAAGATGAGAAATTGCTTCATGACTTTCTGTATGTTTAACCGTGCCAACCCTGGGCGACGTTTGCTGAATAATTCAAGAACACGCTCAAGGTTGGGCCCCAACTTCGAGCAAATTGCTCGTCACAGACGTTTCCTTTCCTTTTTCCCCTTTGGTGTTCGTATGGTTGGGGGTCATTGTTGACCAAGTATTTATCAGCGGTGTTGTTGGATTTTATTGGGGAACCAAGACACAGATAGGCAGCATATGTTTGAGAGCCTACAGACGGATTGTGATATTTGTTATCCGACACCATCAAGGTGAATCACTCCGGTGCCTACTATGTACAATTGTCAAAAGTTTCGTGCCATTGTCTGGCTGTTTAAAGGAGATAAAAACCTTTCCATGTTCTGAATGACGACTGCCGTTAAACATTTGGTCATTCTTGACTAGCAGCCATTTCAAAGATCGTTCTTTCTTCATCGTCGTCGTGGTTTAGCAATTTCAGGACCAGGAGCCTGCCATTTCAAATTTACAGCAGTAATTGACGGCACTATGGAATATGCAAGCAAAGTGATACAATTACCCGGGCTTTGAACTGACCAGGAATTTTGCAAACCTCTGCATACATACATATGCTATTCTACTGTATATACACGGCCCGACCGTCTGAGCATAATTCGGCTTTGGTCAAGAGCCATTATATTTGAGTTATATGTGTCAAAAGATGGCTTCTCCTGTGTCAAAAGAATTGCGGGAGTGGAAATTCCAACCCGGTCAATTTCAACCTTTTTTTCTGGCAGGACTGAATCAGAGTAGATCGTCCAGATTTGCTCCAAGTTATCTGGCATGAAAATCACAGTTCGAGTCTGAAAGCCCACCTGTGAATCCTATTGTCTCGGCTCGGGGTCATGTTTCGAGCCTAAAGTGTCGGAAGAATACTGGAAACCAACCACGTCATGTCACCAGTGCCCAAGAATAAAATGTCACCCGAGCATTCGGCATCGATGCCGAGAGGATATTTTTTGCATTAAAGGGTGTCCCATGATGGGCAGATTCCGAAATTCCAACCAAGTTTGTAGAAGATATTCATCTCCTCTCTGACCACAAAGCATGCCCAGTGCTGCAAGTTCTTTTAAGGAGTGCCAGACCAATAATCTCCCATTTTTATGAGATTTTTTTCCTCTCTCTTTTGAATTCCAGTGGGTTCCCAAAACATTGCCAAATGGACGATTTTTATAGGTACACAAATTGGTTTCATGACACTTATTGGTCTTTAGACGGCTCAAGTGAACTGTGTACTGAGCTGGACCGAGCCACGTGGTCACTCACCAATTGTCAACTCTATCGATGGGTTGGGACATAAGTCCCACACACCATCCCAAATGACGCCTTTAATGACACCCTTCATTTATGCCTGACTCTTCCACTTCAAACGGAAGGCAAGAGGAGGAACAAGCAAGAAGAATAAGAAAAAAAGATCCTTTTGGCTACTTAAGATATGAGGAGTCAAAAGCTTTCAATCTGTAGCCACTTTGGCACCAGCCGACAGGTAGTAAAAGCCCAAATATCTCGGGGATAATCTAGAGCTGAGAGCAGAATCGCTTGCGATTTCCGTCACTTTCATAAGGGATAATCGTGGTATCGTGTCTCCGCACTGGTGGATGTTTTCGTCGGTTTGCCGAGCCGGACCTAGTAGTAAATCTCCCCATCTCTTCTCTCCCTTTGAACGTTTAGCATATTGCCGTCACATATATTCATCCCAAAACGACTTGTAATGGGAGTCGGCAAGTAGTAACTCTTGAGCGAAGAAATGCAATTAATAGCACTAGTTGTTATTTCATTTCTCTAGAGTGCTGCTACTTTCCACTGCCGTCATCCGTGTGAAGTGACTATCGCACGAGCCTCATTTCATTGCACACTACATACATACATACATACATACATACGTACGTAGGTACGTAGATAGGTATACACTCGCTCACCTCCCTGAGAAGCTATCATCCTCCTCTCTTGCCTTCTTCACGACATGATGATGTCGCATGCTTAACTTTATAGGAGGACCTCCTTCTGCTTTTCTATCGGTGGTGGGTGCATGTTGGCTGGTTTCTGAATTCAAGTCCTATACTGATTCAGCATTTAATAAGAGCCCATGCTTGCTCTACTCGTGGTTCAAGAGAGAACCTTTTAGCCCGGCCCACAGGGGGTCACAATTCGAACATTTCGCAAATGTATCTTCCAGCCCTTCCAAGCTCGGACCGAAATTTACAGCACCATTGGCAATTATTGTATGAATTTGCGGTGTAGAGAGTAGAGCCTCCTTATCCTCGCAATGACATGAACTACTTCAATCTCGGGCTAATGGAATATAGAGGCATATGCGGCTAATCTGTTTACAATATATCGATTGTACGAGTACCATGTGCAAAAAAGCGGGGAATCTGAAATTCGATTGGCTGTGGAATGTCAGGCTAGCACGAAGAGTATAAATCGAAGGTACGTATATATGTGCAGCTTGTACTGTACTATCTACACAAGCTTGAGTCACCCTCATAAAGTGTTTACAACTGTCACAAGTGCCTACTTGACATGAAATAGGAGGGAAGATTTAATTATGATAGAGCGTTTAGTTGGTATGAAGGTTTGCGGCGAATTCCAGAAGATGGAAGGATCCGAACGCAACACGTTCGATGCTGAACTAAAGTCTGAGATTAATCAAGAAAACCGGGGATAATGGTCCGTGAGATTTTAAATCGCCTCAGATTAATGAACCCACCAAGTCTTGGCCAAATGTGCCCTCAGTAATACCTGCTCTGTTCAAGAAGGAGCCCGTCTTGCCCATTTGAATAGTTTCAATTTAGCGACCCTAAGGAACCAAATGTGTGTGTGTGTGAGTGTGTGTTTGCATACTGCTGCCATGGATTTCTGCTAAAGGCAAGATTAATTGCCAAGCACGATTCTCTTGAGCGCACATGAATAATAATGTAATAATCCGAGAGGTCGTTACGGAGGCCAACCTGTATCCATGACAGAAAAAGTGCATCACTAGCACAGTGTAGTCCGAGTATTGTTCTTTGATTCATTATGAAGTGTTTTATGAGCCCTAACGTGAATGGTGTTCATTACCCATGAAGACTGAAAGCTGAGAAATGATCAAGATCCTGACTTCATATGGATAAAGTGAAAGAGAACAAGATATAAGGGGCCTTCGACCAATGAAGGCCAATTTTATCTCAATCGAGCGGTGTTTATGTCAAGTCAAAATGCAGCATGGTGAAAGATAACGAGATGCGGACATGGAGAGAAGGAACAGGAGCTCTCAGTCATATTTCACTTACTTTAAATCAAATAACGGAAAGTACGTGATCAGAATGCTCGAGCACGGATGCCCGAGGAAATACTAAAATAAACGGCCAACCGTCAAGTGTGTTTCCGTTTGGGTTTCAAAATGGCCTCAGCATTCCTTCCTGGAAACCCGACAGGCTCTCACTCCTTGACTCTCTTCCTTTAAGTGGATTACACAGCTTTAGGAGATTTGAACGAGGTGGCGGTAGTGATTGTGGTTGGTATTTAGAATCATTTGTATTGCAGGATTAGCAATAGCCTTGGCCGGAGGTAAAATGCAATCCATTAAACCATCATGACAGTTGTAATACCTTGTGTAATCCATCACCTTTATCAGTACTTATGTCAAAGCACTCTGTTGCTTCTCCTCAACAGTGGTGGTGGTAGTAGCGGTAGTAGTAATAGTGTGGGGCGCAATTGAGGGGCCTTCTTTTAATCTCTCGTGCAGAAGTGGCCAACAAGCACTGCAAGTTTGGTGGCTTGCTTGCTTGCGAGCGACACGCGGTCCGTTGAACCGGCAAAACATTTGAAAATATTCGACAGACAGGAAATCTGATTGATGTGATCCTGCTTGACGGGATGTGGACAATGGCGTTCATGGGTACAATCATCTTTGGGAGAGCAATTCCAGCCATATCAAAATCTTTTGTGGACTTAAAAAAAACCTTCGCAAGAATAGGGCCCAAATTGGAGATGCAAAAGCAAGCCTCGCCTTATGCATCAACAACCATCGGGGCGACAGGTTTCTCATCCAATTTCAGTATGCAGAGCACTGTGTTATTTCTCTCTCTCTCTCTCTCTCTCTTTCTTTCTTTTCCCCGGAGCCTATCGTAGCGCCTATCTACGTGTGTATCCCCTTGAACACCTCATGTGAAGGCAAATCCTTCTTTCTTGTAAAGGAGCTAAACCCGCAATCAGTCCGGATTGTTCAAGTAATCTTAAGCCTGACACAAGGCTGGGCCCATCAAGGGCCTATTGGAGGTGTGTGTGTGTATGTGTAGTTGTGGGTTTTTTTAATCCGCCTACAGCACACTTGGCTACATTCAATAGAGTGTTCTGGCGTGGCATTTTGGGTTGAAGTGAAATGTTTGTACCTGGTGGTTGGATTGCTCTTTTGAATCAAGATCGAGGTGAACAAAAGACTTTGTCGCCATAAAGCCATTCGCCAGTCCTGTCGTAAATAAGGGCACTGAATAAAACATGTGCAAAACGAGTTCTCTCATCCGTCTATTTGCATATCCCAGATCGTACTCTGCACTTTGTCATTAACGAAGTATTTCATCTGGGGGGATTCCACTTTTCTTATCACTTGGTCCTTGTTTAGGTGCTTGGGCCGATGTTTAAGGGACTTTTCATCTGATAGGCCTTAAAATAAGCCTTCAATTTAGGGTCGTTAAATTGTTAAAGAGCCATCTGACCTATGGTACAGGGCATTAGTATATCTCGGACTCATTATTTGCCTGTCTTGGTTCTTGTAGCCTAGACTGCCAGTGTCCCCAAAATAATTGTTTTTGGTGACGTTTAAGGCGTAGCATCTTCTTTTCTTCATTTGTCAAATTGAGCTATTCAAGACTTGAAGGGGTTTCTCGCCATAAATAGCTCGAACTCTGGGTTGTAATTAGTTGAGAAGAGAATTTGCAAATTGGCCAGCTTCAACCACAGATGTCTTGCTCATTTGTAAACCGTCAAAATATTTGGTTAGCTCTTTGAAACAGTGTGGCTGGCGAGAGGATTCTTAAACCGTTACATTGCGGTTTTAATTCCTCTCTGTAATAACCAAGTTGCGTCGGTATGAGGAGCATGCTTGTTCGTGGCTGAGAAGGTTTGATAAGAAAATCGAATGAAAATATGCCCGGCTAGTTTGAACAAAACTCTCAAATATCTCCGAGGGTGGTCGGCTGTGGGGTAATCAAAAGATGCGATTTAGTTGCCTGTTAAAGCATCAATTTTTATCTCTCCTCGGGCTTGAATTGATTCCGGGTCAATGGCTTCTTTATGGTTGAAATAATTGAGGATGACTTCCTCGTCCATGAGAACTCAAAGGAAAGAAGAGGCGAAGAAGCCAGGGAGCCTCCATGGGAGGAGCTCTTGAGCCTCAATCACTCGGCTACCGTGTGTCTTGTCTGTCTGTCCATTGAGTGGATTCAATTCTATTCAGGCCTACGACAAATAGATTTCTGATAGCTCCTGCTGCTCTCGAGATTGGTGGCAATTAATTTTCCAATTGGTCGGAGAGCGACTCTTATGGTCGCCTCTCCATTTGCATAGATCAACATAATTGGTAGTGCCTGGCCATAAATAATAACTCGAGGTCCCGCCCGCTCAGGAAGCATACATATATATACTGTATATATATATATATATATATATATATATATGTATATCGACAAGTCCAACCCGAATCCTAACCACGTTTTTCTTGATTTGTTCTAGGTAAGTCCTCGTTTCAAACATGCCTTAGACGATCGCAAGTGATATTGAAATGCCCTGGCTCCAAAAAGTGGCATGGCCATCAAATTTGGCTAAGTTGTTGGTTGGTTCGTTGGTTGGTTGGTTGGTTGGTATGGTGGGGAGTAATGGATGATAATAGTCCTTTACATTTGCTCTGTAGTGTAGGGATCTCCTCTCTAAAGGAGGTAGGGTTGGTCATGGCCTTAGGGTCTGGTGGCGATTAAAACCATCCAGACCATTGGCTTGCCTGGTTTTGACCTATTTCAAGACTCACTCACCGGGGTCCAGCTAAGCCTCTGACGAAAACCTTTTAAATGAGCTTGTTCTTCTCCCTCAACGCTTGAGCTTGAAAGAGACTCGAAGATCCCCCATTATTCCAATTCATTGGGCTTTTTAACCATATGCTAAAGGATGCCAATTGATTATATTTATGGGCCTATCCTGAGTGGAAGTAATTTCGAAAATATGTACGTCTCCAGTGAGCCCACGTTTAAGATCAAGAGGGGCAAATGGCCAAAGGTCATTTGTTAAGCTTAAGGACTTGAGGGCAGCCGTTGGCTGATAATTAGTAATTAAGTTGTGGTAATTAGAACCCACTGAAACATGGCAAACTAACATCGTGACTCTTTTTTTTTTCTTCTCTCCATTTCTCGCTTCTTTGGTAAACTACCCACCGACCCAAAGCTGAAGTTGTCGAGGTCAATTGAAATTTGATCTTGAGGGAAGTGAACTATTTGAGGCAATATTGGATTCAGATCATGTGAGAAGGTCAAACCGACACTCTCTCTCTCGTCCTCTGAGAGAGTGTTGGGGTTGGATTAGTGTCGAATCACGATGATGACTCGTTGATTTGGGTTCCAGAATTTGTTTCTTCAAACAACCCACAACTTACGAACCCACCTTTGCCACCCCGAAATGTCAAGACTCATGTTTTTCTTTCAAAAAGGCCCTCCCTTTCATGGGTCGTAAATTTGATATTTGATTACGAAAAAAAACTAGTACCTGTGTGGTTTGTGTATAGCACGTAATCACCTCCAAGTTGACTGGACGGAAGTTGATTGAGTTCCAAACCTTCAGCTGTAGCCTCGAGTCAAGAATTAATTCAATCCCACGGCTAACTAACTAATCATGGACCAAGTGACTTGCCAGGCTCCTGACTGCTACTTCCACAGATATTACTGTCGTCTTCGTCTTCAGCGTCGTCTTTAACATGGCTCGACATATCTTTTATCCCGCTTCGACGCCTCTTTTCATTGATGATTAACAGGCCATTCAACATTCTAATCACTTCAATCGCTGTCATTCTTGGTCACATCTTTATCTTCGGCAAGAGAAAAGTGCTTACATAGAAATATTCCATTTACGTCTTTAAGATCGAGGGTTTTTTTTCTCAAAGACCTCCAAAACTATCGCTTGGATTGGAGGTCATGACTTCGGTAAAGATCCCGTTTGGCAAGCATCTTCTATTACGAGTTCTAACGTGCTTCTAATGGCATCCTTTTTCAATTCTTCTTTATATTTTTTTTGTTTTGGAAAATGACGCCCAGGGTCGCGCAATCTATGTTCACGAAATATGGAATATAGCTCTAGCTCATCGTCAGAGTAGATCCATTAATCACCTGAAATCCAAAACATTGCCAAATTCCAAAAGCGGACCGCCATGGTTTTGAGCCAATGGTCTCCATAAATCTATTCATTTCCCACCAAAAGCGTCATTCATTATTATTAAAATGCTCATTTATTCGCCCCAAACTGACATGGACGGCCTCCACATGATCTGCTCTTTTTCTGGCTTCTTTGGCGCACTCATCGCCAACCTCACTGAGGTCGGTATATCCTGGATCCAAGTCTCCAACATTGAAATGTCAACCTAATCAAGTGGAGGGTGTTCAAAATAGAGGGGGGGCCCCGTGCCAGATTTTCACGCTCACACACACGAACCTGCGAGATCAATAATGGCCAGCATATGATGCCCAGAGTTCAATCCTCGGCGGGCGTTCTGTCCAAAATCGGGATGAGAAATCATTGTATTAGCTGTGACATAATCAATTCGCTGAGCCTCCCACCGCTTGGTTTACTCGCTTGGCTTGCTTGATTCTTTTGATTCATTGGTTGGTATGGATGGCTACACGTCCCTCAAGATTGGCGACCGCAAACAAGATTGTCAAAGCCAATGACGACTCAAAAAATGACAGGTCTCATGCATTTTGCACTGGATAAATGATGCCATTTCGCCAACATCCATTGGCAGAGTAAAGCCTTTCTGGTTTGGAAACCATTTTCTCTCTTTCTTCTGATCCATCCGTTGAGCCAACCTGCGGATCGATCGATGGAAATGATAACCAAACATGATTCATCATCAGCATGATGAGTTGCTGGCTAAGAATGCCCTTGACGTATTGGACAATTATTTGGGCCCGAAAAGTGGTCAGTTTGTAATTTTGTTGTCCGAATTGTGGATGGCCAAGATTTGAGTTATGGGGTCGAAAAACATGTCTCGCTTCAGGACCGTGTGTCAATTTTTTTTCCTCTCCATCTAACTAAATTGCAAGCTCCACATTGGCTCACTGACTGACTGACTGACTGACTCAGTTATTCTCTCTGTACATATGTAGCCGAATGTAGTATGTAGTGGCAAGTGCAAAGGAGATTACAATCTCCAAAGAGGGTTTAATTACGTTGGTAATGAGAGCTCTGGAAATTGAACGACTTGTATTTATTATTGGTTGTTGTTCAAACGGCCGTTCACATAAGGTATCCATGGATGTGCTAAATCAGTTCGTAATGAATGTCGGACACTTCGCAAAGTCTCGAATTCCTGTTTGAGAAAGGAAAAAAAGAAATGACGAGAGTTGCCTGGTCGTTTCTGTCTTTCTTTCTCTCCCTCCGCCTCTCTGACATGAAACTTGATCCATTAGCTTGCATAACATTTTAAACAAAACTCGAAAGGAGCAACAAGAGTGAAAGGGAATCGAAGAGAGAGAGAGAGAGACGGGGGGGGAGAGCCTTTTTCACATGGCACAGCTGTATCTGACAATTCACGAGGCATTTAAGTGTCCTCATTTGACTGTATCAGGTTAGTTCGAGCTCCATTTGTGTTGACGGTGGAGTAGTCTCTTCATTCAGTGAATGCGTGAAAAGCAAACCGTGGTGTTGTCTCCTCTCCCTCCACCTACGACGTCATTCTTTCTTTCGCCCAAGTGTTGAGAGGCAAAGCGAAAATCTTGAGCATTCTGCCTTGGGATTGTTATTTTTTTGAGTGGACGAAGGAGGTCCTTCGTTATTAAGTTGTCGCTTGATGAGTTGTGGTGGTTGTTGTTGTTGTTGTAAGCTCCATACACGTCTGGTTAACTTGCAGCCTCGGCTTTTCATGGGAGAGAGAAAATGATTGCCATACGCCCATAATTTCAAGAAGTCGTGCTTTGTTCAAATAAGGAAAGATATGGTTACTCCACAATTACGCTATTGAAGGGGGGGCTTCTTCTTCTTCTTCTTCTGTGTTCTGCCTTCTCCCTTCTCCTTCTCTTTCATGCCGAAGCTTGTTTCAATCAGATAACACGGGGGACTGTAGAAACTCTCGGAAAATCCTCTGAGGCATCATCTCGCCAACACCTCTCAATTCAAATTGTTGAACCCAATAAAACCCATGCAGAATTTCAAGCCATATCAAGCACGAACGTCGGGGGTTTGGCCATTTCCTTTTTTACTAAACAGAGCTTTTGAGTGGTTGTGCAAACCAAGCCAGTAATTACTGGTCCATTGTTGAGAAGTTGACCTCCCGGATGAGTGCAGAACAATGTTAATTTCTCTCGAGTCGGGTCAATTTCAGCTTGGGCGTTCAAGTACCCCTTATTTTGTTCAGTTTTCGCCCTTCCTTGTTGGTCCAACCAATTTGCAAGATTGTAAACCATCAACTCTTTTTTTTTTTTTGAGTGAAACCCGGCAAGAGCCGATATTTTTTGAACAAGTATTGACTTTGAGATCGGAACGCCGTGTGCGTGACCTCTCAAGGTTTTGACACATTTCCATGATGATGGAATCCGTCAATATTTGATCGGACCAAATTTGTCGAAAACTTCATTGTATCAGGCCCATATCCAGAGAGCGGAATAATGTGGGCTCTTTTTTCGTCGTCTGCCTACCTGCCTGTCCAATGTTATTGTTGCACCGCTTGAGGCTCGACGAGTTCAAGTGAAGTAGGCGTCTTTATCCTGGCAGCAATCTTTCATTTCCATTCAAATGAAATTCCTTAGGGTTTTCAGGGCTCCAACGAGAGGGAGGGAACCCTGGAGGAACCCGGGTCATGTCTCGATCCTTATCAGTCTTAATCTGATTTCCAAACTTTATTAGAACGAGCTCAAGGCTTACTCGCTCTCTTACGTACGTAGATAGGAAGATCAGAGGTGAGACCCTAGGATTTGAACAAAGCAACCAAAACACAATCCTCAAGATTTTCAAAGCCAGCCAGCCATCAAAGGCAATACACAAAAGCAGCTAGAGGTGAGTGGGTGTGCTCAAAGTGCGAAACTCATGAATCCGGACGGATCCAGCTTGCTCTCATTGGTCCCGAGCCGATTGAGGAAATCCTTTGAGCAACTCAGTGCTCAAACTCAGCATTTCTGCTCATCCCCGAAACTCGCCAAGAGAGCTGATCAATCGAGCTATGCGACAAAACTTTCCTCGACAAATGCTCCGAATACAAAGACATTGCAAAGATCAACAAGGCGACTGAGCACCTACGATCAGCCCATCTGTCGGGACGATTCCCTTCGGAGGATCTGCCGTCGACGAGCTCCAGGAACAACTGGCGGCAGACCCAATGAAGGAGGATCTCCACCATCCTCGTCCTCCACCTTCTGCGATATCAAGATTGTGGCTACCGACGAAAACTGCGATGAAACCGTCCTTTTAGGTCCGGAACGCGAGCCTTTGAAGCGAGCTCGATCGTATAACCCGCCTCCTAGTCATTCACAAGTTGAGAGATATCGGCATCGGTCCGTTATGGTTGACTCTGACATTCCGGGCCATGTCAAAGCCAAAGAAAGCTACCATGAGCATTTGAAACGAATGCATCGATCGTCAGAGAGGCCGAAGAGCGATGAGTGGGGCGGAAAATTCAGCAAGTAAGCATCCTCCATCAAGATTGATTGCACTCACTTGCATTTGAATGGTTGGGTGTTCCTGATCTCGAACCAGCGACCCCTCGGGCTGTCAAAGATGGCAGATCTGGCGTCATTCATGAAACTTTTATGTTTATCCATTCAATTCGACCTCTTGAACTTTTTTTTCGTTCCTTCTTTCTTTCTTTCTCTCTCCTCCCTCTCCTCTCCTTTTTCATGCCCGAATCTCACTCGATGGTCGATGGAGTGGTGAAACAGCATCTTCTACCGAAGACAATGCTCAATTCAATCCGTGTTGGGCACCAATTTCATCTTTTAGAGACCTCATAAAAATAGCCACAAAAATAATCGTCAACGTCCAAGAGCTCTTGTTTTATTTCAGCTCGAGCAATGAAAATACTACAAAATCCTGCGATGGGAATGATCGCACCAGTGAAGAAAGGGTGTTCTATAGTTCGGTATTATAAGAACGAGTCGGTGTACTTTTACCCCCAAAACATTTCCTCTTGACCAGACTTCTCGGTTAATCAAAAATCGTATCCTTCCTTCGTCCCCGCCTTCAGAGATGCTAATACAATTTTTGGGTCTAGGTTGGGAATGGCTTGGGGCAGTGGTTGGTACGGTTGGCTTGGCGAAAATTGGCGAGTAAATCTGTTTTTGTAGCTTGCTCTGTATTTTCGCTCCCTTTTAACAACTACTTGTGTGTGAGTGAGCGAGAGAGAGAGAGAGTGGCAAAAATGGGCAAAATTATAGCTCTGAAGCCCGTTTGGTCCGACCAAAGGCTCGTTATATGCATCAGCACATACTCTATCTGAATGATACACTGACAAAGGGCAGCATAAAGGCAGTCAGTCGTCGTTGGTCGGAGAGAATCGAAACGATTTGCTTTGTTTCGAATACTATTTCAATGTGATGCCATTGGAGAGGCATTACAACAAGCTCTTTAACGATAATTGCAGATATTTCCTTTCTTTGACTCGGCCGACATTCTCTGTTCTTGTATAACAACATTGAAGATATGCCTTTTTCCTCCTCGTTGATGTCGCTCTTGGTCATTCTCATCCTGGAGAGACAGAAAGAGGCAGAAAGAGAGAGAAAGAAAGAAGAAAAGAGATAGAGAGAGTGGGGCGAGTCTTTCCTCCCCTCAAGGCTGGGCGAAAGTGGCCAAGACCGTTTCCTGAACCTGAAATGATGTTTGAGTGAGCGTGTGTTGTCCCTGTTGCACGAGATTGTTCCCACCCTTATGTTCCCATCTGGCTACTTTGGCAAAGTCATGTTCCTCATCTTTCATCCATTCGTGACAGAGTGATTCACCATGAAACACCCGGGTCTCCCTCTGCCCAACTCACTACTCGAGTAATGATTGGATCAAGATGATTCACCGTTCCCAGTCCAATTCATTCAAAGATTGGTTCGCCCCCATGATTCATTAAGGCAATGTTTACTACGAGTTCTCGCTGACGCTGAAGAGCATCTCTCAGCACCCGCCCAACACCCCCTGCTCAGTCCCGCACTAAATACGTGCACACCTCACACCCTGTATGTAGGTAGGTATGATGTGTGTAAGGACGTGGGTGTTGTGGGACAGCCAAGGGACGACATGGAAAAATTGAGACGAAAAACAAAGTTGACGGCAAAGAAGCGTCCCAAAGCCAAGCCATCATCGAGATCGGGCTCCAAAAGAGCAGGAGCAGTCTTGTTGCCCTTGTTCAAGCAGAAGGAACTGAAAGAACTGTCCCAAGCAATCATTGAGGAAACTACTCACTTCGTTCACGGACGGACCCACGGACCGCCGAACTGACGTTCGTTCGTGTATACTACTATATTCTATGCCGTATGTGTGGCATG
Source organism: Tigriopus californicus (assembly GCF_007210705.1). Classification (NCBI taxonomy): domain Eukaryota; kingdom Metazoa; phylum Arthropoda; class Copepoda; order Harpacticoida; family Harpacticidae; genus Tigriopus; species Tigriopus californicus. Next base: position 4,192,713 of record NC_081446.1, read on the forward strand.
AGGAAGGAGAGCTCAGGGAGAAAGAGAGCAGAGATTGTGCAAGAATCTTACCTTTTTTACTGTCACAGGCCCAGCCAACCTCTCTCTCTCTCTCTCTCTTTCTCTTTCTTGACTTGTTCAACTGCATGCACACTTTTTTCAGAAGTGTGTTTGAAGTTGTTCAGCGTGATTTTCAGCTTGTTCGCTCGTCTTTCCTTCCACCTTGGATGTCGGTCCTTGTTCAATTTGCTCTCGCTGATCAAAGTTCAGTTTACTTTGTCTTTGCAAGCTGTCTGTGCTTTTGGAACAGACTGGCTGAGTGTGACGAGTGCTGAAGCCCAAGGAAGACTGACTTCCACGGTCCCAATGAGGATCATGTGAATGGCGGAGCTATGCTGCTTCCTCCACAGCCGCCGAGCTAATGATGATTCATAAATATAAACATCATTATTTGGATGAGCATCGGAGCGCCCACATTTTTCTTCTTGTTCCACAACTGCAACTTCTGGCAGAACCTACGTTTGGGATCTGGTTCCAAGCGTGAAAAAAATAAACCTGGTCCAAACTCTATGTGGTTGAGGTTGGAACATGTGACTGGTAATGGCTTCCTCGTCCAATGTGTTCGCAGAGGCTGCCAAGAAACTGTCGATCGAGCGACGAGTGTCCGAAGAACCTTTTGGCAAAAAAGAAGATTCGAGAGGTGGAACTCTGGGCCGAAGAAGAAGAGCCAGTAGTAAAACTCCGAGTAAGCTCTCTGGTGGATCCTTCAAGGGCAAGTTTGGCACATTCGAAGCCAAAGATCGCCTACCACCCCGACCTGATGGCATTCCGACCTCGTTAGACTCGTCGTCAGCGAGTTCCTTGTCAAGCAGTGCTTCCACCGCTTCGAAATCATCCTTGAATCGAATCGCGAACAGTGCCAGTAACTTTCAGACCTACGCTTCTCGTTACATTGAATCGATCCGACCCAAGTCATGGGGCAAATCCGGGGGCACTTCAAACCTATTGGGTCCGCCGGTGCACTCCCTTGGGATTGGAACCAAATCTCCCGCGGAGAGTCGGGCGGAGTCTCCCCTAGGAGGAATTCCCCATCTGTTGATATTCCGCTCACCACCGGGTCGGACCCCTTCAGGTGAAGAGGGTCCCTCGCCACGCCTGTCTCCGATCCCTCGGAAGAACAATCTTCCCAAGAGTTCTAGTCTAAGAGAGGACCCCAGGTAGGGCCGAAAGATGGCGAATGACGTGCGAGTTCTGACTTTGAAGCGATGACTTCACCCCCGAGAATGAGCTAACCTCTTTCCACAATCGTATGAGCAAAGGGAACCGCCAAAGATCTTGTCATCTGTCTTTCAAAGCATATGAAAGAGCTGACCTCGGTGTCCTCAAAATCTCTATTCATCTGTCATGGGGTCCGAAGTAGGTTTTTTCTTCTGGACCAAGTGATGATTCTTGCCATTCCTTCTCACATGCAATCCAGATTGGATTAACAAAACTCAATGCTAGAAACAGCCAAAGCAAAGAATAGCCACAATCCCAACATTGCAATGGTCAACTTAAATTTCCGGATGTTAGATGTGATGTTTTTCTTTGGTTTTCAAGTTCCAAGTTACGAAAGTTCCGCAGATTTTCATCGCACGAAAGGACATATTTTGTGTGGGCATGAGAAATGCGAAATGTTCCCTACAGCATAATAATTTATGTGCTGGAACTTCCTTGTCCAGTATACCAGTAACATGCCTTCAAGCTCCGAGAAAGTGTCTCAAGGCATAGCAAAGGCCATCATTTCCGGATGATCCTCGGCTCGGCCTTAGCAGCCACTCGCTCGGCGTTGCACAAGCTCATTGCTTCAAGTTTGACCCACAACCTGCCTGATCTGCACACTCCATCTGTCTTTCAATGAACTTGGAACGCAGAGGATTGGACTGGCACCGCCCTCCTTGCAAAGACTCGGATCTAGAGGCCTGCTTGCCTGCTTGCCTGCTTGCCTGCTTGCCTACTCTTAAGGAGGAGTGCATTTCAAATTCTTCCCACAACTTTTGATGCTGTTTGGACCTCGGGTCAGAATTGTGATGACGACATTTGTACTTGTGAGTTTCTGACCTTTCCTTTCCCCGAGAATCATTTATCTCTCGTACTGAAGAGAAAAAGGGAAATTCCAATCGGTTCATTCAGATTTGAGTCGAAAACATTGAGGCGCCCATGTGTCATGTAGGGTAGTTCAATTCCTTGGAACCAGGTCCGTCTAGTTATTATGTTCTTGTGACTTATTCGAACATGGAGAAGAATGGGCCCTATATTTCCCAGATTGAAAAGAAAATCCCCCAGGTATTGAGTTTCATGAGTAGTCTCGTTAGGATAAGGAGTAACTATGGGGCTATCACTTTCAGGACCTGTCACTTTTTGTGTGATGTTCGAGGTGAAGCATGAACGAACATCCGAACAAACCCAAAGAGAGCTTTCGATATTTCATCTTCATCGTTGAGGCATGAGATTTACAAACTTGTTATCACTTCAAACACGTCTGCTCAGATCTTTTGAAATGCGTTTTCGCACTCGGGACCTCTGGTCTTTGCAGCAAAGCCAATACCCAGCCCCCCAGACTTGACTTGACCGCAGCCAGAACACCAGCGTGTTCCAGTGACATTGAGCAAAGACTTTAGCCTCATTGTCTCCATACTACAATTATTGTCACTCATCGAGCATGTTTTCCTGCTCTTTCTTTCTAGGTGGTTCAAACATATCACTGAGGCCACCAACGCTTTCAACTCTCGAGATGAATCCCAACGCGCCAGCGACCGATCTGGCTCGGACCTGTCTTCACAGAACGGTCCTCTGGATGGATCCAGTCAAGCGGGTGCTGCCAATGATCTCGTGGGTGGACCTGGATATGAGGGTGGGAAAGCCAGTGGGCGTTCCGAATCGTTCAAGAGCGCGAAGCACGAAAGTGATCGCGACAGCAATGAGGACAGCGTCAGCAAGAAGACAGGTTAGCAATCGGACTGAAACGGGATCTTTTGGGCCTTCAATTGGGGTGGTTCTCGGGTGTTGTGTCTCGGTTTGGATTTTTCCTATCGGTTTCTAACCTCACTTCATCTTCTTCCATCTTTTTGCACATATCCTCAGGTGACGGTAATGTCAATCAGTCCAATGATCCGGCAAACTCAAGTAGTTCCGGGCAGCGCAAGCGCCTTCAACGGGTAGAGATCCTCAAAATTGCAGAGCCATGTCCATTGATAGATCCTTCCCAGGTGGTGGTCACCCAAGGGGAGATCTTCATGGCCGAGCCTATTCTTACGCCCATAGGTATGATTGCCCATCTTGTAGTAGCAGTAGTAGTAACAGTTGTTGACCTTGTACTGTACAACACTCACACACCTTTTCTCATTAATCTCATACAAGATTTCATCTGGAAAGAATATGTCCTCTTTTGTTGGGATCCAAATTCATTTGTTTTTCGACCTCTTTCAGAGAAACTACGTCGAAAAGATTTAGAGGTGGCCAGAGCTCTCGAGGAAAAGAAGCAACTGTTAGCAGAGATACTAAATGTCCCAACAGAGCATTTTGACGATATTGCGGACATTGCCTCGTCACAGCCTTCCCACGACAAGGATGCTCGCGAAGTTCTCCTTGCAGCCTTGGCACAAGGTAAAATGGTCAACTTCATTGGCCATCGTGGCTTGCTACTAAAGTGTCTCTGGGTCCATCAGCTAAGATTCCCTCTCATTTCATTTACAGCCAAATCCCTGTGCGACCTTGTTAACCAAATCCTCAACATGAATGATGAAGACCGCATGGTTTTAGGCTCAGAGGTGTCTTTGAACTCGTCATATACTCGGAACACTTCAAGTTCGTCCAGTTCCACCCGAGAGCAACAACGGCCCTTATCCCCGACTAGTGGGATAAGTGGAGACGTGTCCACTGCCGGCAGTGGACCGTCATCATTGATGTCTTCGAAACTCTCTTCTTCCAATTCGACGACCCGACAACTGCATCCACTAACAGGGCGGTCTGCCGGGAAGCTTGTTAGCATTTCAGTCAACTTGAACAGTCAGTTAACCACACTCTTGGTAAGTGGGTCCACGCCGAGCTGGTTCCATTCCATGATGGGATGATCTGAACTGATGTAGGAGTAGTATACATTGATGACCATTCTCTTACAGGGCAAGATCCAAGAGCTGGATGAGGAGCGTGAACGCATGAAACGGGAGTTGCAACGCTCTCAAGAACAAGTCCATGCTTACCTCTCCCAATCGACGTCAGTTAGGACCAGTTCCATGTCTGCTGTGAGTCCGGGATCGAGGCCAGCCTCGTTCATTTCAGTGGAAGAGAGCTCGGGGGCCGGGGATCTCTCGGAAAAGGGTACCCAAGAGAGTGGTGGAGAAGATGATGGTGAGTGGCTGTTTGGTCCGGTCCGATGATATCAATGATGCGTCAGAGACTAGCATCGTACTGGATGGACTTGACTCTGTTTTGACACTGTTTTGCTTTGGTCCTTAGCTCTACCCACTAACATGTACGAAAATATCTCGTCAAGTGATCAGGACCTTCCCGAGCCAGTAACACCCACTAATGCAAAACCATTGGAGGAACCACCTGCTTCCAGCTCCGATGATTCCCCATCCAGTCCGGGGCCATACACATCTCTAAATAAAGAGGAATCTCTCGAGAACTCTCCTAGTGATTCGGATAAGACAGTACGTAACCTCAGAACCAAGTGTTTCTTGAATAACGGCCACGGTTTTGCCTAATTATGTGTTTCACAGGCTTCTTTTAAAGTGAAGATGAAACGTGGGGGGTACTCGAAACGACTGGTTTGCCTGGACAATGACCTCTGTGAATCAAGTCTTTAAAGATATGCATGTAATCAACAACCAATGGACGCCTCAACAATGCTTCTTATCACTTCCAACCCAGGATCCAAGACTAACTTCGATCCATTTTACAGGTTACTGAGTCGACACCTACCTACAACGAGGAAGCTCCGCCTTCGAACGAAACCGCCCCTGGACCCGATGAGACTGAAGATTTGGATTTGGCCGGAGCCAATGCAACTGCGTCCCCAGTCCAGGAAACCGAGGAATAACGCCGCAGTGTAATTCCTTGTAGTCGGTGCCAAACCGTCGAATTGAAGGCTTCCCTTCCGTTTGTAGGACTAGTCAGTGTTCCATATCCCTCTTTGCGTAGAGGAATCACAAGTGCCACCACCCAGAAGCAGAGTTCCTCTTTCCCATCTGACCATTTCGTGTGCTTGAAACTTTGGATCCCAAATCGCGGCGCTTTTCCGCCGCGAAAAAAGCGGTCCGAAAAGTCTTGGGCGCATAAGAACAAAAAACGCGTGAAATCTGAACAGAATCGCCAAGATAATGCGCAGAAATCACATATTGACGTTGCCACATTCCATTTACCATATTCATTTTGATTTCTGTCCTTATTACGGGGAAACTACTGACGCTCTACTTTGATGTTGATGTGAAAGAGAAGCAAGAGAAAGTCCATGCATGATCGTACGAAAAGCAAAACAGAGAAAAAAAACTAGCTTTTGGGGGCTCATTGTACCCTGACCCAAGACTGGTCGCCGGGGTTGGCGATATTGAACAGAAACACACACCCACACACACATATACACAACAACTCGGTCCTGTCCTTGCTTTCCTTGGACGGCTTTTAACCAACTGTGAATCGACTACTCGGTTCGTTTCGGCAAAATGTATCGTTGTTTGAGAAGAGGAAATGAAGAGTATCGCACTTTAAGAAAGAAAAGTATTAAGTATTTTCATTTGTTTCTGTGAATGTTGGATCATCATTCTATTTTTGCAGTTATCCCAAGTTGATCGTCATTGCAACCCCAAATTGGAAAGCCACCCAACCTCAGTCTCCTCATGTTCCTCATTTTCAAAGATCCTCCTCCTCCCTCATCCAACTCGAAAAGCCAACCCATCCAAGTGTAAATAGGTCAAAAGAACGCTAAATTGTGATGATACCGAAGCAAACTAAATGCAAGGAATCGAACCTTAACATAGAAACAACTACTTACTCCAATCAAAAACAAAAACAACCCGCAAATTGATCAAACCAATCTGCTTTGCACCTACTTTCGTTCTCCTTTTGAATTGCCCATTGCCAAACAGATGGACGATTTTTAAAAATCCGACAAGGACTTAGTTTTCATTTCCTGATTTTTTCCCTATGATGTGATCATTTTCTATCTCAACTACGTCCTGATGAGTTTTACCTTCGCTGACACGTCTTCTTGGTCCACTGAATTACTCTCGTCGGAAAGAGTGATTCTTTGCCGCTTCCACATCACCTTCATTTTCTCTCTCACCCTTTATAATCCTATATCCTCTATATATTATCTTATGAAAGAAGAAGAAAAAAAGGTTGATTATCATCATTATTATTAATATTATCATTATTGCTATCATCCATGTTACGTAATTTACCACACGAACACAAATGTAAATAAAAATGAAGAAGGAAATGCGTCATACCATTCATTTCATGCTTATTCTCAGCAAAAGGCTCTATGTAGGTTAGGCAAGGCAGTAGCAATGAAATCATAACAATTCAGATACTTTTTCGAAATCCCATTGTAATTCCAAAAGATGGGATTGTCATGAGCCAAAAAGAAAAGCTCGTTCCGTATTTATTTTTCTAGGAGCTACCGAATTATCCCTGCGGGGCAATCTTCCCAAAATTGCTGAATCCTGGGACTTTTTTAATAACAAACAACTTGAGCATCTTGTTGCAATGAGCTCTGAATAGGAATAAGAAGAAAATCTTCTGTGGGCTTGAGTGAAATATACCGAATTTCTTAGATTTCCGCGTTTACATGAATACGAAACCAATTTTAAAGATAACTTTCATGCAGCTTGACTATTACGGGAATTTAGGGTGAGGAATAACTATCAAAATTAACCTTTGGATGACAAGTACATTTTGTCAAAAGCCTCGAAGCGTCCACGGGAGCATCCTGGGTCTGTTGATTTCTTTGTACCGGTGTGTCAACCATATGGCGAATTGTAATATACTAGGTTTCCTTTCACAATGTATGCCGACGACAAGATCAATGATCCGGCATTTTGGAGACAATTCAAGAGGGGGCAAACAGTAGGCAGATGAGTGGTTGGAGAAACTCCAACTTTCATTTAATAGAAACAGGCTTTCGTACATAAAGAGTCGCAAAAAGTAGACTATTACAACCGCACGAATCAGAGAGCTATTTTTATCCGGAGTGCCACTTTCGAGATGATTGGAAACGGTCTCCAGAAAAAGCCACGAAATTCCTTAGGCTTTGACAGGATCTTGGCGATGAATTATCTTGGGCATTTCATACCACCAATGTTGAGAATAGTGTAAAATGGACAGTAAGTAGTTTTAGCCACCATGGAAACATCTCCCAACAAATATGAAATTATTTATGTACAATTCACTACTTGTCCAAAGTATATTAGAATATGGCCTAGAATTATTTGGAATGGCGAAGACAATGGACAAAATAGTCCAAATTGAGCAGAGACCTGGGCGTCCGATTGCAAAATTATATTGGAGAGAACACACGAGACCTTTATTCCCCAAGTTCAAGGTGCTCAAGGTGATCTGAGAAAGATCGTTGAAGAACAAGATATGTACCAAAAGTGTACCAAAGTGGAAACAGCGCCATTCTGGTCTCTACTCCCTCCCCTGATTTAACCTCGTGAGTGGACTCTTTTCAATCTAAAATGGGACATGTAGCGAGATGCTAATTCGAGCTACTGCGTTAGCTCCCCTCCCGTATAAATACCGTTGTATGTGAAATACAAAACCAGTACGATGTGA
>NC_081446.1:4201615-4202348 GCF_007210705.1 Tigriopus californicus
TGTAGCGATATGCTAATTCGAGCTACTGCGTTAGCTCCCCTCCCGTATAAATACCGTTGTATGTGAAATACAAAACCAGTACGATGTGATTGATCCACTCTACTCAATACACTTTGAGTGGCCTTGCGGGCCTCATTGTGTAACAGACACCATTAACACGCACCTCGATGTCTTGCTTATCCCAGGATACAGGATCTTCCTATCGTTGTCGAAACCATCACATTAGTCGCATTTCTTATCAATACCTGTTTTATTTTTCTCTATATTTCTGAAATAAACGCACGTCGGATCTCAAAAAATCAATAACATGTTACTACCATGTTGGAAACCTCTAAATATTTGATAATATGAAATGCTGTTTTCCATTATTATTTTCTGTGTTATAACAGCTCCCTTCAACAATGATTTAAAGGCAAAATAAATGTTCATATACTCAACTTTAAAGATTAAAAGTTTTCCATCGAATGAGCCTGGGCGCGGGTCGCTTTCATAACTTATTTTCTGTTTTAGCCTGACACGGTTAATGGTGGGGCCTTGGTGTGCCAGGGCTTCGGGCAGGTCGCATACATAGAGATTAAATGGAATTGGCGATAGTGGATCCCCCTGCGGAAGGCCAATGGAAGTGAAGTAGCAGATTTGCATAATTGCAGATTTCTTCCGAAGTAATGAAGAAGCCGAGCTCTGGTCGATTAGAGTACGAGCTTTAATTGTTATGTCGACGTTTTTTTATTTC
>NC_081446.1:4202376-4202477 GCF_007210705.1 Tigriopus californicus
AAGAAGCCGAGCTCTGGTCGATTAGAGTACGAGCTTTAATTGTTATGTCGACGTTTTTTATTTCATTTTGACTCTAAGGCATTGTTTTGACTCCAAATACA
>NC_081446.1:4202507-4202713 GCF_007210705.1 Tigriopus californicus
ACCGAATTATCCCTGCGGGGCAATCTTCCCAAAATTGCTGAATCCTGGGACTTTTTAATAACAAACAACTTGAGCATCTTGTTGCAATGAGCTCTGAATAGGAATAAGAAGAAAATCTTCTGTGGGCTTGAGTGAAATATACCGAATTTCTTAGATTTCCGCGTTTACATGAATACGAAACCAATTTTAAAGATAACTTTCATGCA
>NC_081446.1:4205536-4207459 GCF_007210705.1 Tigriopus californicus
TTCTTTCTCGGGCTCCTTCATTGTTCAATTTGCTGCCCTCAAATATTCGTAGGGTTTATGTAGGGGTTGATCCAGTAGCAAGATTTAAGTCAGACTTGGACAAGTTTTTGACTAAAATTCCGGATCAACCTTATATTCAAGGATTAGCCAGATCAGCCAACTCCAATTCGTTGGGCGATCAAATAATATATATAAATAAAAGTCAAGTATAATAAATAATCTTCTCGTCTTGAACTACTGCTGGGATTTCAATCCCGGTAGCGGTAAGGAAGTCCGCACCAAAAAAAAGTCCAATTTTGGTCAAACTGATAAAATGAAGTGAGATTTTATTCAAACACTGACAGCTACGCCCAGGTATGGTAAAGTAGATATTCTGCAAAATTATGAATATATTGTATCACTTCAAATAGCGACGGAGTTAGCCTCTCGGTTTTTAATGATATGTATGAATAGCCGTTGTGAAACGGGGTTTCATCAATTTGTTAATGATATTAGACACACTTAAGAAATCAGCAACAAGAAAAAGTTTCAAAATATCGGGATGAGTAATGAAGATAAGTGCATCGCCATGAATTGCAAAATAGTCTTTGCCTTAGCTCTTCGAATTTCTAAGCTGTTGATTTACTTGCCCTAAAATCACGAATGAAATCTGTTGAATAGGTGCCCACAATACGTGACGACTGTCTTAAAAAGTGTCCTTAGTTAAATATCTTTTCTTATTTACAAAAATTGATACCCGAATGTGAACATACCGGGCAGGGAAAAAGTCTTGAGACCTTTTTCAAATGTATTTTATGACATGTTTTGTTAACCAAAGTTGGACATTGCGTCAACCAAAAAGCTTGCAATTTTTGTGTAGAGTGTAAATAAAAGTCTTTTCAATTGAACAATGGAGGCTAAACAAGACTTAATTGGCAATTTACTTAGGCTACGCCCGAAAGACTACGCCTGATATTTTCAATACCCTTGAGGTCAGTAAAGCGACAAGTGTGCCGAGTTCGGAACCGTCTTGCAGTTGATGAAAACCTTAAAGACAAACCCAGAAATGGTAGACCTGTCACGGTTAGGACAGAGGATGTCCGAAAGGCCTTTGAAGCCCACCCATCCATAAAATTTTCAAAATTCGCTCAAAAGAACCATGTGGACCGGTCCACGGTCGGGAAGGCTATCAAAAAAGCTGGTTGAAAATCTCTGAGAAGAATAGAGAGGTCTCTACTGTCTCAACAGTAACGAGAACTCCTTGTAGGTTGATGTCGGACGCTTTTGAATGACCTCAAGCACAATGGCAAGCGGAGAAATTTCTTCTCTAATGAAAAGCCCTTTACCGCAGATCCTGTCTACAACAAGTAGATGATCACATTGTCTGCTTTGGCAAAATGAACACCAACCCAACGGTGGTTGACGGAAGACAATTGGTTTTCATTTCTTGAGCCAGTAGTATCAACCACTACTAAGAAATTGGCCATATGTTTTGATAACAACCGTCATACCTGAGTCAAAAGTTATGACCTACCAAGGCTCAACACTAACTCATGCTACATACACTGAATGAACTTCTCTCCTGTTGTTCATGGCTGTGGAAAGAGGACTGTTAATTCCTTGTCATGTACTACTGCCTTTTGAGACGGCATAAAGCTACATCCAGAATGCCGATCAGGCTAAAACCATAGTCCGATTGATATCGTCAATAATTTTAATTATGTCGGTTTCACATTCTCCACTCAACTCTCCTTTACCAACCATCTCAAATCATCAATAGTCAAAGCCAAGGCCAGGATCGCATACATGTACAATAGACTTCCTATCAAGAATCTCCCCCTTCCAATAGTTCTTCAACTCTTCCGGACCTACATCACTTCAATTTTCCTTTTCGGCCTTCACCTTTGGCTCACAAACTCCGCCCAATCCGCCCTCAAATCCGGC
>NC_081446.1:4207495-4207599 GCF_007210705.1 Tigriopus californicus
GCAAATTCCCTCTTCACTTTTTTCATGTGCACGAACCAATCCTAGTCAAACTCACTGTGATATCACACTCTAGTCAACTAATTTATCAGTCTTGACCATTTTAT
>NC_081446.1:4207634-4212458 GCF_007210705.1 Tigriopus californicus
ATCGATCGATTTTTGTATATGATATTTATTCATACAGTTTTATACATTTTACAATCTGACATGACCAAGATTCGCAATAAAGCTTTATAATAATAGCATTTTTATGTTGATCCATTCAACCTACCTTTTAGATATTGGTATTGGCTTTTGCGAGAGCCATGGAAAGAAAAAAGAAGAAACACGCCACGCAACGATATTCACTCATTATTTTCAAACTCCAAGTCCTTAGTTTTCAGAATGGTTTTCCGTGACAGACGAAATTTGAAGTTATTAGAATCTTTCCAAAATGGATCTTCGACAATTATGAATACAAGTGTTCGAGATTTGACCACTTACACTTCTTATACTATTCATCAAAGCTATGATTGGGGGCTTATCAGTTGTGATTTGTATCATCAAACGTGTCACAAATGGATCTGTCGAAGAGATTCGTGGTCACTACTTGGCTTCCTACATGAAAGACATGAAGCTCTTTGCAAGAACTTTGGATAATCGGTGGAGAGCCTACGGGTCAGTGTAAAATAATTAAATATCACTGACCAATGCGGTTGTCGCTTATTACTGTGTTTAGGTAACAGGAGTTTTACTGAATATTTAAATCCTCATGACGAGTTGATCTTGGGTCCAAATTTGCCAGAATTTCGGCGTAACTTTGGAATAGCATGGATCAAAGGTTCTCATGTTTTATTTGCGGGAAGTATAGGTCGGGAATACGTTTGGTTGTCAACCGTATATAAGTATGACATTCATCGGGGCACTTGGACGCCCATTGGCAATCTTGTCTTCCTAGCTAATGCACCTGCGTGTGACGGCATGTTTTGGGCAATGGCACCGCAACCATCTTATGCGTGGGTGGAAGATTCAAGTATAAGATATAAATAATAATTTACAGACCTCCCGCCGAGCAAGTCAACATTTCCCTCATAAATGGTTGGTTTATTCCGCTTGAGTGGAAAACTGCTCGTGTTATACCACTTTTTAAAGCAGGGGACCGTTCTGATATGTCGAATGATCGACCAATCAGTATACTGCCAGTGCTGTCAAAGGTACTCGAGAAGGTTCTATACGGGCAACTTTTTACTCCTTTTGAAGAGGACCACCTAAGTGCATGCCAATTTGCATTCCGCCCAAAGCATGCCACAACCCATGCCGTTCACAACTTTCTTAGAAATATTTTTGACAATGCCAATAGCAAATATTCGACAGGCATCTTTATTGATCTTAGNGTAACCCATTCTCCCCAACAAACCACAAGAGCTTCTTTTTCTTTGCTCTGTCACGGCGTGCAAATAAGATAAAATAAAAGAAACATACCCCCAACCTCCTCTCCTCACAGGCTCTTGACACACTCAATTAATGAGCATGTCTTTGTGAGCATGTGAGCCAGCTTGACGAGGCAGCGAAAGGCTGGAGGTTACGTTGTTTGGTTATACTAGGACTCAACAAGTTGATGTAGACAATTACATATCCGATCCTCTGCAAAATCGTGTGGATTGCCTCAAGGTAGCATTTTGTAGCCTTTATTGTTTTTAATATATGCAAACAACCTTCGGAATGCAACCAAATTTAAAATCACCCACCATGTTCGCTGATGATACGACCTTGAAACACTTTGGCGATAATCTAAAAACCGTCGAAGTAGAGTCAAGTCAATGGATGGAGGAGCTTACGGGATATTTCAAGGCAAATAAACTCTCACTTAATTACAAAACGACTGAAGTTATGTTATTTGGATCTCGACTACTTCAAGCAGAGTTTAAATTGATTGTTAGCGATATTCTGATTCAGCGGGTTGGCACTAACTGCCTGGAAAAGAAGGTAATTTTTTTTGGGAATGTATATCGGTGAAAAACTGAGCTGGAAGTATCACGCCCAATATGTGGGAAGCTCCATAAGGCACTCTCTCTTTACAATGTTCATTGCCAAGAATTTTCTTCCGAACAATCCTTGGAACAATACTCTACGATGCCAACATAAAAAGCAGGCTCGAATACGGGCTTGAATTTTTTGGGTCCGGATCTGCTACAAAAGGTTTGGTTACGCTTTTAAAGAGAGCCGTCCGTTGAATCACTGGAGCCAAAAGAAATGCCCATACTGATGGTCTTTCCAAATCCCTAAATGTTTTAAAAATCAAGGACCTAGCTAAACATAATCAGGTGAAGTTGCTGCATGAAAGGAACCATCCCCAGTGTAGTCAACCTCTACACTTTCAAGGTACAAAGAGGCGTTAATATCTATTGTAGCTTACCTTTAGTCAAATCAACATGGCTTCAAAACCTCCCTCCTTATCTTCTACCAAAAAACATGGATGCTACTGGATCAACACCAACATACTCGCAACGAATATTTGAGGGCAGCAAATTAAACAATGAAGGAGCCCGAGAAAGAAGAGCGTTGGACTTCCTTTTTCTAAAAAATAACTAGCCTGTATTCTTGAAGGCTTGAAGGTGCTCTCAAAACTCACGGTCGGTACAATTGACCCTAAACCATGGGTTGGGACAAAGCTCATGAACGCTTTTGAAAACGTACGGCATCAGAAACCTTTTGTACCTTCTCTTAATACTTAATACTGTACATACAGTCCCAATCTTTCAAGCCTTTCCAAATACGCGAGCTCACCCTTACCTTTAATGTTTCTGGTAAAACATCTTTGGACCTGTTAGAGCTTTTGCAAACCTACTGAACTAGTTGGAGCCCAAATGGGCGAGGCATATTCAACATGTGGCTGAACAGTCGACTTATACGAGTACAGAGCAAGAAGACTTGTACAGAGTTAGCACACTGAAACAATTTCTCGACTCAAACGAACGATATATCCATCCACATGTTTGAAAAGTGTTTTCAACTTTCAAGAGGAAATTCAAGAGGAAAAGAGGATTCTCGTCGTACTTTCCATTAACTGGGAGGTCCACATCTAAATTCTTCATGGACGAAACCTGCTCCATATTTTTACCTTCATAGTCTACGAACGGAGTGTTTCTGCTCAATCCGAATCCGAGAGCTCTACCCAATCGGAACGAATTCGAATCCTAAATTTTTCTCGCTTAATAATAAATTTAAAAAAATAGATATTTTTTTTGCTTAATACGACTATGATCCGAAAGATTTTGCGAAATCCGATCCAAATCTGATTTGTTCACCCAATTGACTATTAAGGAACTCATCATCCTTCATCATGCAATTGAATAATTTTGCAAATATTTCGGTCGCAACCCCTGGAAAACGCATGACCAAAAGAACAATGTCACAAGCACCATCATTGTCGAGGATCTTCTCCATCAGCAATCCGAATGTACCTTGGGGTTGATGTGACTTCAGCAGGAGCTCTTTTGCTTCATTTTTTGCCATGATGCACTGGAATACTTCCCAGATGTGAAGGCACGTGAGAAAAGCCAGATCACTTGGCTGACACAAGCCATCCCGGGCAATTTGTCTCAGAAAGTTATCCCGCACTCGAATTTCTCTGTTTGGGTTGCTTCTTCATTGAAACGAATGATTGGAGCCTCTTTGCTCTTTACAAGAAGCTTGCGGCAATCTTCCCATCCCTTGTGTCTTAAAACCGAAATATACCCAGCCACATAAGAAATGATGCTGGCATCATCAGTATCTGGGCTGAAGTGAACCCGTAGCAATGGAAGTTAATCTTCTACGTCTATTCAAATTGCTTCTTGAAGCTGATCATCACATAGATGAAAAAGCTTTCTCGCCTTATCTACGAAAAACTTTGAGAATTTTAGGACATATTGCAACCGAATTGATTTTTCAGCTTCAAGGGCTTGACGCACAAAAGCAAAGTAGACAGTGCCAGATATTTGTCGATACATCCAAATCTAATCTCTTTTGGATCACTTCATACTTATCCCAAAAGTACGTACTTAAAAGAGTACTTTTGGAGAAGGTCTTTTGCTAATGCCACAATTGCCTTGGCGGTTTGTACATTAGCAATGAATGTCTCCTTTGTAAGAGATTGATCCGAACGACTTCGCCAATCCTCTAGCCATTTTACGAAGAAAAGGTTGAATTAGAGCTGAGAATTGTCACATGACCTGATTGGCTCTCGACTCTCGTCCCTTTTCTGACGTCTACAATTTGGGTTCTTCACATTAAGAATGCTCCAAAATTTCCGGATAAAGGTTCAGAAATGGAGCTGTTTGAAGGAAATGAGGAAAGAATCCAGCGCACTTTTTGTACTCTCGTGGAAAATGCAGTCTGTCAGCTTGACATTAGTTTTCTCAATGAGGAATGATATCTAAAGGTTAGGTGATATCTTTTTTTCTTACCGCGAGGAGATAAAATAGTGTCACAGGGCCGGTAGGGCACTCTTAGGCGGCTTGGACTATCTTGAGCCGTTACATGTATTTTTTCCTTTTTTAGCACGACCATGGCCTTAATCATGAATGTCATAGTTTTGAATCAAAGAATAAACTCTGTGGCACACGTTTCATTCAAAAAATATCAACCACTCACTCATGAGCCAAATACCTGCTTTTTCAGTTTATGTCGTTAAATCTACTGGCCGGCTCCTCTTTGGCTCGTACTATCGCAAGTACGCAAAGCCAAACTCACTCTGATGATCAGTTCCGTCGATTTAACACGTTTATCGCACTTAACCCTCATAATTAACCTTTTTGGATGAAAAAAGTTTGCTCAAGCTCGTCGAAGCCGCCTAAGAGTGCCCAACCGCCCCTGTGACACTAGCTGGATTCTTCGTTGATCAGCTTACCCCTCTCGTCTCACCATTGAGACGACTGCCACAGTGGTTCAAAAGCCTTTTTGAATTCCAATAGAAATATCCAAGCAAATCTTGTTAGCTAATAGCCATAT
>NC_081446.1:4214534-4217890 GCF_007210705.1 Tigriopus californicus
TCTTCCTTAATTTGCCCAGGTCCTGGTGAAAGCAAGCTTTTGCTTACCCAGTACCTGAGGAATTATACATGCTCATGAAATTGTTGATATATCAAGATGCTAACTCAAAGATTAAATGCCTACATTATCCAATCATGATCAAAGTGTTCCTGAAATAAAAATCCATCTAAAAATCTGTCTAAATGTTTTTGAAATTGTTAAGGGCATCAAAAAGAAGAAACACGTCAGCCCCTCATTTAGTTATAAATGATTTTAGCTCACCGGGGCGCAATTCGTACGTGTAGAATTTTCAATTGGCAGAGAAGTTGTCAAGGGACACACACTACTTCGAATCCATCACTTGAAAGATGTTCTACAGCCAATTCAAATCCTTTTCAAATGTCTGTTTCAAAAACCGGGATGACAAGTCGGAGAGGGGGTAAGGCAAACAACGACGCAAAATTTTTCACCAACGCTTTTGATCATGAAGCACAACATTGTTTTGGCAAGGGGCCCTCAACGCATACAGATTGTTTTCCACAATGATATGCAACTCTTTGTGAGGTTTGGATTTCGTACATCATCGAGATCAATTTCTCCTCAAACTGATTCAACTTAGAGGCTCTGGCTTTCACATAAAGCTCTAGTCTGATCCCATAACAGGGCCATGGCTAGGAGACTGACTGAATAACGAACCGCCATTTTCTTCCAAGATAACAAGGTTAGTTGCTCTCGTATAAACTGGAGCTTTCTTAGAGTTTCATCCTCAAATTCAAGCATCTCTTCAAGCCTTTCAAGATTGTCGGCATTTGCTTGAAGTTCCTCCGTGAAACAGGTTCTTGACGATACTCGGTTTTTTTAAGAAGATAACATCGTTAGTGACTTGACTGCATTTTGTGATCATTCCTTCGAAATGTGATGGACACAAGTCTTTGGAACCAGTTTACCATTGAAAGCCAACTGAACATCTAAATTATTAAAAACACGCACCTTATACAGAACTTCACTGTACTGACTAATGTTGTTGACTTGTAAGGCAATGATCCAAACTTTGCTCTCAGTTGATACAATAGACGCTCCTTTCGGGAGGGTTTCATGTCTTGGCATCTCTGATAGACGTGCCAAATCTTGGACCAGATCACCCTTGGAAAAAAATTGCATTCCGAGCATCCAATCTAGCTTTGGCCTTCTGCCATCTTAGCTCTGTTATGGGCGCATTTGAGCGTTCATTTTGTCGAGGCTTCGTCAAATAATTCGGACAACCAGGGAAAACGGAGGGTTTGGCAGTGGACTTCAATCGAGTCAATTGAAGTCGCCCGGGATGTCTCTGCTGTCGCCATCGATCCCCATCTGGAATGGCAAAATGACGAACGAATCAATTGACTAAACAACAAGTACGGGGAGCATACCATCAGTAATTGCAACACCTTTTTCGACTCTCAGAATATCTAGAATTATTGCTACAAAATTCATTCTTTCATTGTTAACTTTGATAACTTACAAACAGGTGCCTCAACTAGCCACTCGCATTTTAATTGTGCTTCAAAAAAACGAAGTGAATCGACTCAGCCAGGGAAAAAGCTTCTAAATTCACAATCCAATCCATACGCACTACCTTCCAAAAGTGACTGCAATGTTGAGAAACATTTTTTTGAGGAGATCAATGTCAAATTTGTCATATTGTTTTTCGATTGACTTTCAAGGCTAGCAAACTTTCATCAAAACTTTACGTCATAATGAAAAAAATATCCTTCCATTTACTATCAGTTTTGGGAGTATAGATTGTAAATTTGAATGCACTCTCTCCATCTGATTGGGTTTCCAATGACGGTGCCACAGTTTGGGTCATTACACCATCAATTTTGCAAAATAACGCCGCACGAGTCACAAGCTTGAAAGTAAATAAACATAGAATGGGCTGTCAAGTGATAGCTCCATCAAGATTTGGTGAGAGCTTAATCAGTGAGGAGTTATAAGCGAGTGGTTATTCACGTGGGTATGCCCCTTGCAAAAGGACACTTCATCTCTTAGTACATTTTCTGCTGACATTCAGAGATATTTATTTTTTATTCAATTAACCTTTAGTACCTGAACTTTCACTGATGACATACTCCGGACGAAAGTGCTTAGAACACGGCACATAATTCTTAAAAGGTATCTAGTTGATGATGCGCCTAGGGAGCACTTTCAGCCACCTTTCAAGCATTTCTTGATCCGCAGGAAAGTGATGGCTGCTGATACTATGATGTTTGACTTCGTTGTCATAGTTTGTTCGGCAATTCACTGCAACACATTTGTTAGGCATCTTCTATCAATTCCGATCAATTGCCCACAGCGTACGTTCGAAGCATAGAAGAAGTAACATAGAAGAGTAACAATCGAGTGTGTATTGATTTTTTAATGCAGCTGAATCGGTAACCAGTGAACATTGCAACTCTAGCTGATGGAAAGCAGCGCCTCTACAATCAGAAGCTAAAGCCTAGCAGCCGGTCAGCTGACATGCATTCGCTCTGAAAAGTAGTCCGCCTGGCTAGCTAGCTGTCATGGCACTCTCTAGAAGTTGCTTCCTCAATGTTCGAAGTATCGAAGGATTGGGAATCTCGTAACTGAATAGTCACCACTTGAGTGATCAATTATGATTAGGTAATTGACAATCATTAGGGTTTGGAGGATCTGTGCGGCCGAAGCAGAATGCCAATCATTCTCAATTTTCACCTCTGTAAACTCAATCAACCTGGAATCTGGATCTGGCTCGACAAAAGTAGCGCCAAAACAACAAGAAATCCTTACAGAGCTCAGTTGGCTCAGCCTCTCAGTGTAGGCGGGAAATTTAGAAAAAATTGGAGCTTTTTTCTCCAGGTAATTAAGCACTCTACACCTAAAGTTTGAATACGAGAAAAAGCATTCGAATTTGACCTGACCCTCTCAACAACTTCATTCTCCTCTCTCAATTGATCATTCTCGAAGTTCATCTTTCTTAGAAAGATAGCCACAACAACTAGATCGGAGTTAAACATGGCATTAATGTTGTGAAATTGTTTCGAAACCATTGTCATTTTTTAAAGAGGCAATCCCCGTTTGATGAAGGCTTACATCATTTTGCCCTAAATCGTCCGATATCAACACCCTCTCGACTTGTTAAAGGACCCCAAGAGCATGATCCTGGATGCTTCGCACAATGGGCAAAAATGAATGTTGAGATGATTAAAATATAAAAAAGCTCTTTTCATTCATATTTTTAAGTAAAACCCAAGGAAATAAAGAGAAACCAAGGATAGCCTNCCATCATTTCCTTAACAACTTTCCTTCCTTCAGCTTCTTCGGACAAGGCGATTTTTAGTCTTTACAACATTTCACAAATTCCAGAAACTTGTTGG
>NC_081446.1:4217926-4218775 GCF_007210705.1 Tigriopus californicus
AAGGATAGCCTGGAAAAAAAACTGACAAGAACCAGTTGTCCCATCGCCATTTATCTATGAACGAATTCGATCTTACTTTGGTTTCAAGTGGATTTTCGCAAAACTGTCTCCATTAATTCATCCTCGGATTTGCGATTAGGTGTCATATTCATATTTTTTGTCAAATTACGACGAATGAGCTATTGAATTTAAACAAACTAAATAGAGCACACGACAAACATATTTTAACACATCCAATTTTATTTTAGCACACCAAATTTTGGCACACGAAAGAGCAAAGCAGCACACAAACCAAAAAAACTGTAAAATATGGCTTGCTGGTGAGTTTGATGACCACCAAAGAATATGATTTATCTACCGCAACACCTTTCACCGTGATATATTCACTAGAAGCTTTAAAAATATCGACTGGGGGAAAATCGCCCAGATCTTTCAGTTGACCATGTGTTGGTGCAAAGCATAATCAAGAGTGAATGATTGTGGTCATAGAAAGAGCTCAGTTGATTGATGCTCAGATGACAATCTAACACATCCTCAGTTTTTTCAAATTATTTGGTAACCTTCAAAAACTCAGAAAAGGTAGAATCAAGATTTCTAAGAATGGCTCGAAATAATTGTCCTGAAGAAGGATAAATGGAGTCGCTCAATGCTAATGTCAGATCAGGGACAAACTTGCCAAGTGAATCTTTTCCTAGTTAGACCTGGGTAGGCCCAATCAAGTCCTTTGGGTGCACCTAGCAGAGAGTCGAATGGCACATTTGGGTCAACTTTCCCGAAGGCTTGCCTTTCCATTTTTGAGGGTACTTTTTTCCGTTTGGTGAGCCACTGTAATGTTTTGGTGTACCACTT
>NC_081446.1:4218815-4218881 GCF_007210705.1 Tigriopus californicus
GGTACTTTTTTCCGTTTGGTGAGCCACTGTAATGTTTTGGTGTACCACTTTCTACAATTGGAGTGT
>NC_081446.1:4218917-4306997 GCF_007210705.1 Tigriopus californicus
CTTCCNTGAGGGTACTTTTTTCCGTTTGGTGAGCCACTGTAATGTTTTGGTGTACCACTTTCTACAATTGGAGTGTTTTTTCATTTTTGATGCACTCATAATATCTTTTTTTGTGTTCGCTTACACGAGTCATTTTATTGATTTAGTGCGCCTATTTCTATTTAACTTTATGGTTTTGTACCCACACACAGTCAGTCGGTCATCTTACCATCATCAGCAAGCCAAATTTTTCGGTGTGTTACTGTTTTTTGTTTGTGTGCTGCTTACCTCTTTTTTTGTGCCAAAATTTTGTCTGGTGTGCCCGCTTAGAGTTTGATGACCCAAATATGTATAGTTCGGTGTGCCAAAATCTGTTTCCCGTGTGCACTTTTTTGTTTGTGTGCCCTCTTATATGTGCGTGTGCCGGCTTTTTCATTGCTGTGCTGCTCAAAAACTTTGATGCCCTCTTTTCCACTTTTGGTGTGCTCGTTTTATGTCACACAATTTAAATTTCGGTTATATTTTATTAAAACCAAGGTGAGCTTGACAACCATAAAACATGTGCTTCTGTGTCATCAGAGAGCTGAGTGTCACATGAAGCAATATTAGAGGCCTTTGTCTTACTTCAAACGTAACCCTCCTTTTTAGTTAGTAGCAGAAGTTTGAGCAGTTGATAATAATGTGCTCTGGCTCAATTTTGTATTGTGTGGCCATCATTTCCTTAACAACTTTCCTTCCTTCAGCTTCTTCGGACAAGGCGATTTTTAGTCTTTACAACATTTCACAAATTCCAGAAACTTGTTGGAACGAAACTATTTCAAATATCGGGTAGTGCTATACGAAATTGAACTCAACAGTGAAGTATCTAATACTAGTAACAATCAATATTTGTTAGGACTTTATTCAGTTGCTCGCAACTTTGCCACAAGGATACATGTCTTGGATTTTCGTGGATGAAGAGGCCTCATTTTTCGTGCACACTTTGGAATACTGAAGAAAAGGAACCCATATTCCTTGGAACCCCAGGCAACACGGTTTCAATTTGGTTGAAAAATGGTAGACAAAGTTTTGGTGAGTGACCAGGGTTTCCGTCAAATATCCATGAAGTAGCTCTTTAACGTCAAAACAGATCCCATCAAGTATACTCTGTTCTTTATTCCGAGCGTAGTTTCGATCAATTTCACCCTCAATTATTTGGAGTCCTCTCTTCCTTAAGTCAGGTATTTTAGGTGGGCCAAACTGAGCTTTCTAGTGATGTTTCACGGAAAAAGTGTTATTACTCATTGGTTCCAGTAGCCCATTGTGTTAGTGCAACATGTTATGAAACCTGAGATCTTTCTCTGTTCCTCTTATTTTTCTAAGAAAAGTTCAAACATTATTAGAGTCAACGTGAACAAATCTGCTCAATCTGGCTTACTTATGCAAAAGGGTATCTAAGAAGAAAAGTATTACGCGCAACAAAAAAGACCTGTTTTAAAAATCATCGAGGCATTAGTAAAATTGAGACAACACTCACCCAGCCAACAGTATGATAGTGATTTCACAAAGTGGGCTTCGTTCAATAATAGGCCCTTAAGGCGGCCGGAACAACTAGGGAAAAAGGGACTGTATATGTTGCTAGACAAACTTCTTGTGACAAACTATAAATGGGAAAAAATGTGGCCCATTGTGTAGCTGGACAAATTTCAACTTTGTATCTTTATGATACACAACTCGAAACTCTAAGTTATCAAATTATAACAACTTGGCACTTCGGGCTCTTTTTGAAGGAGGCTAATTCATGACGACATTCTAATGTACTCAATTTGGACGGGTTTCGTGTATAAAGCGTAATAACGTTGTTTGTCATAACATCACTTCCCATCAAATGTTAGTTTCTAGAATGGTTTTCCTTGTCCGAGACACTGGTGCATTCATTGATTATGACCCAGATCAAGGCTCAGTTTCTCACGAAATGGCCATTCCAAATCTTGAAAATGTTGCGGGCAAAGAAATCATTCATCAAAGCTTCAAATGGGGATTCCTAGTATGTTGTATATTTGAGAAAACCTGTCACCAATGGATCTATGGTAGTGATTCGTGGTCAAGCTCCAGCGATTTATTGAAACAACATACACTTGTCAGGGACCAGACTGGCCTTGTAGGTAATACTCTTTGGGTAATTGGAGGACGACACTCAGGTAAGCATATCAAACCAAAATGAAATGAAGTACCACACCTACAGCGATGCTTCCGATGCCCACAGATACAACTGTTAGCTTCACAGAATACTTAAACACTGGCGGACAATGGACTTTGGGTCCAAATCTTCCCAAGTATCGTTATGTATTTGGAATAGCACCGGCCAAAGGCCCGTATGTTTTACTTGCCGGAGGATCAAATGGTTCAATTTGGGAGTCAGAAATCCAGCTTTACAATGTCAATCAAGGAACATGGATGACTGTTGGACATTTCGATATTCCAACCATCAGAACTAGTTGCGAAAAACATTCGTTAATCAATGGAACTGCTCTTGTCTTCTGCATTGGTGGCAAAATTGTCGGCACGAAAACGGCCAAAGCGGGCATTTACAATATAAAGAGCGGTTCATGGACCATCCGACCAGAATGGGATCTGCCCATAGCATGTGATGAGCCAAAGTTGCAAACGGTGGACGGAAAACTGTTCGTCTTTGGTGGAAACTTTGACGATGGGAGGATGGATCGCGTTTTGGAGTTTCGAGAAGACCAAATTCCGGTTTGGCAAGAACGGGCTAGTTTGCCCTTCGATAAAGGCTATATGATTCCTCTCAAAATTCCAATTTGGTATCCCAACCAGGATTAAATCGGATAGCTCTTAAACAATTGATATGATACCAAATCGAATTAAGATTGATATCCTCAATTAAACATGATGTAGTTGACCTAAAACTTAGGCTTAAGATTGAACGAGAACGAATTGGAAAGAGTTTGCTCAAAAATAGCTCATCAACATCTGCACATATCAACACTTTATAATGGCTTTTTTTTGTTCTAAATGTACACGGTGGTTATATTTTCTGGTTAAGTGTTTGCTCAAATGCCAAGACATCTAGATATGTTTTTCTTTGTCAAAGAGACAAAAGGAACAACTTTGGAGAAATACAAAAGTAGCTCAGATAAGCGTGTTAAATTACTTAAAGCGCATTAAAATGCGTCATTGAAAAAAACATAGTCAATCAGTATTAAACGTACACTTAGTTATGTATTGACGTAAAATTTCTTAAACTTCTATGTAGCAGATGCTCAGTTATTACAAGTTGAAAGTTGCATTTTGCACCTGAAAAGATAAAAAAAATGGCCTATTTATGTTTCCAGTTATTCCTAAGGCATATTATTGTCTTTTTCAATGACATGAGAAGATGTAATATTTTTCCATTTTCTTTAATATTTCTTAAAAGCTAAAAGTAGCGAAAAGGCCAACTAAACAAACTAAGATGTAAAATTGCCTTTCATCTTAGTTAGTTGCCGAAAGCTACATTGTCCTATTATGTTCCTGAAGTATTTGAAAGATACAAATGATGTACATATGTATACATTTTCAAATTTTTCACTTTTTGCAATAATTAATTTCTACGGACTAGCAATGTTTTCTTTTTAAATGTTAATAGAATTTTGTCAAAATTCCAAATTCAGCTTGATTGAAATTACAATTAACAAGTATGGTATCAAAATTATGAAATATTGACATTAAGTCAGTTTTAAGTTATATTGCTAACTATTTTCAGGTTTTTCTATCAGCTTTAGAAAAGTGAAATATATATATATATTTCAGGCAGAGAAAAAGCATATTTTATTTTTGGGGAATAGCTGTACAGCCGGAGCAATTTGTAGTCAAATTTGATGCAAACACATTCTTTGAAAGCCTGATATCTTATCGTTAGCTCAATTGATTTGGATAAAACTGTAGTTGGAAACGATAACTAGGGTTACTCCCAACATCTATTGATTACATTTTTAAAACAAATAACTCTTTTTAGGTTTTAAGTGGATTAATATTCTAATCTGAGCTAAAATCCAGGATTTTTTGTTTTACAAAAGTTGTTCTTTTGTGTTCCAATAACAACGAAAATCGTTATTAGAAGTCTTGACATTTGCACAAAAACTTTATCATTATTGTGGGTACCACCGTATGTAGTAACTGACAGATTTAAGGTAGAAGTTTGTAAACTGAGAAAACAATGAATTCTCCAAGATGAACCCTTTCAATATTGGATTTTAACTCGTCGCTAAACTGTAATGGGGTTCATGATCACAAAAATCCGTAGTAGATATATCATGCCACACTTTTTTTTCGAGAAGTGCCGTACATGCTCATTGAATTTTTATGACTTCTGTGATGACTAAATGATAGATTCGAACAGAAAATCACCTCGTAATAACCATGCAGCTCAGACTTTTTCCGTCAAATGAATGATGGAGCCGACCGTATTAATGATGATAATCACCGCTCAACTTTGGTTGCGCAAGTTTTCATGTGTACTTAAATCGTTCCCAAGCTCTGCTTCGTTTGACCCTCAATGACAATCCCCCTTTTTGACCCTCTATGTCAGCTCTCCCGTCACCAATTAACATTGCGTGTACAATGTCTCATGGATTCCCGCCTGTATTGACCTACTTTGAACTGTTTCACCTGCCGCTAATCTACGATTATCATTGCTATGCTTGTTTGATGAGAACTTATAAATAACATGTGTTTATAACAGCAAGTACACATTGCTGACCTGCCCATTGAGTGACCGTCGCAACAATGAACTCCATTTGCCATTCCCTTTTGCTCCTTCTGGCCCTATCTCATGCTCAACCATTGACTTTGGTGGAGCTTGAGGCTCGAAGTGAATGTCAACCAGGTTGGATCGAGCTCCCCGGATATGGTTGCTATCTCTTTGACTTGAATTGGAGCTTGGACTGGCTTCAAGCTGCTCGGAATTGTCAGAAACTCGGCGGTCATTTGGTAGAGATCGAGACTCAAGATGAGCAGAACGGTCTCACATCCATTGCCAGGATCATTGGTAGGTTTGCCAAGGCATTGATTGCAAATAAGCGAAGCTGATCGAATAATGTAAACCTCATGGTTTTTGGTACTTTCTCAGGCGAGGACTTCTGGATTGGACTCACGGACATTGGCCATGACGGCAATTATAGGTGGATGTATTCTGGCAACGAGGTCTCCTACACGAATTGGGCGGCAAACGAGCCCGATGGAGGCATCCCACAATCGTGTGTGATGATGTTTTCTGGCTATGGATACGACTTCGGATGGACGGATATTAAGTGCACAGAATGGAGCGCTCATCCTTTGTGCGAAGCCAACTACTATCAAGGTCGAAAAATGTATTGAAAATCCATTCCAAAAGAGAGAATCATAGGGACTGTCAAGCTTTCACTTCACGTTTTCATGAATATATTGACGATTAGTTTTCATCCTCCCAACACTTTCTGTTAGCATTCCTTGCATTTGAAACGGGTTTAGATTCAATCATAGCGTAGATAGGCACTCGGTTTTTTAACCGTTGGGATCAATCCGAATCGGAATCCAAGGCCGCTCTTCGTCGGTCAAATTTGACGGTGGTCTTTTGGGAAGCAATGTGTTCCGAGAACTGTTCCAGCAATCCGATCAGATCCTGTTCCGACATTTTGCCGGATACTTGGCCGGTCTGAGCCATGCGTACAATCGAGGCTTCAATTTGGGCTCCTTTGGAAGGTTTGGCCAACATAATGGTGTTCACTGATGAAATAAAACGAACAAATAAGTGTTGAAAAGAGAGGCAAAGCAAGTTGATCAGGGTCTTCTTACATCTGGCTCTGGCTTCTTGCGATAGAACTTGGGACAATATGGAATTTTTCATATCTTTCATTTGTTCTTGCTTCTCCTGGGCTGCTTGTTGTTGGGCTTGGGCCTGAAAACATCGAAAAATACAATTTTAAAACAATGTGCTCTTACTTTCGTTTTAAAACTCATCTTTGTTAATCCAGATCATTAATGAATCCTTTACTCTCCATCAATCACTTGGGATTACCTTAGTGAATTACGAATGAAACCTTTAATGTTGTGTTTAGGGGACCACAAGAAGAAATTGATAAGATTTAGTGAAAGAAAAGTGGCGAAAAATCAAATTTGCCGCCCTAATTTTGGGTTTGGGTGTTGCTTTCTACAAAGGAAGAATGGACACAAATATCACGACCAAAGCAAACTGGAGTCCTAAGCATTTACAATCATCTGTTAAGTTGTGTTATGTCCCAAAGGACACACCCCTAATCCAATATACACGGAGGGTTATATCTTCACGTCCGTTCTATTCAAGATCAAGATTAGGAGAGAGAAAGGCAGAGATAGAGAAAGCGAGACCAGAACTGCTACATATACGACGCATGGCTTGATTTCAAAATATTGCTGGTACAGATCAATTGTCATTTTTTTAATAAATAGTAACGACTTTTATCTTTGCTTTGTAAAGTGCAAGTTAATCAGCTGTGGCGGAAGTTTTAAATTAGTCCTCACCCCTAATGTCTCTTCGATTAGTTTAGTTCTATCTAAATAGGAAAATCTTCAACTAATCAATTGAGCACAACGTCTACAACTTATTCCATGACAAAAAACTTCATTGCATAGACAGTCATGCATGCGTAAGAAGCATTGGGTTGAAACACATGAAGGTTCTCGTCATGCTCACGTACATTTCCAGGTCCACCCCCCGGCCTTCCACCTTGTAGTTCAGCCATTCGGCGGGCTCGGATGGCAGCCAAATCGTCTTCTTCCATGGTATTGATGAGGAGGGATCTCGAATCGAAAGTCTTCTTGATGTAGCAGAGCAAATGTTGTGCTTGGCGACTTCCCGACAATTTGTTTGGCCCTGCGATTCACCTTCAGGGTCAGAGATTAGTCGAGCACAGCCAGTTCAGGGAAAACTCGGGTGTTTTTTTGAAACATTGAGTGATTGTGATCGAATGTTTGGGATTGTATTCAAAACGAAATGATTCAAGATGAAAATTTGTGACTTGAATTTTGCGTTATTACGATTGTGGACTTTGAAATATGGGCCCAATCTTGTCTGTCCAGGGGATTTGGAAGATTCTAGAGAAGATTTTGGAGGTTGCGTTTTGCTATCAATGCAAGGAGTGGCGTGTTACTCGCAAATAAAGATGCTTTTTTTTTCTTCTTTCAGAATATTCACTGTCGTATCGATAACGTGCTACTTTTGTTTATAACGTGTGACGAGCGAAAAAAGGATTATCTTGTTTTCTTACTGTGAATAGTTCGTTTTAAAAAGGAACCTTACGCACCAATGTCTGATGTTGCGTGAGTGAAAAGGTGAAAAGGTTACGCAAGGGATTTCATATTTTAAAGTCTGTTTGAAAAACTTACATTTACTCATTGTTAACACTGAATAATATGTCCTCAAATATTGAGGACAAGTTTGTCAAAGACTGAAAAAGAGAATGATTGTTAAAGGGTATGATAAAGGGTATGATAAACATTCATAAATTACACAATATTTCCAACATGTCCTGTTTGCATCCTTGTCAATGATGGATGAGTCATGGTTGGATTAGAGCCACTATAATAGAGCTACTAGGTTGGATCACAAAGCATCAACGAAAAGATGACACTGCAAGCCAGCCAAGCAATAAACGACATTTAAGTACATATGGGTGACATTTAAAGACTATTTGTGTGTATGTAGTCACTGACGGTAGAGGCTCCAGCCTTGTCCATTGGTTACTCCGTTGACAACCGGAAAATGGACTCTCGATGAGCGAGAAAATCAGCTATCTCCTGACCTATTCACTTTCTCCCTCGTGAGTTTAAGATACAGTCAAAAGATGTAGTCAAATAAATGAACATGGCTTAGTTTGGGTCCAAAGTCTGCTTTAGGGAACTTAAGAGAAACAACAGCAGTATCATCATCATATCGTTCATTTACTGTTTTGCTTTGAAATCAATCTGGCTCTTCGCCTGTGCTTGTGGTTAGTTTCTAAAAATGTTCATGAGTAAGCGCGACAGGAGTCGAACCTGGGACCTCACTCATTTTTTGTAATTGCAATTACCGCTACATACTATCTCTTACCAAAAGATGACTCGCCCGCCACCAGTGATTGACCCAGAACATTTGGGGAGAAGAAGCATTGCATTTTTGACAATGCAAAAATTCTTGTTTTTTTTGTGGTCTGCCTTTGAGACTATCAGCAACACTTTCTCCATTAGCAGCAAGAAAAATGGCGCTTTTGATTCGCTAGCTTCGTTCAAAAACAAAATATGCATGAAAATATGAAAAGGCTTTATATGATAAACTTGTTCAATGACACAAAACGGATAAAGCATATCTTGGCCGTCTCTCTCATGACCATTCTTCTTCCTTACAAAGCACTACAATAAACTGGTCAACGGTACTTTTTTGACAATAATAAATTGTCTACTCATTGCCGAAAAAAACATTTCTTTTGACATTTTGGCCCAATTTTTGACCTCATTTTGTGATAAACCAGAGTTTTTTTTAAACCGTCGTACATCTGAGTTAAGTCTTGGACGTCCCCCAGAATTAGCATCCGCTCAAACATATTCATACTGAGTGACGTCCGAGCGCCGAGGTAAGAGCGTTGAAAAAACGACTTCAGGGTAACCATGAAACTCTAAAACTCTATTAGATCATACTCAGTTTTCAATCGACCCGAAATGTGGAAGCACAAGGAAAATAATTTGTTCTTGCACTATTTTTTCCATTGTTAGAGGGAAAGTTTTTGGATAAATTGTAAGAATGCTTTTTTTTGCATTGTTCAATGTGCTGCCTTCTAATACTCGTAGGGAATACGTGAGCGTTGCTGATCTGGTAGCATCTTTTAAGTCAGACTTGGACACATTTTTAACGAGCATTCCAGATCAACCCTAAATTCAGGAACTAGCTCGGTCTGCCAACTCAAATTCGTTGGTAGACCAATTATCATATAAAGGTTAAAAGGTAAAAAAATAGGCGATATAAAAGATTTCATTTTAATAGTACTGGCGATTACATTCCCTATAGCGGAGATCCTTGAGCAACAGTCCCGCAAAACACGATTCAACTCCTCCCCAGAAACTAAAATGCTATATAATAGCCAAGATTGCTCCCTTCTCCAAGAGGATCTTTATAATGTATACAAATGGGTCGACGAGAGCAATATGAAACTAAATGGAGTTCCAGATCATGTCCTATGGCTCATCGACTTTCCCTCCACATAACCTAGATAATGAGGGAGCTGAGATTGAAGTTTTCTCTTGCGTCAAAGACCTTGGTGTCACTCTTCAGGATGATGGATAATTCAATATTCAACTCAGCTAGAAGGTAATTAAAGCTGGTCAGATGGCAGGCTGGGCCTTACACACTTTCAAGACTTGGGATACCATCTACCAATCCATTATACAACCCCATCTTGACTCTGCCTCATTAATTTGGAGTCCATACCTTATTGGCGAATTGAACAAAATGGAGAGGATACTCCGGCGCTTCACTCGATAAATCGCAGGAATGTCTAAACTCTCCAAAAGGGTTCGACTTCAACATCTACATCTGTATACGTAGTGTGCACAAGAGAAACGAACGGTACGTCATATCACATGCTTTTAAATGTATCCATCAGCTGTCCAGGGAATTAGTAACGAAATTACAGTAATTCGTTCCTTTTTTTCGAAAAAGGAACTGTAATTGCATTACAGTACATTTTAAAATTGTGTGATTGTAACGACTCAAAATCTAAAAGAATTACTCGTTATTCGTTCCTTTTTGAGCTTCCAGAATGGTCTTTAATTTTTGTTTCTCTCGTGTCAGCTGGGGAACCTTCAGGCTCAACAGAAATTGCCATTTTTTACTAATTCCATCCAGCATATTCTGATCAATGAAAGTCAGGGTTGGAAATTGTGCTTGCTCTTAATTACTCTGAGGGTGGTCTTGGTTTTTAATCTGAAATTCCATTCGACTGAACATCTGATTCAGTACTAAATGTCAAGCAAAAAAATATCTCCTTGGCTTGAATATGATGCATCAAATTTCCACGACTTAAGGGATGGACTTCTTACAGCGAAGCTTTACCGATTTGACAATGTCTAATGCTGTTTTTCGATGATGACTTTTGCAACATTGTTTTAAACCTTCAACAATCATTATCCCCTCCAGGCTCCCAATCTTGACTCCTCTAAGCATTATGATGCGATACATCTTGAACATCTATGTCAAGATGAAATGACAAGGCTCATTATTGAAAAATTTTAACACGAAATCTTCAAATGTTGTTCAATTTCTATTGAGGAGAATGGTCTTGATGGGGTAAACTGTAAACTGAAGGTTGAACAAGTAAAAATCCGGACATCAAAAATGGTTACTTTCTCAGCCGTTGCAGTTTTTTAGAACCTTCATTAATAGATTAATAGATAATCACACAAAAGGATAATTCTTATCATGAAATAATCAAAAAAAAGTTTTATTCATCTTAAAAGGCCAGAAAACTTACTTTCCTTCTGATCCTAGCCATCAGCTTTTGCATGAGAGAAGAATCGATCTTCCCGAATGCCTACTGCTATTTAATGTTCCATTGGTCTTTGATTTTGATGGTCAAGTTTGATTTTCTTCAGAACTCCTGCGAAAATGACGGATTTTCATCAATTGAACAAATTTCTTGGTTCCATTCCTTCAGTACTACAATCAATACTTATTTTGTCTTGTTAATACTATGTCATTCTGGCCTTAACTTAGTGACAACTTGCCAATTAAAGCCAAAACAATGTCTCTACATTAAATTGTGTTGACTGTTGCGATCTAGTCCAGCCTAGCCTTCTAGGACCTTAACTCTGACCTTTCTTTGACCTTTTGGACATAAGATTGAGATTTTCTGACCTTCATTGCCACATCTGTGCTTCAAAATTGAAATTTTTGAAAATATTGAATAACTTTTGCATCACATTTGAGATCTTATCAATATGCATTTTTATCATTTCCAGGCTTTCTTTGTACGCTCAGGGTTGTTATTGAAGCGTTAATGTACGTTTGATAATGTCGATTTTGTCAAATCCAACTTTTCACAAGGTTCTTACACTGACATCCTTATTTTTAAGGAATTCGTGCAGGCTGAAATTCTGGCGATGTTCTTTTAAAGCCTCCAGTGTCTCAACTCCTGAAAGAATTATTTTTTATAAGTTAAGACATTTTCCCCAAAAACAAAACGATATTTCAAAACTGCATCGAGGTATTTTTCTTGTCAATTACAAGCAATATAACATGCTTCTCAGTGTCCGGATTTTTTACGTGTTCAACCTTTATTGGTAATCTAAAATTTTAGTAAAAGTAATTGTAACGAGTAACGCCATTACATTTTTTTTTTCGAGTAATGGTTGTGTAACGAATCGTTCCTTTTATTGAGGAACGACTAATGCCCTGGAGCTGTCCCATAGAACGGACATTGATTTCGTCGAACGAGACAATGAACGTGTTACATGTACCCAACCCCATTAGAACTACAACAAGAAAGCGACTGCTAAATAAATCATACTGCCACCTTCCTTCAAACCATTCCAGACTAACCTTCAATACTTGGGTATCATCGATAAGCAAATTCAAACTCGATTTCTGATCAGATTTACTTTCGAGTGATTGTGCAATCTTATTTTTGTACCTTGAGTATGTCTCTGTGTACAGTAAATATTATCATTATCATGGGTAGCAGCTTGATTTGTAAGAAATAACCGGCTCTTTCAGCCATACTGCTGGGAGTGAATCATTACCTTGTAAGAGTTACATTACAACTAAAGTATTTAACTAAGAGAGGAACGTTTTAGACGAATTCAGGTTTAATTTCCATTCATCTTATAAGAGAATGTATCACAACATCAATAATCGAAGAATAATTCTTTTGGGTGAATGATTGGAATATGTGCCGGTATCTTTTTTTACTCAATCACTCTGAAGTCATCTTGTTAAAAGTTTTAATGATTGCGGCCAATTCTTTCACATTGGCCATAGCGGTATTGAAATCGGCAAAAGGGTGGTTGGCTTCGGAGCAACCATTCAGATTCCGTTGGTCACACTGAACCTTGATCCGACGTTTGAGCAAGTTAATGTATTGAGCTTGGAGTCTCTGCATTGATGACGTGAACTCCATATTGTCAGGGGTGAGGATGCAAATGAGACAGAGCAGCTTGTAATTGTCAGTATCCTCGACACATTTGGAGAGGTGTTTAACCAAGGCCGAGAACCTCTCGCAAACTTCTCGAGACATTAATGCGGTGTACCAGTTGATATCAAGCATCGTGAATTTCTTGATTGACTTTTGCTCCAAAAATGAACCATAATTTTCATTGTAGACCGTTGTGTCGGAACAACCCAGATTGAATTTCAGTTGATCAATTCCTGAAAATGAGAAATATAAGAAAGTCAAACGTGAAACAAGACAATTTGAAAAGAGTACATATGCGGGCTTCATTTGACGTCATAAAATGTTGCTATTTTTTCTCCACTCCTCTCAAGCGGGAAGGTTTCCTCAAAGAATAATTTATTCATAATCATTTATAAAGTCACTCTCGGGATCATTATTCATTAGACCATTAAAAGACCAACAAAGCCTAAACTTGAAATGAACTGGGCGACCGAAAACCAATCTAGAACTCAATACTTGGAATAAAAAATCATGGAGCAATTGATGTTAATCTTTTGCTGTATACAGTGGTCATAAAGCCTATTAAGTTTCCAGAGAAATACCCAAATACATTATGGCATTTTCTTGCTACAAAAATCATAAGGAACAACTTCGGTTTTATTGGTTTATCGAATTCTAACAAAAAAATACATGCCTGAAAACATTACAAAAAACCTAATGAATGAAAACTGGGAGCACACTTAGTTAGCACTTACTTGGAAACTTGTTAAAACGGTCCGTTCCATTTATTGAAATCAGAACTTAACCATCACTCCAGTGATTGAGAAGCAATCAAAGTTAGCAAGGGCTCACTTTATAAGTATAGTCAGTCTTTAAATTGAGTTCGTGTCGATGCAAGGTCATGTTTTCTAAATAAAAGGCAGAAAAAATTGAAACATGAACTTAAAACATTAAAATATTTAGTAAAGAAGTTCATTGAATAAATCGAATTGATCAAGGTCAATTACTAGTTTGACCATTTATTCGGCAATGCGAAACGGGTAGTTTGGGGACACTTAAGGCATTAAAGGTTCTGATACAACCATGATCCAATCAAATAACATCCTACATACTTCTGTGTTGATCAAATCCCTCATTCTGCACATTTCACATCCCTAGTAATCCTATACAAATCATATCTCACGACACACCCGGACAAAGTCTGAGGGTAAGACAATTAAACACTTGCTATTAATATACTCTGTTAATACATTATGTTCTTATTGTCCTAATAAAGGATCAAAGCCTCCTGAATCTGAAGTTATTATAGGTTTTGTAAGTGAATATTTAAATGATTGTGACAGAAAGCGTGAATCATTTCACTTATATCCATAACATATGCATCATTTTTTGCTTTCGTAAGGGATCAGGGCAAAATGCAAATACTTGTGGCAACAAGGAATCAGTCGTCACCGACCATCTTGCTAATTTGACTAACTGAAGTATTGCGTTCACCAATTGTGCCCGTGTAATTCTTTTTGTCTATTGGTCTATTATCTTTCACTGGTTCGTCATGTCTTGAGGTTCAGAAACAAATCGACGACATAAACTTAGCCTCCCTACCTTACTAGACGCTAAACTGGTGACCCCGTGGTCAAGAACATTTTTTGAAAATGGATATCAAGGAATCAAAGCAAAATTTCGAAGAAATGACAAAGGCCGTGAGCATCAAATTGCCACCTTTTGGGAAAACAGCCCTAATTCTTGGTTCACCGAGGTCCAAGGCCGAATTTTCTCTCAAGGGGACCCCTGAAATTACCAAATTCTACCAATCTCTTGGGCCAATTGACAGAATCTGGAAGTGTTATCTGCACTTCCCCCACAACCCACCCCAGGAAATCAACATTCCGGATTAAAGGACGTTTTGCTGGAGGTCTTTTCAAAGTCGGAGGGACAATCATACCGTAAGCTTTTCGAAATCTTGGGGCTTGGTGATCAGAGGCCCACCGCTCTTCTTTGACACATGGAAGCTTTGGCCGATCCCAAGGAACAAAAAACCAAATTGCAACAAGCCTTTTTCCTCAGTCGTCTCTCGTTTGCGGTTCAGTAAACCCTGGGATGTGATCCTCCATCAGATGTCATGGACCTGGTAAAGGCTGCAGGTGAGGATTTGGATGCCAGTGACCACTCAATTGCCTTTATCCAGCCAGCCTCTCACGCAAGGCTCCCTCGTGAGAAGCAGTCAGGGACTGTTTGCCAGACTCGTCTAGTCCAGAATCGAGTCTTTTACTACAGTAAGGTCTTGCAAAAAAGACTCGTCTTTGAATCAGATAAAGCAAAAAAATACCTCACTTAGATTGTGAAGAAAATATCAGATTTCGATCTGATTGTCTCATTTTTGAGCACAAAGTAAATTGCAAAAATTGCATGTACGACTATGCTTTGCTGTTTACTTTTTCTTTAAAACCTATATTGAGAGATATATACGTTGTCTCTTTGCCAGGCGAGGAGCTGAGCTAACTCATCAGCGCCAGGCCATAAATCGGGTTTAAGCATGCTTAAAATCTGTACAGAATTTCAATGGGACCAAACGAAGGGATTGACCCTGGTCAATGATACCCCTCCCTCTGGACCACAACTGTGGGCAAGTGGCAGATTTCCTTGAATCCTAAGAGGTTCCTTCAACAGGCTGCCGCATCTACCACATCAAACTGAACAATGGTTGCCGCATCATTCAGAATTTGGGATGGACAGACCACTGAGAAGTGCACAGTGCCCCTGTTAACAATTAAGTTAAGGAAAAATCGCTTTATCCATTCCCAAGCCGTATAACCACTGCCCTCCTACTCACACATCAGCTACAAATCCGAATTCTTTGCATAGTCAACATGCGCCCCTCCTCAAGCCCCTAGACAAATGAATTAGTATCAACTAACTGGCTTGCTAGGCCCGTCCAAGTGTTCACAAGAGTGGTCCGCAATTTGCAACAGACTTGAAAACCTTGGATCTGGCCTTTTTGCCGAACGTCTGCCGGGCCGGAGAGTTTGACCACGCCTAGAGCACTGTGTTGCAGTTAAAGAGGTTCATGGTGTTTCAAACTTTTCATTGAGTAAGCTAAAGAAGCAACACGAAAAAATAGAAGCCAAAATGGACAAAAACACAAAAGTTATGCCAAGTATTAGATAGAACACAACAATCCCGCCAATCTTAGTGGGACACCCGGTATAACACAACAAAGCGCTGATGCTTGAGTAAAGCAACAACTGCTTTGAACTAACAAAGGGCTTGAAAACTGTTACCGAAAGATTTTCATTTGTTTCACTTCATATTTACTAAAGTTTTAGGTCCTCTTTTTCTACAAAAGTGAACGGTAATGCGTTACTTTTTCTGAAAAATATAGGTAACGCTTTATCGTTATTGTTACTTTTTAGAAATTTTAACGCTTGACCATTACCGATACATTTCAGAAAAGAGGACCTAAAACTGCAAAAAAACGCTTCTGCAATTTTTTAGCGTTTAGTAAAATATGACGTGAAACAAATGACTCCGGAATCAGTAATGGTAACGGTAACGCGTCACTTTTTCTGAAAAGTAAAAGTTCAAACCTTGGTAATAAAACAATTGAAACAATGTAACATGCCACTATGCATGAATCAGTTGAATTGCGTGTCTCAAAGGAAATAGTGAGTAGTATCTGCAAGTTAATAAAAAACAGCACTTTTCTTCATAGATTGCATCAATTCAAGATGCAAGGAGCTTTTTAATTCTTCTGAGGCGAGTTTGTTAAACTTTCCTACCTCTGAGTCAAGGCTTGGACGTTACCCAGAATGAACATCTGCTAAACACTTTCGCCACTGTATTTTCATTCCGGTTAACGTCTAAGCCCCTAACTCCGAGGTATAAGGTTTGAAAAAACAGGCCTCGGGTCGTTTACTCGACCAAGAAGTGGAACTGGCCAAACCTCGCGCGTCCCTGAATCCAAGCTCTCTGTTTCGAAAAGGTAAACAGGACTGAGGCCCGTTCTTTAAACGCTCTAACCGTGGAGTTAGGGCTTGGACGTTACCCAGAACGAGCATACGCTCACCATTACGGTGAGCAAACTTTCATGGTGGATACCGTCCTAGCTCTAAACTCGAGGGTAACGCTTCTAAAAAACTCGTCCCTGGGGTTAGTAAGTCACTCTAGTCTCTAGTAGCTCCTTACTTTAAGGCACACACATGCCTTGGACTTTTTAGTCTCGGTTTCAACCTAAATCGATATACAAGCCAATATTGGTTGAGTGTGTCTGGTCCAATTTCTTTGATGAACACCGGTTTTCCTGGTTATGATTTTGATACTCATCAACACAAAAGAAACCAAACGCCTCTGTTGGAAACTCTATTTCATGATTGTCTGTTCAAGGGTGGCTGGAAAGTAAGTTTTCCGTTCCTAGTTAACAGAAAGCAGATTTCCAAGGATCAGAGTTATGCCTTGAAAACCAATTATCACAAAACAAAACTATGTGTTCAATGGACACCACTTTCCTTACATGAGTTTCAGTCAAGCTTGGAGTTCAAGAGTTAACTTGGTGACTTGATCAACACCTTCAACTTGTTTGCCTTTTCAAACCCTCTTGTTTGAACACGCCAAAAGCTCATATAAAGTTCATTCAAGTCTCATTTTCATGGACTTTAAAAGAAAACCTGCATCGAATAAATACCTATTATTGATTTCTAATAGACTACCACTTTGGAATATCAATTCTAGTTAGTATAGTGAACCAGAACGGTCAAGTAAGCATGATAATGAATAAGTAAATTAAAGGCAACCATAAGTGCACTGTGCCAAGTTAATTCTTCCCGATCCCGAATGCAATTTGCACTCGTGTTGAACTTGATAAGAGTGCTTAATCCAATCTGAATTCGAAAACTTTCGAGGTGGTATAGAACCATGATACGTATTGTGTGGCTGGATTAACTATGAACGATAAGCAAGCACCCTTTCTCTGGCTCCTTCATTGTTCAATTTGCTTCCCTCAAATATTCGCAAGGAGTATGTAGGACTTGATCCTGGAGCATCTTTTTAGTGTCAGATTTGGACAAACTTCTGATCAAGGACTAGCCAGATGCATCAAATCTGATACTCTGATAGGTCAGACATTATATGAATATAAAGCTAAATAAGATATGTAATCTTATCATCTTGAAGTGGTGGGTATTCCATTGCTAGCGGCGGCAAAGAAGTTGTCAAAAAATAGTGTCACCAATTTAACCGCTGCTTGTGCTAATCTATTCATTTGAGGATAATATGGAGAAGAAGTTAAGTGACGAATTCCATTAGAGTTACCAAACTCTCCAAACTCGCAGAGAAATTGAGAGCTGTTGTCGCTTTTCAAGCGTATGGGAATCCATGTTTGTAGAACCATTCCAGCATGACCTGGCAAACGACAGTGGCAGTAAAGTGGTTTAGTCGAGGAATTAATGAATATCCACTGAAGCGGTCAACAGGAAGAAGATAATGAGTGCCATCCATTTCAAATTGGTAGACACTTTTTGCTTTGTATTTTCAACGGTTTCAAGTTGAATCTCTTCTAAAGGTTGCGATGGAAGATATCGTGCGCAATGCCGACAATACAGCCGGCGATACGCGGCGATATGTCAATCCATCCATAAGAGGAATCTGTCTT
Source organism: Tigriopus californicus (assembly GCF_007210705.1). Classification (NCBI taxonomy): domain Eukaryota; kingdom Metazoa; phylum Arthropoda; class Copepoda; order Harpacticoida; family Harpacticidae; genus Tigriopus; species Tigriopus californicus. The sequence continues at coordinate 4,236,678 of NC_081446.1, forward strand.
GACAAATAGACAGGGAGCTTCTCAATGGTGTTGGTTTCAATACATTCTCGAAGAGAACTTTCTGTCATTAGCTCCAAAGAGGGATCAGAGATGTCAACAATCCGGACCTGGTTGTTCAAATCGTTATGTGACCAGAAAAAGGGAGCATGGTTTAAAGCGATATATTGTGGTTTTCCTGGAGATCACTCTACTTCGAGATTATATGCTTTTGAGCTTTCTTTGATCTGTTGGAGTCTGTAGTTTGTTAAAGCTGCCACTCTTTTTTTTGAAAAATCCCAATGAAAGGTCGGTGGTCTATTATGACTTTGAATCCTCGAAGGCCTCGTAAGTAGCAGTAACATTTCTCAAAAGCGCATTGGATAGCAGAGCACTCTAACTTGATTATGTCAAAAAAATTCTGCACCGCAGAAAGCCTCGACCCATATTGAATTAGTCGTGGTTGAACTCTGAAGTCACGCTGGATCAAATTATGGTCAAGGCCATGTAGCCTTGACGCATCCGTCTAAAGCTCTGTTTTTAAAGTGGGATCAAAAGCTTTCGCAAATACAGGAAAGCAAAGCCAATCTTTTGATCGAGGTTGACATTTGCTATGGTGGATATCCAGCCACGACGAAGACGTCTTTCTTTTACGTTAGCTCTTTCAACTTCACCGTTGCATGAGACAAATCTAGGAGAAAGAGGGCTCGACAAGGCCCATGAGCGAATTAAAAGGAATGCTGTTAATTGGTGTTGGAAATTCATCAATGGCTCCGGTTTGACATCCTCTAAGGCCACAATAAAGCGGCAAATCTTACAGTTTGCCCCATTGCTAACTTGGGAAGTGACAGATTGATACCAGTTTGCCTGCATCACTCCAAGAGGACGCTTAGACGTTTGAAAAATATGTCTGAAAAAGATGCCTGATCTGACTCTGTCATCAATGATCTTGAGGAGCCACTCCAAACCCTGCACAGCCTGATCCGTTTGAAGGCCAAATTCTTCAGATTTGAAGTTGAGCTCCATCGGAGCAACTTTGGAATGATGATTTCCTCTTAGATCAAAAATGTTTGTCAAAAAGGAACTCTCATAGCGGAGGAAAACCTGATAGTACCCATCTACACCCTGACACAGAAATTCGTTCAGGTTGTTTTTCTGATAATATATACAAGCACAATAGATCTACAAATAATTCCTTATTTTAAGACATAGAGACGCATGTCTTCTCAATGTTTTTGGTTACTGTTTTTGGTATGTTCCCCTACAAGTTTTGGAGTTTTTCCGCCTTCAAATTTGCGACGTCTTTTCGAGCTTTCTCTGGAGGAGCTTAGATGTAGGTTAAGTCTGGGCATTGAAAAAATATTACATCAATTTTAACCATACGTCATCGAAAGTATTTTGTCTGGGGGAGCTCCCAGACTACTTTCACTTTCTCTTAAATAACAATAAAACGGCAGCAAGCAATCAAAAGTCAGCCAATTCCACTCGACGTGGAGCGGGTTAAAATTTGTGCAAAAACATAGACATTGACGACGAAGGGAAATTGGTGATCGAGGGAAATTAAATCGAAATAATAACTTAACGAACTATTTCAAAATGGTCGGAATAAGAGATGCTTCTTGAGTAACAATAGTCCAAGACCACCGTGCAGGTTTTCTAATTGAGATTGGATGAATCACTATAATTACCAGTTTAACGACAATACAAATGGCGACCGGAATGGACTTATGTGTCATGGTATACAACATCAACCTTTTCAAACCACCTAGATTCTGGCCCAATGTGTTTGATGAGATCAGGAGAGAACGAGAATGGATGTATTGGTCTCCTAATAGCCTTATTAAAAAGTGGGTAGTCCGTGTAACCAATCGGACTTTTTTTCCCCGGGATAGTCACTAAACGTGGGAAGAAATAAGAACAATGTGTCAAACATGGCGCACAAAAATAGGTGACTACAAATTTGTATTTTTCCCACAGAAATATAGCAATAAAATTTATTACGAAATACTTGTGTCATAGGTTCCTGGGGTTACCAAAATAGAATATTCCTTGCTTTTCACCGTGTGAGATGACGACTTTCTGTGATTTATCTCGGGTGCGCCAATTGATAATTTTGGTGTGTCGCTTTTTAAGGTGACCCATGACTACTTATTTAGGCTTTGATTTGCGTGCGTCACTTAATAGATGCCGCCCAGTTATTGGAGGGGTGAACTGCGTGTGACCCTTTCTTCGGCGGCTAGGCCCATTTGCTCTTTTAACTCCCATAAGCGAGTAAGGGAAACGACTAAAAGCTAAAGCAAGACCAAAAATGACAAATAAATGTCTATATTAGAATCGATCAGCAATCAATCGATCAATAAAAATAAAAAAGCACAGTACACCTTTAACGACATGAGACCGCCGAAACTATTATTTCAATCGATCGACGCGTTCAAATTGCCTGTTATTAGACGCCAAACTCGTTCCACGATCGCCTCGATGGCGTTGAAAAGCCAATAAGGCCGAGAGGCGCTTATTCAGCTTCATTTAAAACACGAATCGGAGTTCTGCCTGGATATGAAAGTAATCAGTTCATCGATTTTTTGTTATCTAGGTTATTTTAAGTTGGAATTGATTGAGCTTGAAACCTTAACAATATCCCACTGACCCGTACTTAAGGGAATGTAGCGGTGCGCTCTTGGGCATTAAGCATGCCGGGCATTCAAAATTGGCTTCTAATCATGTACTTAGTGGTACTATAGCTCACCTGTTTCATAGCTTTCACATTTGGTCACCCATACAGCCACAGCCAAGAGGAGGTTCTGATTCCACATGATTTTGCGGTCCAGACGTGTGAGACGAGCACTTTCCTCGTGCAACAGAAATATGTCATGAAAACGTTGAGTGCAAATCTTGAAACTCTCGGGTAGAAAGCGTTGGGACACTGGAACGTCAAAAGCGAACATGATGAATTCTTTGACCAGGTCCTCGCCAAACGAAATCTGTCGGAATGTCTGGTCGAAAAGTTGAAATTGTCGGACAGTCCAATTTTCTTCTTCGTTCGAGTAGGGCACCGTCATTTGATATCGCCAGTAACAACCTGTTGAGCTATGAAGTAGAAACTTATTTGCCATGGTTTGAACTGTGTGCAGGGTGTGCAAGATATCACTTTTGGTAGAGCTAGAGGAGTTGGGACTCGTTTCGATGTGATGTAACAGGGCCTTGAATTGGATCTTCACTTTGTCCGGTTGATCAAGGCAAGTGTTAGGGTCTGTTTTGAGTAAGATCAGGACCGAAATCAGGGCCAAGTCTGGAAGATCCACCTGACCTTCACTGAGTTTGCTAGAGAACCGTATATATTCCTCTAAATGATGACCCAGGAGAGCTTGAAAATGAGGCTCTAATTTGGAACAATTTGCCACAGGGATTTGGAGGTAGTGAGGTAGTTTTAGCATGAGGAGCCACTGCAATTGGTGTCTGCCCGAAGCAGATGAAGCGTATTTGCCCAATACGAGGTGAATAAATAACGGTGTGTTTCTTTCCACCAAAACATTGAGATCTCTGAGGGGAATGCCAAAGGTTTGGAAGCATCCAGCCAAGTGCCAAAAGAAATCCCGGAGGGTCAGAAGGTACTGTTTCAAAGCTTGCACTGAAGGCGTTGGTCCTCCATGATGGAAAGATACCATGGCATAGATGAACCAATAGTCATAGGATAGATAAGAGAAATTGTTCGTCCAAATCATCTTCAAGTGAGAGATCCTATCCGCATTAATATCCATTCTAGACCACTGAGAGTAGTCATTGGTAAGCGTGTTCTCCTTACACAAGTTGATTAGCTCGATAACATCCTCAACCCCTTCGATCTTCTTTCCTTTTTCAACCTCCCACGGCTGAATGAGGTCCATGGTCGAATCCAAAGGGGGTTGGTAACGAGGGGATTGAGCATCTTCCACATCCGGCTCAAAAATGCTATCTTCATTCCCATTCAGGTACTCGTCCATCTCTTGAGTTTCGTTCCGAATCTCACTCTCGTTTTGAACCTCGCTCTCATCAATAGAATCCAAACACTTTGCATATCTGTCCAATCCTCGAGATTGATCGGAACAACTATTGGAGGTCTTGCGCACGAAGGGCTTTCGAAATCGGGACCGACGTTGTCCATCATCCAAGACACATTCGGGCTTCATGCCATACTGGAGACACCGGTCATACCGACATTTCTGACATCGTCGACGGTTTTTGGCATTCACGTTGCACTGGTTTCCATTCTTACACTGAAAATTGGGTATGGACTTTGGACATTTTTGGTGCGCTCGACGGAAGAAGGCTCGACAACTGAAGCACGCATCAGCTCCATAGTTCAAGTGACTTCGCTTGGTGTAATCCAAACACACCAAGCATTGCCTCATGGTGGTGCCTTTATCACAACTCATGTCGATTTGTGACCCAACGAACAAGATGACTTGACTGCTTTAAGCTCCCAGGATACAGTTCCAACCTAACCGATGTTGTTCCGAATCCCAACTACTTTGTTGGAGCGCCTCTCCTGTTGTGTCACAAGCTGAGAGCGCTTCAGTTCTTCTCTTCCTCTCTTTCATTTCGGTTGCTCTTCCAAGCAACCTGGCCAAGGTTGATCAGAAGGACACCTTACCTTGAGCCTTCGTCAAGGCACATTGTCATCCCAGGTTTTCCCTTACTTCCCTCAAGGCGAACGGTAGCCGCAAACCAAAGAGCAGAATGACATCTCCGAACTGTCGCCAAGTTGTGTTACTTTTTCTTATGGTGATAGCCCTAAAACCAGTTTGTTTGCGCCAAATACATGAATGTAATTCAATAACCAAAGGACATGCCTTTTAGTTCGAGAGCTTTGGCTTTCGGATTATGTCAGTCTCTCAGATAATACATTGGAGATTTATTTATTCAACAAATGTAGATTGGTTATGCCTCGACACCACAAGAAAGAATACCAAAAAAAAAGTTACGTTGCGTTATGAATGGTCTGAAAAAATACTTTGTTCAAGAATTTTACTTTGAAATACAAATGCCAAGTCGGTATAAAAATATTTTTCAGGTTAATATAAAAAGTTGAATTATACCTTTAAAATGCCTCCCTTTTTCAGGCTTGTGACATTAGGTTTCTTAACAGGTACTGCTCCTCTTCATTTAGGTTACTCACAGCCTTAAGAACCAGTCGTACGAGAATAATATTGGTTTCTTGCTCAACATACAGAAGTATGTTCATAGTACACTTCGGTACGGTTCTTCATAAACACACTGTTCCACGAGACCATCTAGTCCCCGGGGTCCTCTCTCACTCGGTCTCTAGTCAACCAACATACGGTGGGTTGCCGACAGGAGCTCACGCCTCTCTGGTTCAGACTACTCTCCACACAGAGCGTGCTTTACTGTATAAAGTCACAAACCATCTCCAAGTAAGAAACGTGAGCCGGCATTGCGCCTGGATTCGGAGCCTCTAGCCTTGCGAGGTTGCCCACACTGGGTTGGACGTATAGATCACGGTTTCCAAATGCAAAGAAAGGTGTTTTGATCCACGTGTGCCATCACTGCTATGCCAATGAGGCGGAGCCAGGCCGCATTCTCGGCAAGCCAAGCCCATCGTACAATTACATACAAGGCACATCATCGGAGCTTTCTTGCGTTAAGGGATCTTCTTGAATGATTTATAGACGTGCGTTCAAACCAGAGATAACTCACATGAGTGAGAATTGTGGAGAATCTGAACCAAGTAATCTGTACAGTACCCTTCAAATGTTAGGGCTGGTGAAGAGATGCAGATGCTGATGATAATGGTGGGCTGGATATGCTTGTAGTGACAACCACCAAGTTTCGAGTTGTTTTGCTGCTCGCTCTGTGGGTGGGTTCAAATCAAAGCATAATTTTAATAATATCAGATTTAAAGGAGGTTGAATGTTGGAAACCTAGGTTACTAAATCGAATTCATTAACACATGAATTTGTATTATTCTTCCGTTACTGATTTGAATTATTGCCTCAGGAACAAACTGCTCCGACTAGGAAATAGAGAACTTATGTAACTTGGAATAAAGAAACATCATGAGAAATAATTCTATAATCAAGAAAGCCAATCCAAGGCTTTCTTTGAATGTTTGAGCTCCTGCTGTGATCAACAATATGTGAATCTAACACAGTTTCTCAAAATTGACGATATACGTGTGATTTTTTTTTTGGTTTGTTTTTTCACGGGCTTTTCTAACCGCTACAGGGAATGTAATCAATCCCCAGTTCCATTAAAATGAAAGGTTATAATTCGTCTATTTATTACCTTTCAATCTTTATATGATATTTGGTCAGCCAAGGAATTTGTGTTGGCAGACCGAGCTAGTTCTTGAACGTAGGGTTGATCAGGAATGCTATCTAAAAATTTGTCCAAGTCTAACTTGAAAGATGCTACCGGATCAACAAGGCCTACGTATTCCCTACGAATATCAGAGGGAAGTAAATTAAACAATGAAGGAGCCCGAGAAAGAAAAGATGTGGATTTCATTGTTCGAACTAACCTGGATTCTCGAAGCCTTGAAGGTGCTCTCAAAACGCACATTAAGCTTCTACGGTCACTAGAATTGACCCTAAATCCTTGGTTGGGACAAAGCTCATGGATACTTTTGAAGACGTACAGTATCAGATACCTTTCGTACCTTCTCTGAACACTGTACAGTCCCAACTTTTTCAGCCTCTCCCAATATGAGAGCTCTCTCAATCCTGTGATGTTCCTAATGAAACATTTTTGGACTTGCTCGACCTTTTGCAAACCTGCTGAACTCATTGGAGCCCAAACGGGTGAAGCATGTGCAAGATGTGGCTGAACAATCGACTTGTACAGAGTTAGCATCGTGATACTATGTCTGGACTTAAACGTGCGATATATCCAACCACACATTTGAAAAGCCTTAGCTACCTTAAACTGGATATGCTCATCGAACTTTCCCTTATTTCTGAGGACTACAAGTAAATCTTTCAAAGATGAGACGTGCTCAAAATCTTAATCTCCATTATCTACGAGTGGAGTATTCAAAGGAGTTGACCCGAAGGTCATTGAGCGGAATTTCATTCCGTTCAGGGCCATATTACTCTCAGTTACCCAAGAGTAGATTCGATATAAGTCCTTTACAAGGCTACTGGAATCTTGGCCATTCCTAACAGAAACTAACTTTGTATCGTCAGCATAAGAAGAGAGACTGGCAGTGATACTAAGCTTTTGAAGCGGGGCAGCGAAGATTATAAAATAGAAGGGATCTAAGATCGAACCTTGGGGAACACCTGACTTGACATCATGTATGTCACTAAGGGATCCATCGACCTTAACCGATTTGCTTCCTATCATAAATGAAGCTTCTTATCCAATTGAGAACCTTGCCTTTGATCCCAATGTCATGAAGTCTATTCAACAAAAGGCCATGATCTACTTTATCGAGGCCTTGGCAAAATCAAGATAGACAACATCAACTGACTCGTGACCTTTTGCAAACCTGCTGAACTCATTGGAGCCCAAATGGGTGAGGCATATTCAAGATGTGGCCTCCACGTCCACATTCTAAGCGTTCATGTCCCATTACTCTATCAACTAGTCATCCTCATCGCACGTTTTCCTTATCTTGAAGGACTAACTCTAAATCATTCAGGGTTAGCTTTGGTTATTGTATTGTATTTCTCTTATGTATCACTTCACGAGTCAGGATGTCAAACTTGACCGACAGATTCCGTTTCCGATAAGCTCAATTTCGGCCGCAAGTTTCAGTTCAAGTTACAGTTTCTTTTGTTTCGTCCTAGCTTTGGCTTCAGTCCAGTGTTCAGCTTTGTAAAAACTTGTGTCGAGCTCATTGGAAAACGCTTTAAATGCCTTAAGCAGTTTTTACACTCTTGGCAAAAAATGATCACGGACACCACATCATTTTTTGATGTTTTTTTGACATTTGTCATTGCATCTTTGGCTCTTGCTTATGAACGAGATTTCCCCACTTATCAATTGCTTTCATGATTTTCTTTCAGCGAAAGGTTCCGCTCCCAGTGTTAGATATCCGGGTTCCACTGATGTATATCCACGTATTTACGTGGATCAAATTGATGTAAGTCTATGCTTTAGAATATAATTGGAAATGAGTAAGCACGGTCTTTTTTTCATACTTTCATTTAAGTCCCAAAAATATTCATTTATCAATATTCTAAATGCACAAGTCATGGATGGTACATAACAAGAGATGCGGAAAAATAAAATGACTAGGAAAGTAGAGCGAGGCGCTATAGATGACGAGTAGTGATAACACCTCATCATATGTGTAGCAGAATGTCTCTAAATTGTTATTATTGTTGGTAATCAATATCGTAAATCTCTTCTTGTTCTCGTCAGTAGCACCCATCAAATATCATCAAAAAAGGCTCAAGCCAGCTGTAACATCACAGATTCTTCAGTTTCATCAGAGATCTGAAATGAAAACAAGATCCTTGAGAGCCTCATAGTTACCTACGTACGTATGTGTTCATGACAGAAAGCGAAAAAACTACATGCCTGCTTTTACACATAAAAGTATCAATCCTTATTCCCTTACCCCGTTAATTTATCTCTCTAGGATTGAAGGGGGTCATCAGCCTAGTTGGTGATGTCCATTCATCTGGATTTTTGGCTGGTAGAAACGGAGTAGTTCTGACACAGTCATTGAGGCTCGAACCGTTCCCTGTCGTCTTGGTTCCAAAATGTCAGCGGGTGAACAAAGGAGCTCCTACGAAAGAGAGGGAGGAGATATATCACGATAATTCGATACCAGGAAAGTTCCTTAGAGTGCATAGAAGCGAATGAATGCTTGTGGAATTGGGTTGATTAGATGAAACTTGTTTGTGTCTTATACCTGTTTTGTGTCATCCAAGCCTTGAAGAAACGAAAGCAAAGGTTTTGACTCAGATGTCAAGATGAAGTGGTTAGTGTTTTAAGAGAGGAAAGTTGTATTTTTCTGTTTGTAATGAACACCAAGAGGGCATATTGGACAATCAGGTTCCAAAATAGAAGGAAATGATGTAGTTGCTAAGGGAATTTTCCAGTACAGCCAAGCCTGAATATATATGGTACAAAAGTCAAGCTCAGGAAAAGGTGACCACATCTTCGCGGAAGGCCACATTTCGAAGGTATTTCAGCAGCAAGGCGAGCAAATTTTCGTTTCGAATGAATAATGATTGTGCAACAATTAGCCTTGGCCATACAAATCAAAACATATCATTGAAAGGAGTTTCATCAACGGGGTTCAAGTAAAGGAATAGCATAGTCAGGAAAAGCAGCATTGAAAGCGCCAATGTTTCCAAACGAGCTCGCCAGAGTGAGTCGTTGACCCCATTTCCTGCCACGGGCGTAACCGTGGTGGGCGTCGGACTGTTGGTGTTGAGTTTGGGTTGGTCGTCCAAAGGGACAAGGTCTGGGAAATTGGTGGGTGTTGGTCTTTCAAGGATAGGCTTAGGCTGCTCCTGGCGTTGTTCCTCCTCCTCCTCAACCAGCTCTACAAATTGGTCCAATTGGTCCAGTAGGGCGGAGAGGGTTGAAAGCACGCCCAGGACGTTCGTTTCAGGCACAAGGTCATCCCAGGCAAAGAGGTCAATCTTCAAGGCCAAGTCCAGCGAATACAAGTATTTCATTGGTGATTTTGGTGGTTTTGGTGGTTTCATTGATGGACAGAGGGCAGGCAGCAATGGGAGAGAAGGCAAGAAAGCAGAAAAATCCCGGTTAGTCAAAAAGCAATGTTAACATTGGCATTTTTGGCTGAATGATGCTTGGTTGTGTTGCTTGGACGTGAACCGAGAATGTAGGGTGGTGGTGGTGGCGGCAGATAAAACCTTTTCCTAACTAACCAAGGGATGAAAAGAGGGTAGGTAGTACATGGAGTGAAGTACGCTCGAGTACTAGAATAAAATATATAACATCAACATGTGTTATTCTATTCAATGTGACCAATAAGATCGAACTTGAAAGTTTTGGTTCAGGTGTATCATTATTCTTTGCAAGGTTTGGGCTCGGGCGGAAAATTGAACAAATGTATCATATAGTTCATTCCTTTCTAAATACACGTCCCGAGGCAAAATCTCGGCCAAAATAATTGCATTTAGACAGAGTTCTTGGCGGTTTCCATTGGTTTCCCCATTTCAAGAATTTCTCAAAAGCGCCTTTGATTTCTTATACAAAGCAATTTGGTCTTGGATTTGGTGCGAGCTGAACGATTTTTTCTTTAGAAAAACACGCGTTCCAATAAGCCAATTCTTGATATGATGCTTGGCTTAAAAAAACATTGAATAGAATTCCTATTCCAGCTGCGATTTCAATCAAATTCAAAGATAACAATTCATTTGAATGAGCAGATTTTGGATTTGAGAGTAAAATTGTTTCGACATTGAACTATCATTGTACCCCCTTGTTGTGGAATTGTGATCTAGACCTAATATTTCGTTAGAAAAAGTTTGCTTGCGCCCACCGTTTACACTCAGCTCAATAACAAACAACAAAAAGCTTCAAAATATTTTGGCAAACAATGAACAGAACAAAACCGGAAAAGGAGTAAGAGTGACAGAGAAAAGGAGGAATAGATCAAATGACATTGGAGTGGGATCCCCAAGTTAGACTTGGGGTATTGGATGATGACTTGGAATGAATATTCACCCTGGACTTGACCTTGGAGACGACACCTTCGACCTTGGGATGAGTTGACATCAGACTGATACAGATATCAATACAATATCCCCATTTCCCAACAACCACATGGCCACGTGGGCGGCGCGTAGTATGTTAATGTTTGCAGTGAGTGCGTAAGGCATCATGCTTCAAATGTGTACACAACATCCACTCAAGGACAACTATGGACTTCCCAAGTTAGGAAAGCCTGCATAATTTCCCTTGAATGTACTTGATTGATGTTAGACAAGACAGAGTTAGTGTTAGAGGTAAAAGGAAACCAGACGAAGAACAAAGAGGAAGCAAGAACCAAGAACCAAGGCAAGATGACACAAGGACAGAGATCCTCTTTGGACAGTGAGCATAGGAAAAAATAGAGAAATCAAGCACAACCAAGCACCAAAACCATATTTATCGATTGGTTTTTTATCAAAGGATATCGTTATGCATTATAAGGTCAACTAATTCGAGCACTTTCATCCCAGATTTACCCAGAGTTCCATTTGTTCAAAATTCATCTTAATTTATGTTCTTTTCCCGGAAATGAAAATTGAGCACCGCAATGGCAGACACCAGGCTATTTGTGTGGCATGAAAGTGCAAGCATATATCTAAAAATTCAATTTTGCCATACCTCGCGAACTCCCAATTTACGACAAGCCAACAAGAAGTTTTCCACATTGCGACGACATTTTGCCGGATTTAGCTTGGGCTGCAAAACAAATATCAAATTGATTGAATAAGTGAGAAATGAAAATGCTCAGATCATCATTAAGTAATAACGAACAATGGGATTCCTGATATTGAAAATTCACAATTGTCTTACCACGGCCGGCGATGGAACATGGATACTCTGCACAGCTCGGGGTTTGACGTGGTTGGCGATATGACACAAAACCACACCATCTTGAAGGGAGAGCGCAAGATCCTCGGGCAGACTTATCCCTAATCGCGTCTCAATGTGCTAAAACAGGAATTAAATAAAACATGTGAAATCCGCCGAGGTTGCGTGTTACAAGATACCCAGTTAGTTAATCATTCGGAATGGATGGGCATGCAGATCACAAAACCTAGAGCATTTTGACCCTTTCTTACCGATCGAAGTTGACTGATATGCATTTCTGGTGAAGCGGATTTTTCCATATCCCTTCTTCCAATGTAGTTCCGATTATTCGGAGTGGGATTGTTGCTCAATGGCAATCCATTGGTGTTGCCATTAATCGGCGGGGTGTTACCCATGGGCTGTGGAATGCTACTCGTTGAGGCCGATCTTAGATTGGAATTCAGGTGGGTGTTGCGTTGACGGAAATTTGCATCAGACATCTGTGGGTGTCTTGTGGGACTGTTCAAAGCCCCTGTGGAGCCGGTGCCTTGTTTGGACTGAAATTAAAAGACAACATACTAGTGGCCATCAACCATAAATAATCAAATCCCATGACGAACCTTGACATAGGACAAGACTGCCTCTTTCTGCATGGTCTTCACATCGAATTGTTGCTGCTGCTGTTGTTGCTGTGGGGGTGATGGGGGTTGAATGTTGGTCGTGGTTTTGCTCAGAGAGGATGACGAAGAGGATGCACTCGAATGACTCTTCCCGTTGGTAGAGATGATTTCCGATTGCATCCGCGACGACGAAACGACCTTCTTGTGGTCTTTGGAAGTCGATATCCTCGAATCCGAGTACGATTGGTGCATGGTTTCGTTGTTAGCCGTGGTGCTGACGTGACCATTTCGTGCAGTGTTTGATTGATACACAGACGTGGAGGTTTGCCGCTGTTGGCGGAGCTGTTCCTTGTATTGCCTGCAATGAGAAACCCGAATAAATATGTTATTGAAGATGTCGCCTAGCATTATTAGGGCGTGAATGAAAATTAGTGATGAGAGACGAGTGGTGAATGGGAAGAGTCTGGATTAGAGACCGAGGGTTTGGAGGTTATGGTGGCCCATGTTTAAAACGTAGACACAACTAAGTAAAACAAAGAACACTTCGGGTTGTTAATGAATTGTTAAACAGGTATGGAGAAGAGACTAATTTGTGGAGAGGAGCCCACTTTTTTGGGAGTTCATCCTGAACTTCAAATGAAATTGTCGGAAGCAAAATTTATCAAATTCCGCCAAGACATCTAAGCAAAAGCACAGATAGCATATGGACAACCCGTTGTTAGTTTTGATTCAAAGAATGGTGAGTTCTACATTGCGGAAAACTCGCAATATCCGGGTTCCTACCTATAGGTTTGAGCAATTTGAGCTTGATTGGCTCCTTCATTGCCGGGCAAAGAGGTTTGAGGGGGCGGTCTTTGGACAAGGGTTTTCAGGTTTGGGATGGGCAATTGGCTAGAATTGGGAGAGGGCAAAGGCTTAGGCGAGATTTGACTATTCGGAATAGGCAAGGGTTGGGTGTGTCTCGGGGAGGGTAATTGGGATTTAGCGTGTCCCCGGCTATGCGCCACCATATGGGTGGGTCTAACCGGGGTCTTTGGGGCGTTTATAGGGGGTGGGGATAAGGGGTCTTTGCCCTTCGTTTTGGGTCTGAAAGGAAAAAGAGAACAGATATAGGCAAGACAACGATGGCCGCAAGATGGGTGCGGGTTGGCACGGATTGCCTGAAAAGGGAAACAAGTGCTGCCACGTCCAAGCCAAACTAAAAACAAAGAACCTATTGGGTTGTACGAGACGTAGGGGAAGGAAAGCAAGCAAAGGAGGGTGCCACCTTTTCCCCGGATAAATCATCAAAGCTGTATTCAAGACCGTCAAAACCCGGGATGGAAAGCATTGAAATCGATTCTAACCCCATGGGTTTGGGCATTTTGCAAGACACGGCTCTCGGCACGCCCGATGAAGATGGACCACTGGGCGTGGCAGGCAAACTCATGGCTTGGGATGAGCTCCGGCGCAAAGTGGAGGGGAGGGATCCAATTTTGGGCTTAGGAGACACAATGGCGGGTTTTCCGGGGGTGCTTGTCCTCGTATTGCCCTGTTTAGACTGTTTACTCGAGTCTCGAGGACTTTGACTCAAAGATGAAGGACGGGGCAAGGTTCTCATTCTGAATGAAAATCAACCACGACTAGTTGTAACAAGTGACGTCGCTCTACTTGTGTGTGTGTGTGTTTGTATGTATGTACACTATCAACACTATTAACAGCAGCCTGTCTTGGAAAAAAAAAGGAATCAAGCTCTTAGAGGCTAAACCATCTTACCCTTGTTTGCCCAGGACCTTTTGGGCAATCCGTCGACGCTCCTCTTTCTCGCCGTCATCCGGGCTCTCTCCGCGAGATCCACTCTCGATACTATCACAATCAGCTGATGCAGCAGGTAAATGACAATCACTGTTCGCCAATCTGGACGTAGATCCAGGTGCTGTCGTTCCGGATTTAGCGGTATCTTGTTGACCCGGCGAAAACATGCCGTCCATCATCTGGAATCGAGACAAGGCCATTATAAATCCTTCTTTCCTTCCAATTGGGTTTTGATAAGAATGATCAACTCATTCTAGCTTATTCCCATCCCCGATTTACAAACAAGCCCAACCTTGTGGAATTCGTCTTCGAGGCCGTTGAGGTTGGGTTCTCTCGGGTTAGGGGAATACGAGGACGTGGATGAATTGCCCGAACTCGAGGCGGGGGGCGGAACATGATGTTGGGTGCCATTCTCTATGGAACTATAACCGGAGCTGGAATCGCTATTGGAGCCCGTGCTCACAACCGGCTGGGGTGGAATTAGGTTGGAATGTCTATGATTAGGGTTGGGATGATTGGAGAGGTGTGGGTGGGGCAAGTTTTGGTGCGTTTGTTGTTGTGAAGTTGGCGCCACGCGAGGCGATCTCGAACCGTGATGGAAATTAGGTATTCCACCATTGTGTACGTGGAGATGATGATGTTGATGATGGGGTTGTTGGAGGTGATGAGCGTTGGATGCTGCTCTTAGTACGATTCTACGGGCATCTTCTGTGTGCATATCAATGACCTAACATTTAGAAAAGGGGAAGAAGGAACACAAATGAACGAAAACAGAAAGGAGACAAAGTACAAAAACGATCAAAGTAAGATACTCCGCTAACGTGATCTACTCATTTCAATCTTAGACGGCTTCTCGACTCTTTACTGCCTCTTGCCTCCTTCTCATTCGTTTGCCTACTTTCTGTGACTATAAACATGCAGAAGATAGAAATTAGGACACAACAATATCACAAAAAATGGGATCAGGCTCGAAAATGTGTCACTGAATGCACAGACACCATAGGGTTTAGAAATGCGGGGGTGCCAACCAAATGTGCCCGCCCCTGATTTGTAGATGACATGCAACGAAGAATCGTGGGTGGAGCGAAATCAGGTCAATTACTAGGATCTGAACACACGATAACGAAAGTCAACCAAGGTGATGATTCATCTAGGGAGGAGGACACTATTCATTGCGCTTTATTTTAGTACATACCTCTTGACTGAGCTCTTGGGACCATCGTCGATCCAATGGTTGCTCGGAGCCATAACCAGAATCGGCCGTGTGCCGTTTTCGACGGGCATCACTACTAAATCCATTGGTGAATCTGTAATGAATAACGGGGGTTTCTGGGATGAACAACACGTCTTATTTACTAAAGGTTGCTACTGGTATCTATCATTGAGGTGGGACTGGAAGTGCTTCAATTGGCCCAAATCTGCTATCAATGACAGTCAATTGAGATGGGCCAACTATTTGTTAGGCCATGACTTGACATTTACAAGTGAAAGCTGGCTCTAGAAATGCTGGCAGTTAAATCAACCGTGATTGGCTCTCTCTATTTCTTTTCGAAAACCTGTTGTTCGAATGTCTCTTTTTGTATTCACACGGATTTAGCGGTTATATTATCAAATTCCATGTGGTGTGGCCTCTCTTCTCATTTAAAGCCTCTTTAGCTGTGCGTGTGTACTTCTTAGTACATCTCAGTCACCATCTTGTGGGATTAAGCGAGGCGTGAAAGGTAAACATTCACTCTAAGGGGTGTTTCCTCGTCTTTGTCCGATCTTGTGTGGATGCAACTACATTTCTAAACATTTCGAAGCATTTTCAAATCTGCCTACACATTGCCCAAGCCCATTCTGTGCAAGTCCAGCTCGAGAGAGCATTTACAATGAGCCCTTGCTGAATAACACCTGATACCTTGGCCACCTGTAAAACTTCGACAACTGTTTCGACTCTTGATGATCATAAGTAATGTTCTTTTACCTGAGATCGCTGAGCTGACCCGCGCCAGTTTTGCGATAAGATCTCCGATATTCGCCCTCGGTTAAAACGCCCCGTTTACGATCCTCCTTGATGGCTTGGATTTCCAAATATTTGAAGACATGGATCCGTCCCCGAGAACATAACTGCAAAGGAGAACAATACTGGTCATTCTGCTGTTCCTTGGTGATGGATGTGAACAGGAAGAGAAATTCCAAATCGGCCTGAGGATCATCAAACCACATCCAATATAGCCACCGACTCTCAATTGTGTGTTATTTGTCCCAAAAAAAAAACAGATTCATCTGGCTAGACCACAGAGTTGTTACGGGCTAAACAATAAAGATACAGAATTAGAGCACTAGCCAGAAACCACTCCATATCGAGAACAAAGCAAAATGTGTCCATCTGCGTGTCTTTGTTCCGTTCCTAACAGCGGGAAAAAAGATGGACTAGCAGGCAAAATGGCGCTGTGGCTAGTGTGCGATTCGTTCATATTAGGCCTCATTTCAGTCATCCCCTGAAGCGATGTTGGCATCAAAGGAAGTCAATCTTTCAAGGACAATTTTCCAAATTGGGATCTAGCTATTTATGGCTCAATTCAAAGAACTTGGGATGGTGCTTTCATTCGGATCTACTGTTCCTATGTGGCGTGCTAATAACTTGCCTCTCAGGTTACTAAGATCAGGTGGATACCGATGATCCATTTTGATTACATCAACGTACAACAAAATATTTTGAGCATTCTAACTTTTCAATGGAATCTTTTATTGCCTTGATACGACCAAAAGAAGTCGAAACAAAGAATTTGATCCGTGGATTTGGCACAGGACAAAAGATTTTTATCTTATTTCAGAGATCGATGCGATTGATATGAAATAAATATTGAGGCCTCGAAATAGGATGATTGATAAAGTTAAGATAAAGAGCAATTGGTACCTGCTTTTTTCGGTGGCGCAGATTTCACTTCACCACAATCTGACACATCAAAAAAAACGAAGATGTTCGAATTTACTAATTTACTATTTCTACGTTGTTTTTGGTTCTATATAACTTAATCATCATACAAATATTCATGATAAAAACACTCAAAAGTGATTCTAATGGAAATGAATCATACCTCTCTCTCTCGCTCTCGCTCTCTACCTGAATGTGGTAACCTAGCTTGGCTTGTACTCGAAAATAAGTTTGGAGCGTGGGTTGAAGCGAGATTATTGATCAAATAAGGCAACGTTGCCGAGTCGTATTTGTGGAATACTTACATTTGCAGGGGGACAGGTGAGGGGATTTTCGCCTAGGTTCAGGTCCACCACCGTGGTCATGAACCGGAGTTCGGCGGGCAACACCGAAATGCGATTCCCGCTCAAATCCAGGGAAGTCAGCTGGAGATACGAGATTTCTGCAAAGCCCAACAAACATCATAAGTAACGCATGTACTAGAAACGCGATAATGGTGAGCAAATACTCGACTCGGGTGATATTGATTTTCCCGCACCTCTTTTTCGGTGTGAATAATATAATCAGGGAAAGTTTGCAGTGCAATATTACTTTTTTGTGAACGTGTACGTGACGTATGACGTCACGAAAGAGGAAATTCCGCAATGCCTGACCAAAGGGAAATGCTTGTCAGATTGCCTTTGGAATTTCAAGCGTCTCCCTTTTTTATCAATGAAAACGGCCAAGAAGAATGAAGGCTCTCTCTTACTCAGTCTTCTCGGCGCTGCTTGATTTCTATTACCGTTCAAGCAAGTGCGCACCGAAAAGTGTTACGACAGATGGCCAATGCCCAAAATGGTAGCTGGCTCGAGCAAACCACAAGGTGCCTATTAGAAGCCCCGTTGAATCAATTTTGATTCATTTTCTCACTTGGGTTAATGTGTTTACTTACCAACGGGGATCTCTTGAAGGTGATTTCTCCTCAAATCGAGGGCCCGGAGTGCGGCCAAGTCACCGATTTGGACCGGAAGATGGGTGATCTCGTTGCACGAGGCGTCCAATTCCATCAGGGATTGCATCCTCCCGATCTCCTCGGGCAAGCTGACCAAACGATTGTTATTCACAATCAAACCCTGAAGGCAGGGCAACTGACAAATTGAGGGCGGAAGATAGCTCAATTGATTTCGGCTGGAAACGAAAAACAAACCATTTCATGAGCACAAGTCTGGTTACGGTTCTCCGACAAGTTTGGCCAAGTTTTTCCACTGGCTTGAGAATCAAAGGCTCAACTTTAGATAGGAGAAAAACGAATAAGAACGTGGCGGCTTATCTCACGATCTCATTAGCGGGTCATTTACCCAACTTTTTCCCCTCATGCACAAATGAGAAGTCCCATCCAAGAGAGAGATGCTGATGGTGTCGATGACCAGCCACCCAAACTTAGTACGAATGTGTAATTTAGCCGAGCAGAGAGCGTGAAAAAAAATGTTCCTCAGACCCTTCTCAAGACTGATTTATGAAGCGTCGTAAAAATATTTCTTCGTCTGTGAGCGCTTCCAAAACCAATTTGGCCACACTCGATTCCAACTATACGCCCTCTAACCATGCACATTGGCATCAGAGGTCAGGTCCGCTACATCCTAAGAATATGGGTTCGATTTTCCTGGAGGGTTCTCATCGGCCATCGTTCACTTTCCGAATCTCTTCACCGTTCATTTGCATTCTCCACAAGATTAGAGATGCATTCAGGAGGTTATTTCAGACGTTCCACAGAACATCCCGCTGATGACCTCCTACAGTGCGAGCACTTGAAATAATTCCATCCCTGCCCAGGAACCACCAACCCTCTTGTAACCCTGGACCCGAGGGAAAAACAACATCAAGCTATTTCGAAACCCATTATGGAGATTCCTTTGAATCTGATGCCTAGCATACCTTTGGTCGTGTCTCAATTCCGTGTTTTAGTCAAAGAACAGACTGCAAGAAAGAGTGATGCCTTGGATGTCACAACTCTCTTTCGCAGATCCGACCGATCCAATGCTGGATGGATCCAGGGATGGCGAGGTGCCTACAACTTGCAGAGCGACTGAAAGCTGCGGAAAATGGCAATTTTCCCCGCTTAATCAACGTGCTCGGCCATCTACAGTATCTGGGCACAATGTACTACATGTACAAATTCGCAGATTTCACTTCCATCATTGTGAGAAGCTCCTTTCATGGGCCCAAACAGGATAGATTTAATATGAACCGGTTTCACAATCACGACATTACTTGTGCTGCTGCTGCTGCTGCTGCTATCTTGAAAATGCAATCCCGTGGCTCCTGGTTT
Source organism: Tigriopus californicus (assembly GCF_007210705.1). NCBI lineage: Eukaryota > Metazoa > Arthropoda > Copepoda > Harpacticoida > Harpacticidae > Tigriopus > Tigriopus californicus. The sequence continues at coordinate 4,255,780 of NC_081446.1, forward strand.
CACCTTCATCGACCTGGACGATACCATTTGAGACCACTCTATACTTATCTCTGGTCGAAAACGAGCCTCTTCGAACAGAATTCCCCCTTTTTTGCAGAATAAAATAGCCCCAAGTTATGCTATATAATCTGATGAGGGAGGCTTGAATAACGAGGCGGAAGCCCTCTCAGAGGAGTGATCAAAATTTGATCAGGTTTTTTTTCTTCCCTCCAGTCGTTTCATTTCTGGAAGGTGAGAAGATTCTTACCTGATATCAAGGAATTGTAGGGAGCGTAGGTAGACCACAGAGTCCGGAATGGACCGGATGGTGTTGTGATAAAGGATCAGCTTCTCCATGGATCCAAAATCTGTGCATTCTTCGGGAAGCTCGTTGAGTTTATTCTTGGACAAATCTGGAATCGAACAAACGAAAGAATACGTCAAAAATCGGGCATTTAATGACGGGAAGATGACAAATATTTCAAACGAAGACGATCTCGACCTTGAGGCACTCTTGACAGGATTCATTTGTCACTTTGGCTCATCGATGGCTTGCACTTCCTTTCATGAGGCATAATCCTATTGCTCCGGTGTTACGTAAGTGCCAGCCAAATTGCCGGATAAATGCCAACTTGAATCCAGACAGACCGAACGGAGTGAATGAATCACAATTACCCAGCTTAAAGCAGGAGAAGCCACTATGACTCGCTCACAATCAACTCAATTGCAATGGAAAACTTTCCAACCATCCGTATGTTCCCATTCATGCATGATGTCAGCTGTTGAGCATTGCATTTCTTTTCATTACGTTCTAGCCACGGTTCGTTTTGGGTGGTTGCTATTGTTCAAAACGAAGAGCTTGGCGGTTTGACCAACGAGATTTTCCACACTTTCTCTTGTTGACCAGTTTAAAGGGACGCGAACAAACCGACACATTCCAATGGCTTGTCCACAACCCCTCTTCTGATGATCATGGCTTTTGACAGAGCCCATCAGAATCAACTGGCTAGACCACCTGCTGAAGGAACCGAATCTGAATTCTCAAGGACCTCGGAAGAGTCGCCCTGAGGCTAGAGATGAGCATAGCCTGCTGCCCCTGACTGATGTCAAGGAATATTGCTTTTTGAGGCATTTTCTCTCCAATAACAGATTCCACAGATTTCTCTGAATGCATTTTTCTCCCCAAATGCATCAACGAGTGTACAAAAATCCGTTCTCTATTCTTGTCTGTAGACCGAGTCCCGAGACGTGTTCTTAGCCTTCCAAGATCCAAGAATGCAAAAGAAAAACCGTTCTCTGCCCTCGAGCAATCTCCCCAGACTCTTGAACTAAACGGGAGGAGATCTCGCCTCTCTTCAATTCAACGCATATTAATAAGGAGGAGGAGAGACTCTTCTCGCATGTTGAATTCAAAAGATTCCTCCAAATGAGCCCTCCCCAATCCTACTCATGTTTGGCCATAAACAGACGACCATTGTCGTCGAGGAATAGAAATGACACTTGGGAGTTAAAAAAGGGGTGTCTCTGGACAAAAATATGCAATCTCACGACTTTTAATGGATTCAGGAACCATCTATGAACCATGACGAAGTGCGATGTCTCAAGCCCATCCTTCAATATTCATGATGATCTTGAGTTTCATCCCGAGATTTTCAACATCATTGCCATCCAAGTGAAGTCACTTGTTTGCCGATAGGGTAAGCGAGCAAGCAAGCAAGCAAGCATAATGGGTTAGTCACTGAGCAAGAAAAAGGTCTCATTAGACGCAACATGACCTTTTGGCACGGGCAATCAGCTAATCGTGGAAGCTGAAGCTTGCTTGTACAGTATATACATGTATGCAAGCTGTAACTGAATCTCCCGCGGATGGCTACAATCTTGAGTCGGTAGGAGAAGACTTTCTTGTCCTGACATATCGTCAGATACTGACCAAGATATCTCCCATATAAGTTTCAAGTTCATCACAACCTGAGAATTGGAAGAGAAGGTCCTTGGATAGGCAATCGCCAAATACAGGATTTCTTCTGATATTCTCCTGATTGATATCCAACTATAAGAACAGCAGAATTGAGCGACGATTAATCCAAGAGGCAGAGGGTGAACTCTTGGAAGTGCATAATACTTTGGGTAATTTCCAGTATGTGAAGCAACATTTGCATATTTCATAGATTATTGCCCCACAAACCAACTGGTGGGAGCACCAATGGTTTCTTCCGACCATTGAACGAATCGAAAACACGGAAACCCATGGCAAATGGTGATGGAGAGGGCAGGATCTTTGCTTGATGTATGTGTTTTTGCAGGGTGAATGAATAGAGACCAATGGAGGTGTAAGAGAAAGTCCAAGTGATTGGTTTTCTTTTTTTCCCATCTCTGGAAAAATATTTTCCAGATAGAGTGAACAATTGTGTGAGCTTTGTAGTTGTTGTTGTTATGGATGAACATCAACCATCATGTCAGTTGAACTGGTACAAGATCATCATTAATGCACGACATATGCAGCTGAAACCATTATTTACTGTCTACTTGCTCATGCCACAAAAAACTGAAGCCACTCTGGAAAGTCATGTATCGATCATGAAACTTTGAACCAGATCATGAGCAAACAGATAGATCAGAGCAATCTCTTGGCAATCCATCAAATTACTAGACGGATTTTAAAAATAGTGACGGAGCAACTTTCCTTTGGGCGTAAAAAGAGTACCGTAAGTAAGTAAGTCACTAAGTGCGGGTAAGGTTAAAAAGTTGGGACATACTTCACGGTGAAATGCAGTTCGAATTTTATTGGGCATCAATCCTGCAGAGAATGTGAGTGAAAGTTGATTGCCTCCCCCTTTCAATATAATTTACTGTTCTTGTTCAATTACGGCACAAAGCAATCGATTTTTGTGGTAGCACGAACAAAGAATCTTAAGATTGGGCTCAAATCAAGATCTCTAATTACTCTTCTTGTTCATCCGGAGTCGAGAGTCTTGCTTGTGATGTGCATTAAATCGTCCAACTCTAGCACACAAGATAATTCGCCAAGTTCCTAGTCACCCATGGGAAATCAGGACTCATTTATCATACATGGATGTGTTCCACACACAGACACACACACACACACACACACACTCATCCTTCGCTACGGACGAGTTGTGTTCCACAGCCAAGGGTTGACTCATTGGAGTAATGGACCCATTACAGAAATTCGGGAAACATATATGGCGAGAAAAGATCCTCGGCTCAAAGAACTTGTCACACGTCTCTCCCCGTTATGGTCATCCAATTCCATTCCCCAAAGTGGAAACCTATTCCATTTCCTGTTGTTGACGTGATGTTCCCAAAGAAGGTGGAAGTCAAAAAACAGGTCCATTGAGGATTGGACCGTGACAAATGTATGCACGTATGAATATGATCATCCAACGTCATCGTGTTCCTAAGGGTGGATGGATAGATGGACCAAGACGATGGATCAATGGCCAGGAACAATACACAGAGGATTGGACCCGAAAGAGGGAGAAAGATGGACGAACCTCCAGCTGAGCAAAAGAAGACATGGCGAGGGTGGAGGGAGAGAAGCAAAAGCAGAAGGAAAGTGAGATGAGCCGGCACATCAAACGAATAAAAGATGCGCGGACGCAATCATGTCAACGAACTCTGCTGAAGCTTTGGGAACGGTCATTCGTGGAACACTTTCCATTTGAAACACGTCCACCAGGATTTGAGTCGAATCGTGATCCTGAGACGATGCTGAATCATCAAGCAAGGTAATCCTGAGACTTGGCAGCTCTCACCAACAAGACTTTCTTTGCCACTGATATCACCACAAGAGTTCCCAAAAGAGACAGACAGACTTTCGTTCCTCCTAATGGCCTTTTGGGATAATGAAGAGACGAAACTCTTGGTGGGGAGGTCAACGTACAAAGGGTATTAGTATTAGTGCACTGCCAGTAGCTACAAATAAGCTTTTCGCTACCCCAACATTCGTTCCTTTGGAGCCGAAGCATCATCCCTGAGAGGAAAGTTTTTCTTTCGTATTAGGAATTGCTTCTTTCGCTTGGTCGAGTAATTGAATGTACGGCATGCACCACCACATCCCACGTACATATACACACTTGGGTTCACATTCTTGGGTGATCCTCCGACGAAGAGAAGGTTCCTAGGAACATGGAACCATTCCGTTTGGGGGATTGTTGCTAGGGGTGAAAAATTGGCTCTTAATTGGAAATGCACCCCCTAGCACATCTTACATACAAATGGGTTACCAACAACGAAAGATCTCACGTTCTCGTAATTGAATCTTTCTCAGAGGCAGTCTTTTTATACTAATGGAAAAATGGCAAAAAGCACATTAAGCCGTTTGGTTCCCTCATTTTTCAGCCTTAGTTGCTAGTGAGAGATGAGCATTGAAGTCGGCTCCCTTTCACTAAAACAGCTTTCCAGTTCCAGGGCAAAAAAAAAACAGCAAGTGAAACACTTGGGTGGGTGGGTCCCTTCTCCCTTCATCAAGGGAGACCATTCCAACCTAGCAACAGCTGAACTCCAGCTGTCAAGAATCTCTTGCGACAGCATATTTTGATGGAAAGGCAGAGGGGAAAATGCAAGCAAATAAATGCGAGGGAACAGGTCGAGAAAAAATCGATCCGCCAACACTTGAATGGATGGCATGTTGTCTCAATGCAAGACGAGCTTAATGGAGCCTTTCTTTTCATTTTGTGAGTACGTAAATGTTTACCGTTGCAGAATTTCCAGGAGATTTCCGGCCAAGATCTCAAAGGGAGGTCTTCTTTCGACTCTTTTGAAATGGGCTCTCACACACGTGTGTTCGCAGTAGAAAATCCAATTTTCTTCCGCTATTTCAATTGTGAAAAGTATGAAACAACCTTGTATGGAGGAGTGCTCCACGGTGCGATTGATTGCAATTGGATTGGGTGGCTGGAGGGGCGGGAACCATTTCCCGTGGCAAAATGAACTCTTTTGATCATGACAGACACCACCTACTTAATAACAATGGCATATGGCAACGCGACAATTGGCCAGAAGCCGAAGTAAATGACGAGGCCTCCCACAAACTTGGCATTACTCGAGGCTGATTTCGGGCGAAAGTTTTGAGAATTCATTACGGACCTCTTGAATATTCTAGTAATCATTTCATAATACCCTACCATACCATCACATCCGATAGTGATTAAGCAAACCCAATGGAATGAAAAATTCCAACCCTTCAGACGCATAAAAATACTCCAAAGTGAAAGGGATTATCGGAGTCTCTTCCTAGCTTAATTGTCGCTTCCCGGTGAATCTTAATGAGGCAATACAACTCACATGAATCATTTTATTTACAAACCTGTCGTACCGTCCTTGGATAAGTTATCGTTAACAAATTGATTCGTTTTCCGACTTGGACACGAGCCAAATGGTAGTTTATGGTCAATATCTCGCCTTCTGACATGCTTGGGCCAAATAATAAATCCTACAAGATCATCCCCGAGAGATCGTCTGAACCTCAATTCAACAGCGCTCAATCGCTCCCATTATCAGAACATCTCTCTCGGACTCAAAGGAGATGATTCCTTCCATCGTCTTGCTCTTGTTCTTGTCGTCTCTTCAATTGGGGCCATTCACTCGAGTCTGTCTAGCTTAGCGAACCTTTCCATTTGTTATTATTAATGGATCCTCAGGGCAATGACTGGATGCGATAACAAATCGATGGGCTTTGAAGCACTCTAATGGATTTCTCGTGCGACCTAAGGCTACTTACTAACCAAGGGTAAGAACCTTGACAATAACTCTTTAACAATCAGCTCATTACCAAAGTCATCATGTTGTTGCGTGGAAATTTTCATAACACAATTGCTTGAACAAAAGAGGTGCCAAATAGGCTGATATTAAATTTGTGAGTGATTAATACAAAAACGATCTTATCGAGGCCATGCACTGACAGCGACGATTTCGATTGGAATTCAATGAAGGGAATCCCGAAAGAAAAGAAACTGAACTTCTTGAAAAATTAAGGTCAACAAGAGTAAATGAAGCGTGCAATCATGACGGGCCCTTCTTTTCAAGCGAAAAGTTGGCCTAGAACGTTTGATTAACGCCCCCCCCCCACGCCCAAGCATTCAATGGTTTATATCATGGAAGTTGATCGAACCGCCTTTTCGGCTTATCTCTCTGACTTATCCCGAATGTGAAGTTTGTCAACGAAATGGCACGAACAAACTGCGTGAAGTCGTGAAAATCGTTTTCGAGCGAGGAAGTAAAGATCGAGTAGAAACCAAGGACATACCCGACATATACTAGGTACACGTTCTTTATCGTTCCTTTTGAGCCCAAAATTCTGAAGACATCCACTCCCATTGGATTGAGCATTACCTTCCAAATAAGGCACGACATCACTTCTTTTTCTTCATTTTGGAAGCGAATGGAAAAGGACATCGTTTTGTGGAAGCCTTTCAGAGGGAGGAGATTTCAACGCGATAATGCTTTAGGGGGAAATAACACAACATGAAGATCTAGACCAAAGGTACCTTTGAGCCAAACAGGATATTGGAACAGAGGGAGGGGGAATTAATTACTAGCTTCACCCCATAGGGGAAAGGACTAATGGAATTTGTCGACGATTTATCTTCAATGACCTTTCCCTAGCCAAATTGCGCGTCGGTAGAAAACGACATGGAGCGACCGACGCACCTGGCGGCAAATGCAATCGATTCGAAACTGATTCAAATAGATGCATTAGAAATGTTCCAATCGATGATGATGATGATGCGAGAGAAAAATTGCTTCATGATTTTCAACATCAGTAGTCGGTGAATCGTGAATGAAATAAAATTAAACCCTCAAGACAGACGAGCGTGAGTGAATGGCAGCCTTCGTTGCTCAGTTGTGCAAATCTAGATAAGAATCTCATTTGAGCCTTAGCTTCACTCTCAAGTTGGTCGGATAGCTACTTGGCTGGGTGGTCAGATTAGAGACTACTATTGTGGCTGGGGGCTTCAACCAACCGATTCTTTAGGCATGTCACATATTTCAATCTTTGGCTGCTGTTGTTTTTTGTGCCATTACTCTTCAAGCATGACTTGAAATTCATTCTAGACTCAAGATCAAGCACTTGAAGTATTCGTATGCGTATGTCTAAAGCAGGTTGACTCGCTTTATGGATGTAATAAACACAATCGAATCTGTGTATTCCTCCAAGTTTAAGGCCTGGCTTATCTTGACTCGATTTTAAATTTCACCTCCGGCTTATGAGTTGCTCGTCTGGGAGAAAACAGTCTTCTTAACAATGTCGGGCGAGTTACATATTATGCCTGGAGTGAATATCGTAACCAAGGACCATGTTCACGATCACGACTGGGATTGGGACGACGATGATTTTGATTGGGAAGACGATTGGTGGTGGGTGGTGCTCATTTTTGTGGTGGTGATCGCTATTATTGGTATTGGTTTGTGTCTTTGGAGGCGCTGTGAAAGGAAGAGGGCTTTACGACGATCCTATGACCAGTCTGACCATCCTCGAATTCATCAAGACAATGAAATGAGTCGACCGGTTACACGAGGGGGTATGCCACCCCCCTTGCCAAAATACGGCAAGACAACACCTCAAAATGAGGTTTGGACACCAAGCGCTCCGCAAGTTTACCCCAGTATCCCAACCATTATCATTGATGAACCTCCATCATATGAGGAAATCATCTCGAATTAAATGATTCAAAATCACTTGAGTATTGATCATAGTTGAAATCAGTCATCATGTACGCTGTTTACCGATTGAACGCATAAAAGTTACATCACATTCCTTCACTCGGGCCAAAATATTCGTTCGAAGTAATCAGTCATGTTATGACTAGTTCACATTGCCTCAGTTTTGAGTTGATTAGCCTTATCTTAATAGTACGTTTCTCAAATGGGAAACAAAGCAAATTTTGAAGGGCCAAAGGAATATAATATATGAATCACTGCAATCTTTGGCAACGCTCTTCACAACCGAAAACGTACTGAAAGCCAGTATGAAAAAAAATCTTAGCCCTTGAACCTGGCGACTAACATGGAAAACAATTCATTTATATTCTAATCCAAAATGCGCCAGGTGAATGGAAGTCTGAGGACCAAGAATACCAGTGAAGTAAAAAAATCCTCTACCCAAGTTGGTGCCAACGAATCTCCTCCGCACTAAAAAGACCCACGAGGTGCTGACTGAGAAGAAGAAGAAGAAGAAGAAGAAGAAGAAGAAGAAGAAAGAGGAGGAGGAGGAGGAGAGGGAGAGAAGAAGAAGAACAAAACCATGCAAACCAAGCTGTAATCTTAACACGCACTCCCTCCCCAGTTTCCAAAGCACGTATCAGCCAGCAACCCAGCATTCCACTCGGCCTCTTTCTACCTGAGACTCAAACCCAAATGGAGAGTCAGCTTTAAAGGCAGACTTCCAAATCGATCGTGTGGGGCTGTGTTTTTCACAAGGGTCTTTTCAGGGAAGAGGGGAGGGGAGAGAAGACAACTGACTCTGATAAAAGTGTCATTAACTTCTCTCAAAGTGAAAAATTGTCATTTGAACCATTGGTATCTGTCGAATCTGAAATGCTTCACAAAAGGGAACTTGGGCAGAGCCAAGATGTCGTCGTTATGTATGAACCCAATGCTAGGGTTCTTGCACGAAAACGTTCTTGTCATGAACATTGAACAAGGGCCTCTTTCTTAATGTGTATTGTGCGATCTTACTTGCTCGTAGTATGGTTTGTAGAGAAATTGCGGGAAGCTGACATGGTAGCCGATCTCGAGGATATCGTGACCACTTGCCAAAGCGAAATGGACGTAAGAAGAGATTGGCGCCAATCTTCATCTTGCGAACAACATGAAGGACCACTCAACCACTGGAGCTTCTGTGTTGACGCAATGATCGGGCCCTTTTCAAACCACTAGTTGGGTATTCCATGGTGGATTTGAACCACCATCTCAACTGATGTTCTCACTCCAGAGAATGAGTGGTCCCTGACAAGGTTCAATAAAAGGCTCCTTCGACTTGACATGGACTGCCGAGATTATTCTCGGTTGTAAATGTGCACTCACCATGTGAAAACGAGCGCTAGCTCAAGACAACCAAATGGTCACTGGTTTGAATCAAGACCAGACTGTACGGTTCCATATCAAAGTGGGTTTAGGAGTCAGGCAAAAGTTCACGCACCTCAACGATCGCGTCCAAAGTTCAATTGAGAATGTAGGGTTCCAGCATTTTGCAAATTCCACCTCTCCTAGTTGGAGATGGCGAACGACAGGCAAAAAATTGGGCTTTCAAAGAGAGACTTGTCTTTTGGAGAAGCCAAAAAAGCCTGTAATGTCACGGAAATTTAGTTGGAGCAAGTGTAAACGAACCCTAATTGCTGGGTTCTTGAGCAGGAAGAAAAAGAACCTTTGAAACTCATCTTGACAGGCGAAGGTGTTCTTATTGTCCATAGAGCACGGCTAAATGGGTGAATTCACAATTCCTCTCAAGTCACCGATTTGATCTTCAGGAAGTCCTTGGCGAGATCACTTGGTCCTTTTCAGTATCCTCCACCAAGACCAGATGGTGGTGTATATTGGCGTTTGGAAAGCGAGTTGTGCCAGTCATGCCTCACTTTGGTCGATGTATCCTGACTTGATGGAGTTGGAAGTGAACATTACGCACTGTGCATAAGGTAGAACTCGGAAGGTTCGAAGGTTTGTCTAATCTCATGAACAATTGGTTGCAATCTTCATTGAAAGGTTTGCAGGAAGGAAAATTTGCCCAAAGCTAATGCGATCCTTGATTGCAGACTCGGATGCCAATTTGAGGCACAATACTTGAGTATCTTTTGGTTCGGACGCGAGCGAAAGGAAGCCTTAATCACATATAATTGGAATAGTGCTCTTGAATATTTGAATCGCACTCATTTCTTGGACCGCAACGAACGAGGAAAGGGAGGTCCAAAAAAGGCAATCTACCTGGACCAATCGCTCTTGTTATTCAGCTCGATACAGGTGACAGTTAGTTGTTCAATTCGTCTTTGGACATTCCTCGGAAGAAGTGAATTGAACCGAATCAAAGAGGTCAACTGGATTCATACATACCTGGAGCTCTTTTCTCATTACAGAAGACCCGTCACGAAAACGGGTTCATCTCGGCGTCAAAAAGGTCTCCTCTACCCAGAGGTCGACATGCTCGATTAGAAAAACCCTCACTTGTCTGTTTGAACACGAAATGTTGAAAGGCACAAATAAATTTTCATTTCAGAGAGTTTTTATGGCTTCTTTCTGCTTCTTAGAAGTCCTCATGGACGCAGACTCTACTCCGAATCCAATGCGACCAACCATAAGAGAGATCCGAAGTCACCACAAAGATTTGTGGACAAAAACTGGTTTCCAAAGTGACAAAAACTGCACCCAATATGCTCAAATGGTTATCTCGAGAGAACATTTTTCTTACCTGAAGCATCTGTTGGAAATCTTTCTCAATGGAGACGAAACCGTGAAGATTTGTCGAGTCCGCACTCGAACATGATATCAACAAAAAATAAGTTCATTTTCGTACCAGCTTGACCTTGAGCCAGAATTAAAAAGGGGTTACAACCCGAAGATAAGCCAGATTATGTGCATAAATTTCGACCCTAAGATGTGTTCTGGAAGCACTTCAAAGGCCTCTATTTAGGTACTTAGGCGAAGAAGGGTCTCAGCGTGAGTCTCTTTCGTGATTGGAAGACCATTATCATTTTTGCCCGCCAAAAAAATTGAGGGCTCAAATCAAGGAATTCGATCTTGATGTGAATCAGCGAAATCGATTGATGAGCCAACCAACAAACCTCGGATCAAAAGGCTCTGAAAACTCTGAAGTTTTGGGTGGTCTATTTTTTTCCACAACTAGGAAGTTCAACATGAGCTTCTACCAGAAGAGAACAATAAAAATTGGCTCCAATTGAACTGTCTAGACGAGAAAGATAAGGTCAATTCAAGGTGCCTTTTCAAGATGGTTTGGACTCTTGAGTCTTCTAGAGACGGCCGAGCGATGAAACTTATTACCCTCAGAGATGTCGTCTTGAATAGTTTTGAAGGATCTGCTTTTGGAGTTGGAGCTCTGAATGGATTCCAAATGAACATGGCCAAGTGATCAGTCAAAGAGGTCTGTCTGTCTCTCAATCTACGTAGCTGTAGCTCTGGTCGGAGAGTAAAAGCAGATTCCGAGCGAAGATAGCGAAACCAAGAATTCATGGGCTTGCCGTTTGGCTCAACCCATTCAGAAGATTGATCTCCAAATACGGATTGGAAGTGATCTTCTCGACCCAAATTCAATCGGGCGAAGACAATTCTTCAAATATGTGATGATTTCAAAACATGAGAGTCACCAAGTCACTACATCCATTGGATCGCACAAAACTCCATGCCCGAAGAGAACTCTCTCGGAAAAACTCGTTTCCACCTAAACGAAGGAAGATATTGGCATGAAATCCAAAACGCCAATTACGAACCTATTGATTGAGGATGGAGGCAATGATTCCCAAGGAAACGACAAAGAATCGTAGCTCAAATTAGTTCGGCTGATATCCACACAATCCACACATTTTTCAAAGCGCCAAGACTCGAAGATTCTTCACCACCAAGTTGACTTGCAGCAGCAGCCTTTTCCTCTAATTAGTGAGTACATAGTACGTCAATGAAGGCAAGATTCATGAAAAAGTCATCAGAGCAAGGAATTATGAGGCAATTGCAAACCACACGAACCAAAGCCGACCTCTGACGTTCAAGTGAGCGATGAAGATCCTTGTTTGGTAATCAAACCAAGGTACAGTACAATACTGATCAGTGAAAACAGGCACTGTCAAAATGACGACATCCAAGTCGATCTGAGGCCTCAAAAATGCCCTTAATCATAATCAAAATGAAAACCATACGGTGAGGAAGATATCACAAGCCGAAAATGAATGCTAGCCATTCAAATCCGGATGGTTTGACGTCCAACGAATTGATTTTACCACGAGCTGCCCGCCGACCCAATTACATACCAAGTTGATGTTTTGACAGACAATTCATCATGTGGCTGGTTGGTATTCATTTATTGGTTTACAACCCTTTGCATTCACCTTGTCGTTTCTGGCCAGAGTGCAGACTAGGCAAGCCCTCATCTCTGGGTTCGGTTTCTTTTGATAGAAGGTGCAACAAAGGATTCTTGGCAGTAAATAACTGCAAGGAAATATGCTATTGAGTTCATCATTCGATTATGGACTCTCAAGAAACGGGAACGAGAACCTTGAAAAGGGGGGGATTGAATCTAAATGCAAAACTCGACCTTTTCACCTCATTCCAATTCATAAGCATGACTCATGCCAAAAAGTTCTCACATACGTAGGTACATATCGAAATGACCACGCAGACATTGAAAAAGCGAATCGTATCAGCTGTTTCATTGGCCGAGCCTGCATTCAGCAAAGCAATGATTTACAGAATGAACGTTATTCCATGTTCAGTACAGGCACAGTCTCCCATTGAAAATGAAGGGGAGGGAGGCACGAGAGATGGCGCCAATTCTTTCCAAGTTTCTAGGCCAAAACTAAATGGTAATCTAGCGTGGAAGGTGGAAGAGGAGGATGACTCACACTGTACCACTGTAGTGCACTGTATGTAGACAAGATATCTCCCGTGGAAAGAGAACGAGAGAGGAAGTGTACACAATACTCGTACACACATGAGTCAGACGGTGATGCTGCTGAAGTGTTTGCTCCCCGGGTCTGGTTTAATAATCGCGGTTCAAACCCTCATTTCCGACGAGCATTGGCACTCTCACCAGGATGATTATTCATGGAGTCTCGAAATCATTATGAATTGATCACTCTTGATGGCGAGCATAATCAAGGTTGCCTTTAATGGCGCCTCCAACATTCGACATTCAACGGAGGACTCTCGTCATTTGCACGGTATTGATCGGATCTGGGGTTCAATTGAACTATTGTTGACTCCGAAAGGTGCTCACTTGCACCAATCATTTCGGAGAGCTGCATTGTGACAAAGACACGTTTTCAGGGTCACCATCAATCCCCATTAAGGCCCAGTTGTCGAGGAAACGTTTTTAGCGGCGCTACAAGTGGTATCTAAGTGACCTCCCACCCAAATCTCTCTTGAGGGACCTCAACAACTTCCGACCGAGGGAACACATAAACATTCTGTTCTCGTTTGATCTACACTCAAAGACTCAATCAAGAGGGCCTCGCCTGTGAAGACAGTATCGATCATTACATGATGTAGAATCCAAGGCCTATTCTACTCAAACCCTATATTGGTTGCAAGACCCCCTGCCATGCTTTTGAGGGCTTGTCCAAAGAGAATTCCAAAGTGTTTTCCTTCTTACCTGGAAAGAGAATAAATTTCATTAGATATGATCGATTGAGTACCTGGGAACAAATTCTCAGGCCAATATAACATGGATTAAGTTCAAATCAGCGGCGGCCAAAAAAAGGTGAAATCTTCCTTCCTGTCCAAAAGATCTCCAATTATTGGATCTTGTGTCCTCTAGGTTCTTCATTCAGCTAGAACCTATTACAAAGTTTCAATACTGGAAGCAATTACTTCTTAGTCTTCTAGTTTCCCAGGAATCGACATTCGAACTTTTTTTCCTCTCATCTTCTGAGGAGGAAATCTCGTTACTGAATGAGTGTCCTCAGTTTGGATGATGAAAGAAGACTCAAGAGGTTCTCAAGATAAAAGTAGAAACTGCGGTTTAGAAGCCCTAAAGGTCAGGGATCATCACATCACACACCAGACCTCCAATGGCGGCATCTTGGATCGAATACCTCCATACACACAAGGGGGCAGACAGGATCCAGCTATGGATATTACGCATCCAAAAGTAAGTACTGCATCCTCTCTCCTCAGTTTCCGCTCTGACGCAAAACTGACATTTGAATTGAGATTTACTCCAAGCGTCTCATCTCACAATGGAGTCCTGCGTAGCCATAATACTCATAAAGAGCCCGACGAAACGAAAACACCAAGAAATTGAATACTACACGCAAAGAAGGAAGCCCTTCAATGTCTTGACGTGGTCGAGTCTGTTGTTGATTACCACCAACACCCAGGATTCAGATCTTCTCGAGATATGGCAAAAATACAACGCACGGATAATGTAGTTGTCAGAATCCTTGAGATTGAACTGATTGAGAGTACAGTAGCTAGCTAATTTATGCCTTCAAAGAAACTCAGTTGCGTGCAATGGGGTTAGTCTCCCTGTGCAGTACTGTATGTACAGAAACGTGGATGGGCACCATTGTTTGTGGAAGAAGAGGGAGGGGAGGGTAAGACCCGTCTAATCTTACATCCTTGAGAACCAAGAAGCTCTGTTTGTGCGACAACAGTGGAAGATAAAGACGAAAGTGATCTATTCCACGGTCACACGAGGGGTAAAAGGGAGAACGGCCAATTGTTCCTTGGCCAGTGAGAGATACAAAAACTCTATCACTTTGGGTTGCCATTTTACTCGTAATGAGCAAGAGCCTCTTTGAGACCAAGCATAAATCAACCCAGAAGGAAACTGACCGGCGAAGCTTCCATTCGAGATAAATTTTCATGAGAGCTTGGTTTGAACAGATAGAGAGAGAGCCATAAATTATTTTCCTGATTAGCCAAGTGGGTAGATGGGCTGATGATATCCTCTTCTTTAATTACCTGCCTCGTCTTCCATATGGAGGCAAAAAATGCATAACACGCCTCCGAAAAGCTTTATAGCAAATCATCTCGAGCTCTTGGCTATTCCGTCTCTCGTCGGTGTAGCCTTTTAGCGCACCAATAACATTCCCACTCTCATGTCAAGAGCAAGTGCTACTCTCGAACCCTTTTCGGGGCCTTCAAGGAGGCTCTCACAATCAATTTTAAAAGGCTCCAAATGATTAAATGACTCAACAAAGAACACCCACCCACTCCTCCAATCAGATCGTACGGAGCCTGGCAAAATACTTCCATTCAAGATACTTCGCGTCAAAAGAAGGTGGTGCGAATCTGAACAGTACTTCCATCCTGAGAATAAATGATCCATTTCTGGTGGAAGTCGCAATATCTGGATGGAGATTTAATCCCCCATCACAGGAGATAATCTTCACTCCCCTCACAAAACCAAGTCCCGGGCTGGGACAATACATGTCCTGGAAACATGTGCTATGCATTCATCTTGGAGAAGTTTTGAGCCAAGGTTGCGGAAATTTATGTACAACAAGACCAATTGAGTAAACATCTCGTGACTCGTCACTTTTGACTACTACGTATTATACTACAACGTCATTTTGGCTTCTCAATGAGGTTCAATATTTACTCTTGCTGGTAGCCTCTGAATTAGACCCGTTGTCACGACAACGCCTAATCTATACTACAACAGATATTCAGCCCAATCTTAGGTCTGATTATCACGGAACAAGACCATAATCATACCATTGGATATTGATGAACAAGAGTTAAATCCATGTTGTTACTCTTGGAATAACTGATAAATTTGACGTCGCTGTCAAGACATGACAGAAACCACGACATTGACGGATGCCAAGGCTTTTGTAAACCGGCCAAGGAAACGGAGAGAGAGAAGAGAAGAGGAAAAAAACCAAGGGCAAGTTCATAGCACAATGAGGCTCTGAATTCTCTCACGTCAAAATTTGGGAATCCAATTCGACAACGAGTGTGCTGATGACGTGAGAAATCTTCCAACAAGTCTCGTTTGTTCTTTTTTCTGCCTCCCTCGTCCGTCCTGAGGGCTGAACAATCGAAGACTGCTAATCAGCGAATTCTTCGTTTAACATCTTTCCGCATTACCTCACTTCATTTTCATTAGCCAAGGAGTTCGTTTTGGTGAGGGGTGGAATGGAAAGAGTATTGTGGCAAGGCATCTTGTAGATAATGAGGTCATTCGGCAATTGTAAAACACATCGACATGAATCCCCACTCAAAGGCAACAACAGCGATGGCATATTGTTCTGTTAAGCATTGAATTTGTTCGTGGAAATGCAAACCTTCGTCGTGGATCTTGTGGGTTTTTGAAGAGTCCACCAGTCAAGTTCATTATCATAATTTGCTTGGAACATTAGCCAGATCGTTCTTTTCATACTTGGGAGGCCCTCAACGAGGGTGGGTGGAGTCCTGAATGAAGATAATAATACCGATCATGGCTCCGCGGGCCTCATTGCTCAAGTCTTGAGCACCCAGAAGCCTCAATTTTTTTTCTTACACACCTCCTTTGATGGATGGCATTCATTTGCAAGTCCTTACGGTGCAAAAAATATTCCTCAAACCTTCCAAGTGAACGCATGTCCCCAACTCCTCCCTCTCATGGGTACGGCAATTTGACAACTGGGGAGACAAAAGGCTCCCCTCTTGAGACCTATGCAAATAGCCTTAAATCTTCAAGTTCTCCCCTCTTTCTCGTGTGTTTCATCCATTCGAGGGAAGACACAAGCACTGTTATACCGTAAGGGACGGCAAGTTCCCAGAAAACGAATTCGTCCCTCCCCTTTTAAATTGGATTACACCCTCCTTCTCTTTCTTTGATATCTTTTAGAACTCTTTCCCGAACGGAACCCTCCTATTATAAAAATGACGCACCGCTTGCTTGGTTGAAGGAAAATCAAAGCCTTGGAAGATTTCAAAACGCAAAAGGTGTCATGAACCGAAGCACAAAAGGCATTGAGAATCCTCATTATTTCACATTCCATTCAGGCTTATCGGGGTCACGAATCTTGATTAGGGATTCTTGAATTCCATCTCAAATCGGATCAAAACGGCATTTGTTGAACATCTGTGACGAAACAATGCAGGAATGCAAGAGAGCAAAAAAGGAGAAGAGGGTGATGTGCCTGGAGGAGAAACGAATCTGGCGGATGAAGAGAAAAGGCTCCCAAGAGAGGTCATTAATTTCAAAGTCAGACCATACGGATGACGTTTTTTATGCATGGTAACTCTTATGTTGGCTTTCATGAGATTACCCCTCGAACCAACAATTTGTTTGCATTTGCCTTTACTGCCTCCATGTATGTATGTATGAATGCATTCCACCCAAGTATTTGAGTGAACTATAAGGCCTCTACTCCGCATAAACGCAGGCAAATGCCTCAAGTTAATGATACGTAAGACGCCAAGTTGCATGTCTGCCATTTTCAGCGAGAAATTTGCCCCGACAACCTTACAACAGGTGTTTTTTTGGGCTGCAACACATTTCCTTCTTCACATGACAAAAGGTACGAGTAAAACGTCTGCTTCAAACAAATGACAATGGACTCTTTGTAGAAAATCACTCCATGATTGAGTGTAAAGCAAAACTTGCCTACCTAAATTATCACGCTCTACACATTATGTTGTTGCTGAACAGTAAATGTCCAAGTTAACACAGAATCACCCAAATATGGTTTTCATTCATGAATGCCAGAGAACCTGGCTCGTCTTGATTGGCTTCCAAGCTTTGCCACCAAACCGTTTCCAAT
This sequence comes from Tigriopus californicus, assembly GCF_007210705.1. Lineage (NCBI taxonomy): Eukaryota > Metazoa > Arthropoda > Copepoda > Harpacticoida > Harpacticidae > Tigriopus > Tigriopus californicus. The sequence goes on from NC_081446.1 coordinate 4,273,197, forward strand.
CCAAAATCTTTCATGTGTGTGTATGACTTGCGTGCTTGGGTTCTGACAAGCTCTACTAATCGAGCTCTAATTTATACGATTTTTCATGAACATCCACCAAGAAAACCATATTCATGTTCTTATGATCATATTTACGACATTGGGGATCCGATCAAGAAGGACTTCATCGTTTCATTCTACGCCATCACGTTTAAATCGGGCCATTCTTTAGATGAACGGCTTATTTTGTTATTTTGTTCATCAAAGGCTAACTTGGCCTTCAGGACAAATTTCATGGCTCGGATTTATCCAGTTACCTATTGAATGCAAGAATGACTTGAAAAAGAGGTGAAATGCGCAACTTCACGCCAAGTTAACACAAACTAGTAGAGGGTATTTGCAACTGAGGTCATAGGCATAACTTCATTCATTGTGTCAAAGTTTGCTAGTATCCGTTCACCATGGAAAATAAAATTCAAAGCCATTATGTTGGTTAATTAATTTGTAGTGAAATCCTCTGAGCTTTGAACCTTCCACCAAGATCAAACAGGACGATAAGCCATGAACAAAAGCCGCGTATATCTTGTCAATTCTGAATAATGGATCCCATTAATCCCAAATCAAGCTGGTTTGTTAAAAGAGTCAGCATCCACAAGTACAAGATCTCTCCATCTTATATGTGCTCCGAATAGATGGTCCATTGTCAAAACTCTACATGATTTACGTTCTAACTATTCCATAAGGGTCAGAACAAGGGTTTAGTTCGTGTAGGAGTGCAGGAGTGCAGGAGTGCATGAGTGCAGGGGGGAGGTGCCTACTCATCCCGAAGGTCAATGGAATATAAATTGAAGAGCTGCCCTATTCCAAAGAAAATTCTCGCTTGCTCTGAATGAAGATCGACGAGCGGTTTTCCAGTCCAAGGATTTTTGTGATTCATCTTCTTTCGCTTTCGTTTGCTATAATTCTTTAGTGGGTGGGCGTGAGGACCCTCCTTAGCCCCGTAGTACCACACACAAACACGCTATCAAGGGAACCCTGGGCACAAGGGATAGCTATGTCAAAGAAATAAAGTGGCCGAGGAAAAAGGTCTGGAGCACGAGCGAATGTCGCCCCCATTGAGGCTAAGAGCGACGTGGATTAATCATGGATTCCAGAGAGTGGATTGTCACCAAACAATGCCGAAAAGAAACGCATCTCCAAGGTGGGCGCGACGAGCGCTTATCAATGATAATGAATGAGAATTCCAGCGATCGCTCTTGAAAAAAAAATGGCTATGGAGTCAACATTTTCATTTTGAGCAAGATTAGACTGCGTGGATGAGAATTTGGTGAATCTCGAATGAGAGGAGAGAAAACACGACCTACGCGATTGAATGGAAGATAAATCTTCAAGAGAAGCCTTGACACCACTTGAAATCAGATCCTGGAATTCAAAGGAAGAAGAACAAAAAAAAACAACGGGATCTTTGGACACCACCTAGAAACTCTCGGCTGAAACCAAAATCAGGGAGAAGCGATCTGATCCCAGAGGTTTGGTCAAGCCAAGGCAAAACCAGGATAAACAAGCTGAGACCAATGCAACAGTCCCAAAACATGCCAAGTGCTTGGGCTACCTTCACAAGCTACCACAACTACCCAGTTTGTTGGTTGGCGTGGTTGACGGTGAGAGGTTTGGCCTCAACCCTGTTTTTCCTTGGCGTCTTCTGAGATCGTAACTAACGATTACAGACAGGAAACTTATGGTCAGACACTGCCTTCCCTAGATGGATGAAGCGACGCAGCCTGTAATTATAGTTGTCAGAAACCTGAGAAGGCAATACCAAACCCTGGCAACTTGCTGATTGCACTTTTTTCACCCTTCATCCAGGTGGAGTTATCGTTACTTTTACTTGAATGTCCCTTATTTTGAAAACGCTTTACACCTCATAGTCACCTCTACTTATTGGGACACAAGCTAGGGTCATATCTCGGGTCTAATGTCCTACGAGTGTTCTTATCTTTCATTCAAGTCTATCAGGTTAAACGTGTTTCCTTGACATCCCTCAAATCATCCGCACGATTGAAAGTAAACAATGTGGCTAAGCAATCAATACTCATTTGTGGTTCCTTTGACCCTCGCCCTGAAACTTGGCCGAGCCACCATTTCCTGTCACTTTCGCGAGAAACGTCGTCCTTCCCCTTTCATTTGTTTGCCTTCTCCGTCTACAGAGAAAGAAAGGAGGAAACCGAGGGCGATTAGAGCGCTATTACCAATTATTCAGAGGTCAATCATCCCCATTGAAGCAGCTCAAGTTCAAACGACAAAATGGAGACTCCCTCAGCTAAACTCATCACATCCACGTGCCAAAGAAAGGTTGGCACTAAACCGATGGTTTCCTCTTCGAAAGGAAAGTTTGCCAGACCCGCAATGACGGCGAGGCAAGGGAAGATAATGCACAAACTTGTGAGCACTTACTTCTTTGAGCAGACCCACAACTAGATTTGGCCACACGAATGAATAGCTATAAACAAATTCCCCTACCGGTTTTGTTGACTTTCAACTCCCATATTTTTACAAGAGAACTGGAAGCAAAACGGCAGAATTTGACATGCCTGATATAGTACTACTCAGATGTTTCTGATCGTTGGTGAGAGCGATCTAACGAAAAGACTTCAGGAAGCATCCGAGTAAAGGAGCTTTCCTTCGTCCGTGGAGGTCGAATCAGCCGGGTGACTGGATTTTAACGATTGAAGGGTGTAACTACTGTACATTTCGTACCGTTAAATCTCAACAGCATCTGTTTGTTGAAAGGAAAGGTCATTCACGAGAAAAACCTAACGAACATGCAGGTAGTTCTTTCAACTCCCAACAACGGATGATTTCGATTTTTTTTTTTTGAGCAAACTTCAGAAAATAGGCCATTCGTTCGAGGAGTCCGTCCGCTCAATTTGCCACTCTCGCCAGCTAGAATTTGTCAAGAGTCAAATGCTAAAAAGCGTCAAACCTTCTTTTACGAGACACATTCGTAGCAGGAAGCCATAAACAGTGGGCTTGTTTCCACTTCAAAAGAGCATACAGTGGCAACTCCATCCTGTGAGTTCCTTGACTCCGTTGTCGGTAATTGGCCGGCTTGATACTGTCTTTGGTGTGGCAAATGCTTCCATAAGCTCACCTTTGGACAATTTCTCACGTCCAACTGATGAATTCAAGATGTTGGTCTCCGGTTTTGAAGACTCTCTGATTTCATCCATTACACTGATTGTCTCGTAATGAAGCGTAAAACGGAGAGCCATTTGTTTTTTTGAACATCTGATTAGATGCGGTAATCTCAAGCTTTTACCTTCTCTTAAAGGTTTGCTCCACATCTAGCCAGACCCACCATTGCCAAGTTAAAAGACGATTTTTGCATCCAACGCCTTCGCTTAACTTAGGTCTGTAAGATGAATAACCCAAGCTTCATCCCACATTTGGCTCGATTTGCAGTGAGCAATGACAAAACAAATGAAGCAACCCACCCTGCCCACTTGGAATTAGCCAGGCAAAATAGAGGCCAATGTAATCGGCCTACTGACTACTCACGCACAGCCTTTCCCAATCTCTGACGGGTTGATGGATGGTCGATAAAATGACTTTGGGAGAGGGTTGCAGGAAACATGAGGGGCCAATTGACTTTTTTTTTAACCTGGGCCAGGAATCTATCCGTCATAGTATGAACCGGGTCTACGCCCGCACACTGTCACAATCATGTTTACTTCTGTCAAGAGCACCAGCAATCACGGCAAAAACACCGAGATGGGAACAAATTGGGACAAAAAATCGGATTAATTCGGATTCCGGTGCCATTACAAGCCAGGCGGCGGCTCATGGTGAGCGAGCATTGTTGAGTATTACTCTTACCTGCATGAATGGTATCCTTTAGATGAAACTTTTGATTGTGCTTGGGGAAACGCTTCAAGTTGCGGCCCGCCAATTGGAGTGTGCCGGTGGCAGCCGCTGATTCCAGGATCTTCTCCGTCGAAGCCGTTAAATCGGGGTTGTAGTGGCTGAGTTGGCCCAAGGGTGGACTTCGCCCATGGCCAACACTCCCACCGGCACGCCCCGTTCCACCATTTATCCCCATGTTGGGGGCGATGGTTGAGGTGGTCATGAGACTGGTAGCGGCCATCACGTTCCACAACAGGTCATGTTAGAGCGATCTCTCAACCCTTTGAGCTCCTCCAATCCCACTCAATCTACACTCTATGGCGGTCAAATAACCACACCTCACTCAACGTGCCACTTGTTTCTCTCGCTTCTCATGGACCCCCCCCACAACCACTCGCTCGACTCGACTCAAGCTTGGAGAAGGCCTCACTTGATGTATGCTTGATACCGGAAAAAGGGGGCGAGCAAGCTGGGCAGCTTCAAAGAGTCGAATTCGAAGGCCGCTTTGGGCCTTGGAACTATCACAGAAATCACGCCAATGGGAAAGAAACTCCCCAAAGACACATCACTAGTGATATAGAACGAACACAAATCACTCTGGGTTTCGATCACAATCCCGATGTTTTGCTCGGTTTTTCAAGTGCCAGAGATTATCGCTCGTCCGTGGAGTTGCCACTGCCGACTGTGGACTCTCGAGTCTGCGGTCCTCCGCACCACCCTCGGCGGGGCGAAGGAGGGCTCGGACCCGGTGGCCAGGGCTACTTGGACTCCCTGATCTTGCCTTGAGGGCGAGACGAGAGTGCTGGACTTGGGAGTTTTGCACCGGATCGTCTGCGGAGTGGCCGCCTCGTCTCTCAGGTCTTGGGCTCTGACTCATGTCATGGTAGGAGAACGGGAGGGTGGCGACGTGAAAAGAGAGGGTAGGGCACACACGTAGGGCCGGCCAAGCAGACATCAATGATAACGTAGGGAAAAGGCAAAGTTGAGTTAAAGAGAGGACGCCGGATTCGGCCAAGCTAAGAGGGAGGGGACCGAGGGGACGGATGGAAAGGCCAAGAATGGGATAAAAACTCAGGAGAAGTGTCTCTATATTATTTAGGGACATTGAAGTATAAGTCTTGTGACGACGTCACCAAAATTTTGTGAGCGATCATGTCCCCGTAAAAGTTGTGTGCATTTGGCCCGATCTTGTGGGAAACGCTACAATGACAGATGTTATTGACTATTAACAAGGGGTAAGGTATGTGGAAATGTATTTAAATGATGTGATCAAAAAATGAGCGCTGTAAACAATGAAATTGTAAATCAAAGGACATGTGCATGTCATCCGAAATCGTCCTAATTTCAATTCAAGTTGTAAGTCATGTAACGTCGGCAATCAAAAGTCCAAAATTGACATTTTCGTCTGAAAAATAATTTAGATAACTTAAATAGAAGTATATTAATGCGTATAAATTGTCAAGAACATTTTTTTCAATGGTTAAGTGCAATGAAATGTTATTGAAGTTCATGCTTTGAAGTCCAAGGGAATTCCCCAAAAAATGTTGTGACGTCATCAGTGGGCCTGGCCAAGGGTGGCAGATTGCAAATGTTACCACCTTCGCAAATAGTCCCGGAATCTTGGAACTAATTTGCAACTGCAATGTTTTGCACATATATTTTTACATTTATCAATAAATCTTTCCTGGAATCCTTGATGCATTTTTTGGCATTACAATTTCTTTCCTCCCTGTAAGTTGATAAATTTAAGGCAATTTTGGATCCTGTCTATGACATTCAAATTTTGATTTTTTTCAAACAACCTTACTATGAACCTTGAAGATAAACGATAGGACGTTGACGTGATACTTGTTCTCAAGCACCTGCCTTCTAATAAAATGTCATATTTCAATTTATTTTTTGTTCATAACATATTTGTGTCATAACTGAGTCAGAATAACAAGACCAAACAAAATAGTTTGCATTTTTCTTTTTAATCTTTATTGCGAAATTATTTCTCAAAGGGTCAGGTTATTTTAACAATATTAATGTACATTTCGGTCTTGCCCCGTTCGGGGTTCCATACTACTGTCAAAAGAACCAATCCTTATTTGCTAATTCCGGCCAGTCTTAATCATCACAATCAGAGCCCAATTGAAAGCCCAAAAACCTGTTTAGGGATTTTCATATTTATGTGAATTGTTTTGCACCCATAATGCTGGATAGGGTACATCGACATGCTAAGATAAACTAGATGTATCTAACTGTCTTTCCAATTGTTTCTACTAGATAAGCCGCATCCTTAAAAAGGGCTGGGAAACGTTGTTGATTGTACAGAACATTCTAATTCTTGTGGGTCAAGTCAGTAACGAATTTTGGCGCAAGTTTTGCCTGAAACTCTAAAACACGGAGCTACTAACTACTGAGAATGGTTCTTCCGGTGGTTTTGGCATGAGCGTGACGGTTCTAATATTTTGAAAGTGTAACAGTCAACTTAGCCATTGCTTATCGAAGTAGTAAATCAATTGTATTGGATAGCTGTTCCATAAGCATAAGAAATGATAAAGCCCTTGAAAGCTCCCTGCACTGAACTCTAAATTTCTTCCAGCATTTGACGTCATGATCATTTTTCTCACTTTCAGACTTGGTTGTATATACCTGTGTTTAATATCATCACGCTTTTTTGTAGCGGAGGGCGTACCGGTTTCTGTTCAAGCAATGTTGGCTTCTCAAGTTTGAATAGAGCGGGCGCCAGCCCGAATCTCGAAATTCAAGCAGGGTCAAAAGCTGGATGCATGTAAGCATAAAAGGGAGCCCTCAGATTTGTTTCTGAAAATAATTGAGGTTGCGCGATAGACGCAAGTTAATAACGATGACAATTTTGATCGCTGTAAATGAACTGCAATGACTGCAATCTAAGTTTACAATGTAGCTAAAGAAATTCAGAGCAAAAATATGTAGGACAAAACGAAATTGGAAAATTACACAGAATAAGCATCTCATTTTCAATCTGGCACTTGCGACCTGTGAGAAAGTGTTGCAGGTGCATCCAACCAATTTAAGCCTGACGGGATTAGCTTGAACATCAGGACAGTGGCCAACAGTGATGACCCACAGTGTCCTGGGATTTGTGCTCTTTGTGCTCATTTGAACCCATCCTCTGATTGGATTGAAATAGGACCGTAGAAACGTGTGAAATTGACCTCCGACAGAGAATCTGTCATTATTTGATTGCACTTGTGTTTGGGTTTTTGATTGAAACTCATTTTAGTAACCAATTTGAAATGCAAAGTCATTTGGCCGCCGCGTTCTGCCAAATATTGATCTGATGCGTGGAGTACGGCAGTATTGAAGCACTCCATGTCTGATGACGGGTCTTTCATGCGATAACATTCGTAAAGCTCTAACAAATTTGATGTTTCATTAAACAAAAAGTGTCTCTTTTTCAGTGAACAATGGAAACACTTTACTTTTTCGAAATATTGTGTCAGTTTTTCACAATCGCGGTTCTGAACACAATTGAGATGTGTACATATTATAGAAAAAAGGCTCAAATAAAATAAAAAGGAGTGTAGAAAAAAATTGACCAGAAGAAATAAAGATAAAGGCAAATAGCATATCTGTATGTGCCTGTGACATTGAAAATGGCAAATTCATGAAAAGCGCAAATTTAAGAACATTGAGAATTGATAACTAAAGAGACTAAAAAGCGGTAAAAGGTTGCTGGAATTGAGAAATCTCATACATCTAAGGTAATAGCATGTCAAAAGGGAATAACAAGAATGGAAAATGAAATTACCTTGGCTGAATTGATCATACTGGCGATTGATACAACCATGAACCACTCAATTAAAACTATACATACTTCTGCGGTGAGCAATTCCCTCTACCTGTACATTCACATCACTGGCAGTCCAGTACAAATCACATCTTACGACACACCCCGTACAAAGCCTGAGGGTGAGACAATTAAACACCAGCTGTTAATTCACTCTAGCTATGCTATGTTCTTATTGTCCTAATAAAGTTCCAAAATCTCCTGGATCTGAAGTTATTGTGCAGTATAATAATCTTTTATTGTGACTCTTGGTCATGTCATGGCGTAAAAAAATGACTATAAAATAAAATTTGATGTATGGAAAGGCCCAAAAGTCTCTCAAGACCTTGGATTCTCTCTAGCAATACCATGTTTTTTTAAAAGTTTTTTTAGGTTTTAAGGTATTAAAAAAGTAACTAAGACCACTTAGGAAGTATGTTTCAGTAAACGTCGCACATGTACGGAAAATGTTCAAATGAGGTGCTGAGGATCGCAAGATGAGAAACCTCGTCGTTTCATAACAACCAATTGCCTTGCATTGAAAGAGATCGTTGTACAATTCGTGCCAAATCTGAGCAAGGGATCAAAATGAACCCCACTACCTTTATAAAGGTCCCAATCGACATTTTTTGATGCCCATACAGTATGTAGGTTCAGAAGTTGTTCTGTCCATTTCTCTACATTAAACTCGATCAAGTTCTTTTTTGCCCATTGTCCAATTGGATTCTCATAATGGAAGCTCAAAAAACCCTAGGTCATGCTAAAAAGTACCTTATTCCGACATTATTGCCAAAAAGTTCCCATTTGCAAGTGTTTTCCCTAGATCTGATCAACCTGTGCTTGACCTCTCCCCGGTTCTGTTACACATAAACCTGAAAGTTAAAGCATAGACCAAAGAACCCCTGGACGGGTTATCATTGGACAACTTTCGAACTAAACTTTTGATTTGCAGTGAGCACTCCGTTTGTTCTCGGTTAAACTAGGATGATATTTTTACCTTCAAGATCATTCCAAATCAACCCCGCATTCAAGGACTAGCTCGGTCTGGCAACTCAAATCCGTTGGTAGACCAAATATCATATAAAGTTCAAAAGGTAAAAAAGAGACGAAATATGACATTTTCTTTTCTTAAAAAAGGTCTTTAATGCGAGAATGTCTCATTGGATCCGTTATTTTACAATATTTGTGTTAGCATGTATTAAGTCTTGTCCCATTCTGGGTTCAATATTTATTTTAATAGGACTGCGGATTACACTCCCTGTAGCGGTTAGAAAAGTCCATGATAAACCAAGTCGAAGAAAAAAAATTAACCAAAAATTAACAAAAAATGAACCAAAGATAAATAATGCCGTATGCTCGTAGTAATCAGGATTGGTTCAGAAAGTATGTTGCCTTTGGGAACGTTTTCAAGATTTTTTGAGTACAGATAAATGCTATTACATGTCAACAATTTGGCAATTGGCAATTGGCAATTTAGGTAGAGAAATGAATTACACTAGGCACCGTTGGGGGGTGGGGTGGGGTGGTTTTTGCCGTCATCTTCCACCCTTTACAACGATTGTAATTGTAATCTCACGACTTCTCCACTTTATGGGTTTATTTCCGGCATCGGGATTTGAACCTAGGACACCTGGGTAGATCAGTCTTTCCTTGCACGCGAATGCGTTTGCACATTTTGACATTTAAAACTCTTTAAAGCTTCAACCCGAGTTAATTGGTCTCCCTATTAGTCAAAAAAGTTGGAAGGCAGTACAATTACGACCGCTCTCTGACACGCATTTCTGACGTAATTGAATGAAGAAAAAATCTTGGAAGACATCAAGGAGACTCAACGTGGGGTTTCCCATTTCAAAACGTCAATCATTACCAAAGAAACCGTTATGTCCCTAAGTTAGGTAAAACTCTGAAGTCGTTTGTGAGTAATTAGTTACTATTATCACTTTGGGCAAATACCAATAAATTCAACATGAGCGTTATGTGTGGGGCTCGGGAAAAAAGTTTTTGAGGGCCAAATAATAACCAAAAGTTTTTTAGAAACCACCAAATACTTAATTTTCACAGGATTTTTTTTAAAAAAACTCAAAGATATAAGCCTGTTTAAAAGCAAAAAAGACTCCATTAAATTATTTTCGCAAAAGTTTGAAGCAATAACCAAAGGTTTCAATACATTTCCTTCTTTCAAAATATTTGCAGATCAAAAGTCCTTGAAGTTGTCTCCTAACTTGGACCCTCAAATTGATACCCTGAACCATCCAGGTTTTTAGATCAAATTTGGTTCCTCTTGGCGCTTAATTTTAGCTATCTCTCAGGGTGAAGAGACCTGGGCTAAAATGCAAATGTCTTTAGCTTTGCCCTTTTGCATGTAAAGTATTGAAGTTATATTTGCATTTTCAGGAAAAGCTAGAGCTTTTGGCAAAAAGGCAAGCAGGTATAATGTGAGAATTGGAAAACTACTACTATATTGCAACAAACCAAAAAGATTGGGACAATGCAGTATGCAGTATTTGAAGGAGGTGCAAAAGACATCTTTTACGATACATCTTCAAAAGTATCTGCAAGCTTTTTTCTCAACCAGAATTCAGAATCAATTGTAAGGTATGTCAAGGTTTACACTTTTGAGCCCTCCAATCCATTTCCGCCCAAAATTAATTTCAACTTTGAAAATAATTCTCCGGCGCCCTCCTTATGTGCATCGTGTTGGATTTGTTAATATCCAGCTTATACATCTCTAACAAACGGCCAAACTTTGGCTTTTTGCCCCCAATCTCGAAATGAAACCGGACCACTCAGTGTCTTCTTAACGACGTTCGTAGGGTTCGTTCAACAGGTAGAATGGTCAGTCGGTTGCGTAATTTAGTGTGCTTGAGTCAACCCAGACTGAACCCAAACTCATTGCAGCGCAAATCTGGAATGTGTATTCCGAAGCCACGTCTACGTACAATTGATCAGTTTCATCGCTTAGAGGATATTTTTGCACCACATCCACCATTTGATATGTTAACGAGAGTAGGACTTGCCCTTTGGGCACCTAATCTGTGACTCTGTCCACGAAATGGTTCAGTTTTTTCGGTGCTGACGTAACTCTGGTACGTGTTCGGCGCATATTGGAGTGCTATTATTTTTCCTGATTCGACCCTTCGTTTTGTTAAAGTGCAAGCAACATATTGTGTTCCCATCTCCAGAATTGGGCGTTCGCTCAAGTCGACACAACTCGTTAAATCCCCCAGTCCCTTTTCCCCTCGTCATCGGTTCCATCCAGAAAAGATAGTAAGGAGGGGGAATGTACAAAAGTGAGAACACGAAGAAAGCAAGAAGTGCCCACTAGTTAAGCTGGGGAAGAAAGACGAAAAAAGCACTCCGAGATATCAGGACCCATTTATTCGTTAGCGGGAACATTTTCTCGCTCACTTAGAAGGATGGACTGACTCTCTGTAGTCTGGGCTGAAAGAGCGTTGAGAGGTCGTCTTAGCTGTTTGAGTCTTCTCAGTGTGAAGGATCGTTGCAAAGGCTCTTTTCTGGTTGGATCAAATCGATTCTGAAAGCAGTAAAAAGTGGCCGCGAGACAAGCAACAAGTGGTGTTCCCGCGAGCCAAAGTGATTCTTGGTGACTGCATTCTTGACTCACGTTCCAAGTCGAGAACATGAACGTGGATAGTATACTCAACTATGAACGGGATCCTAGTGAGGATTTCTATAAATTACTGGGATGTGATCGCTCCTCTACTCAAGAACAAATCATCACCGAATTCAAGACTCGGGCCAAGAAATGTCATCCGGATAAGGCACGGATCAACAACCCAAACGATCCGGATGCTTTGAATGAGGAAAAACTACCCGGGAAAACGGATGAGTTTCAGCTCCTTCACCAGGTATGTTCAACTTCATCAAAATGGAACAGAAGGTTGTCCCATTTTAGAAAACACATGTGTCACGTGATACCGCCAAGTGAGCAAACAAAATTCATGTAATGGCTCTCCATAGCTTAACTCCTCGGTTTTCAAGGCTATCAAATGGCGATAATGGCGATCGTTTTCGAACATTTTACCGCCCACAAGTGACTACACGATCTTATGTGTTCCATTTTCAGGCCAAGTCGGTTTTAACCAATCCCGAGGAACGACGCAAATACGATAAATGGCTCGATTCCGGACTATCCATGAGTTACAAACAATGGAAGGGGATGCGAGAATCTGTTCACACGTCAATGCATTGGGCCACGCCCAAAACGACCGGGCGAATGTTGGAGGATCCTGCCTTAAGGGAAGATCAGGACGAAGAAGAAGAAGAAGAAATTGACATCGAGTTGAAGGGTAAAAGTTCCATAACCGAGGATGAAGACGGAGATCCTAGTGAAATGCCCTCTCTTCCAAGGTCAGTATCCAAGCCTCCATTGAAAAGGACTTTGGCCAAAGCCACTTCTGTTGATGGCGAACCTGATGATGAAGTCTACTATTCACCTACCGACGTCAATGCCATGGGTTTGAAGGTCAACCCGCCACCCAAAGATTGGGGCTGGGATGATCCGGGTTGGTTCGAGAAGAACTTGAAGAATGCCTTGCCCAAGCCTCCGGTCTCAGTCTCAGCCAACCAGACTTCTGGGAATGGAACGACACCCAAAACCATTCGAGGTGTCACCGAAAGACTTCTCGAAGATCGGAGACAGCAATTCGCCGATGGTCGACAAGATTCCTCGGTCAGTTCGGTGGTGATCATGGGGCGAGTATCGGATATGGAGATGCGACGAAAATTCCGAAATTTCGAGATCTAGATCGACGTTCCATTTCAACGTTTTTCTTAGTGCAATAGGCAGATGAGTAGTGAATGAGTGCTTTCGAATTTCTCTTTGTCATTGATTGTCATATCATAGTAGTAGTCCTTACTCTAGTAGGAATGGTACTCATTTGAAAGCCATTTTCTTGCCAACAAACGGTCCTTCTTTTCCAAGTTATGACGTACGGTAATGCAAGGAGTTAATGAGATAATCGGCCCAATTGATAATTGGCTACTGAATGAACCTTTCATCAGGCGGCATCACCGACGGTGACACAAAAAGTGAACCTTGAGACCAAGGTCACAATAACTTTCAAAGTCTTGAAACCATTTGATTTGTCATTCATCTTGGTTAATATTCAATGCGATTGTAACTCCTTCATGCGTCTGTTTGTCACATTATTGTTTAGTGTCCTTGTTCCATCAAATGTTCCTACAAGCTTTCAATGCCCAGTGAAGAGGCTTTCAAGCGATTGAAAACTAACAAACGTTCTGTACATTCATTCCCATTTACATAATAGAAATAGACGTGTTTATGTCGCAGTTTCAAAACATTCAATTTTTTATTGGTTCCTTTTATGGACAAAAAGCGTCTCTGAAAGCTTTCCGAAATCTAGGATTTTCTCTCACACGGTCGACGAACCAGATTAAAGCCAGAAAGAAGATGATCCACAACACGATGATTACTTCCAAAGTAACGATGTACAGGACAGGATCACAATAACCAATGTCACCCGAAGAGAATGACACATGCCCATACATTGAGATCACAAGGTATGAACCCATAATCCACCAAACTAACAATGCCAAAATGAAGGCTATTCTGAATACAACCAAAATAATCCCCCGAAACATGAAATAGGGGCTTTTGGAAACTACATTGGTCTCTACCAAACGTCCCTCATCCAAAGTTGCCACCCACATAGCCTGGGTGAAATAGTCTTGCATACAATGGAGAATAGGGATAGCCAACATTAAGCCTATCCCTGTACTAACCACCCAAATTGGTAACCACAGTTTCACTGGGCATTTTTCGAGACTCACAACGCCCAGAATGATGTAAAGCCCCAGGACAGTCATAAGTAAAAGGGATTTACTCCCTTTTTCAAAGGTCCTTTCATTCAAAGGGGTGTGCTCAGGCTTTAGCTTGGCAATGTCAGTAGTGTTGTTTTGTTGAGACGGGGGACCATTTTGACCAGTCACCCTGATCACACTAATTGGCGATATGTCCTCCGTTTCGAAGGCCTGAATCCTCACCACAAAATCTCCCGTACTGGCTCTTTGGAATGTAAAAATTTCATCCTCCGATGTAGATCCGGAGCGGTTATTGGCCTTTCCATAGTTTCCAGACGCATTTGTTGAGTTGGCCATCTTTAAGTCCTGTTCAATATTTCAACGTGTTTTTCAGAAAGAGGTATATTTCTGTAGGTTAATTGACATTGAATTTTTAAGCAACTTCGTTAATATCAGAGATCTTGAACTGCAGAAGTACGATCAAGTAAGTGGCCAAGGATCCAAACATGGAGGTGAGGAGACTCCGATTCAGGTAAAAGAATCCACTGGCGGAAAACCCGTAGTTCTCGTCGTACATATCTCGGACTCGCCGTATCTCAGCCACTTCCGCATTCGATCCGGATGCGCAAATCAAATTGGTCTCCATGTCTCGAAGCTCTGCTCGGATTCTCTTCATGTACTTGGATGTATTCTCGGACCCTTCAATGATGACATACAACCTGTAGACAGATGATGTTATGAGGTTTGATCATTTTAAGGACTACCGAGCGCTTGAAGTTGTTATTCAAAACGATGTTATGAACCTATTGAATATTTGACGAAGTCATCATTAGAGGGAAATTCTCGATCTCTCAACAACTGATTACCTTCCCAGAACAATTAACGTATTCGTTATGTTCATCTTTGAGGATCTCGTTGGGAAAAACCTTTCTCCTTTATTCATTTTACTTCTCATTTTGGCTTGTGAAAGCTGAAACTTACCGAATGGCCGGAATAAGGGCGTACAGAACGTAAGCCGCAATGAAAGGCCAAATTTCGTTGGAGGAGGGTATGAAGACCAAGAACGTAGTAAGGAGGTAGAACCCAAAGACCTCACTGATGACCAGGATAACTACGGTCACAAAGAGGTCATTGCCAAACGTGGTGCTAATGGCGTTGTACATCTCTCGAAGGATCTCGCATCGTTTGTAGCAGCACTCTCGATTCCGAAAGCCAGACACGTGCTCTTGACCAATGTGGCTCAAGAGACATTGGGCATGATGGTCCAGAATGCGGACGTAACGAAGGAACAAAAGCTCGGAAAACATATGGTTCTGATTCTCCACATAAATGGCCAAGACTGTCAAGAAAACAATGAGGACATCATAAGAGTTGAACGATGGGTTTCTAATGATGCCGTGGACGCCAGCCAAGTACACTAAGGAGGCGATCGTACACAAGAAGCAAACCGACAAGCGGTAGATCATCATCTTCTTCACCGGCGGGTTTTGGATTACGAATCCGTCGTTCAAAAAGGCCGAAAGGTTCTTGATGACCATGTTAAGGTTGGTCAGCTCTTTGGGGAGGGCCAAGTTGAAGAAGTAGAGGACAAGGGCGGAGCTCATGAGGAATATGTAATGGGAGATGATGGCGAAGTAGTCGGTCCTGGAGAAATTCTTGTAGGCAAAGATTCTGTCCCACAAGTCATAGAAATTGTACCCTTGATCAGTAAGCCATAAATAGATGAGAGACGTGACCAAACCGATGAAGAAGAACTTTACCATGAAGGTCCAAATCATGAGAGACGGGACCAAAGTTAATTTCATGAAGTCCTGGCTGATCTGAGCCGGAAACATGCCGAAGTATTGATTGAACCGGAAGTTGAACTTCAGGGCGAGTAACGGGGACACAAATCCCTTGTCCAGGTCTTCGGAGAGGCCTGTTTCCCCTGAGAGGGAATCATCCTTCCCGTTAGAGCCCAAATCTCCCTCGCTTAAGACGAATATTTTGGTTCCCTGGAACTTCATGTTGGTGGTTTGACGTTCACTCGAGAACTGATAAAGAGAGCTCGATTTCAGAACGAGGGTGTCACGCACTTGAAACCCGTGGATCATTGTTCGCGTGTCTCGATTACTACTCCAACGACATATTTCAAGACTTTCCAAGTGGGTATAAATAATCAATGGACAAGCCTCACATCCAAAAGTCTTCTTCTTATTCCTTGCTCAAAAGCCCAATGGACTCATTCAAAATCAATGTTGATATTTAAATGTACATTGGAACCAAATGAAATTGCTCAGCTGAAAACATATCCGAAGCAAATAACCCCATAAAAATGGCATTATGATTTGAAAAGGTATGGTCAAACTTTTACAAGGTGCTTTGGTTAATGTGTCCGTTTTTATCCTGATGTAGTTATGCTATACCATTGTGACGGTAAGTAAAATGAAAAGTTTGAACAAATTGTTTATGGGGGCCTTCAAAATGATATTTTTGGCAAGGATCATTACCTTTTTAGCCGTTTTTTTGTTACAATTAGGTGGTCCCATTTTGGGCTTAAGCATAGGGAGGGAGGAGGGGGAAAAGATCCACATAGCCTTCAGCTACGATCCCCGATCGAGACGCCAATCCACTTCAGTTGTTGGGGAGAGATCCGAGTCCATTTTTTAACCTTGGAACAAGAAAAGATCGTACGATAGAATGCATAAGTTGGATCTTATCCCGATCCCGGTTCGAACCCATGCACCCTGCAAGATTAGCCAGGTAGACCAATGCCTTATTTCCATTTGTCTTTCTGTGTGCCTATTATTGGAAATTTGATGACTCAACACTTGGTGGGACGGAGGCCTGTGATCTGATGATATGCACTTCGGTCGAATTAGAGAGCACCTTTGCTATGGACTTTATGTTTCTATGAGAGAGTGGTATTTGCCAACAAAAGATGTTCGTGTTTTAGATGCAATGTTGGATTAATCAGATCTAGAGTAACTCAAGAAAATTGTGCTAAAGAAGAACAAAATGTAGTGAGGAGTGTACGTTCAACGTGTGGGACCACAATTTAGATTTCGATCAGAAAACCAATTTGTCAAAATATTCACACACCCTTGATGAAAGTTTTATTTTCATACTTGACAACATTTCGTGCATTCATCGAATTTGCGCCATTGGACTTTTGGGTTCTGTCATCAATCCATGCTTAGGTCCGACACAGTGGAATTCTGAGGATAGAAATGAAAATGAAGCAAAATCAAGTCTATTTTTCCCCACATGATTGAGCCCTTATGATGTTCTCCTGCTCGAACTGATGCCGGAACAAAATCATACTGAGCCCCTTGGGAGACGTGAGCTTTGAAAATGAGTGCTATCCTAGCTGCTGTTTGCTGAAACGACATGTTTAGTGGTCGGAAAGTTAGGTTTACTTACGTTCAATTAAGTTCTAAACCTTTTCGACCAATTCTGGACAAAGCAATTATTTGGAAATTGCAGTAGTTTTCGAATAACCTAAAGTAGAGCATTATCGATAACTTGTCAAACAAATGATAAAAATCGTTTAAGAATAATATTTTGATGCTTCCGCTTGCAATGAAAAAAAGGGAAATAAATTAAAAAGTGTGTTGGAAATTGATGCACTCAGGTAAGTTTTTTTTTATTTCAACAAGATGCTTTACTTAAACCAAGGTCCTCATTCATGTTTTTGTTAGAACGAATATGCAATTCAAGTGGACATTACTGAACTGCTAACCACTTCCCTGATTCGTCCAGTATTACGATTTTAGGACATGTCAAAATATGGTCCCATCGAAGGATCATACCCATGAACTTGCATAAAATATGTTGTGTTTCTGATTGCGTTATGCCCCGTTAGTCTATCAAAGCCATTGAACAACCAATCGAATGCATTTTTGTTCTTTTTTTTCATTAAATAGATTTTACGCTTTCGTGACCTATTTAGGCTAAAATTCACAATCTAAGAACAAGGTAGTCTAACAAAAAATCATAAACTGTTTTTCTGTCCCTTAGAGATCTGGCTTGATATTGCAAGCAACCAAACTGTTCTCTTCAATCAACCCAGCGGACAACTTAACCCAGTAGTCAACTTGCCCAATGCAATAAAAGCTAAGCCCTTGATACTTCTTTTTATGTAATCTAAAACAACAATTGAGATTGATATCATTGGCTTAAATTAGCTTTAACATTCAAACACCCAAAAGTGATTCCATCAAGAATGTAACAGGTAAAAAAGATATTATAAAATTATGACAAATTCTGATAATGACTAATTATGAATATCAATCAATAATTATGACAAATTTCAATTTTTGTTTCACAAAAACAAATCGCATTTAACCAAATATGCTGCACTTGCTTTTCTTTTTATGCTGGGTTAAGTAGTCTATCGGGTCGAGTTGTCCATTGGGTCAATTTGACTACCGAGTCATAGGTATTTTCCGCTTGATCTGGGTAGTTCTAGGTCGGTTTGTCTCAGCTTGATCGAGTTGTCCTCGAATGAAAAGCAATGTTTACCTAGTGTACAACGGAATTTTTTTGGCAATATCCTGTTTAAGCTTGGATCATATGGTTTAACGTCTTCAAATCGAATAGCTCGTGTTACGAACGCTTTTCCTTTCAAAATGCTACGGCTCTGTGTCATGGGCGTTATTGACCAGAAAATGTACTTTTGCTGAATTTTCGAGTCAGATGATTGTTAAATTATAAACCGTAAGCTTGAATTATACGAACAAAAACAAGGAGACACAATTAGGTGGTCCATTTTTGTTGATACATTTGGTATTCGCAAACACGCCTGGAGACATAGAAATATTTTTCTTTTTTCATTTTTGCAATCGAGGCACAAACGAACTTGTTGAGGCTTAATTCTGAGTGGTGATAACTGGGCTAAAAAAGTTAGTGATCTCTTGACTGAAGATTTCTTATACTTGCTTGGTTCAACATCTTTACTCAGGAAACATTCGAAAGGATTCTTTCCTCGGCTGTGCGTCATTTCCCTTCGGTTTGACACTCAGCACCATTGACTATTAAACTTGTGATAGCAAGACCCAAAGAAGAAGCCGCATGGCTATCCACGGAGAATTAGAGAAATAGGCTTTGGCCCCAAGGGAAAATTTGGTATCCATTTAACCATCTACTTCATCCAAAGCAGACAATTAATACGATCAGTTCTTAGCAAATAAATGAAATTCAACCAAGCGAAAAGCATTCTCGTTTGTCTAGTGGATATATTTCATTTCAGATGATGTAAAAATCAAGGCACAATAATTAAACGAACTGATTTTTTTTTATTTAAGGTCAACTTTAATGAAAGTAAAGCAAAGATGGAACATGCATTTTTTGAAAATCGTAAATGACTTTTGACAACCAATCAAATATCATTGAGATTTTTTTTCACATAATAACCTTTATTGAGACGGATTTGTCATTGCAGTTCTAGTAATTTTTTGCATATTTACATGATGGCTTCTCAATTAAAGTTTTTTGGAAAAACTCCAAAAGTTCAATGCCTGAGTTTTCAGGGTCCACTGTGTTACTAATTCATTGAAAATTCAGTTTTAAGGAACGTTAGAAATACTATCAGTTGAAATATCAATTATTATTGGAAAGTAACGGGTGTCTCTTTTTCTACGGATGGTTAAGTAAAGTTCTCAAAATTATGCATAAAAAAGGTTCTCAGTATGGAAATAAAGATGCAAAAAAGCAAGCCCAGGATGTAAATAAACTTCAAAGACACTTTGTATTGTTATGGCATATGGCATATTAAGGTATTTTGAGCAATTTGTTAAGCTTGACACATATTTTCTAATAACATGCTCTGATTCCAATGGATCAGTATCTGAACAGTAATCTAAGACTTAACAAGTGTGGATGGCTGGTGTCAGGGTGTCTGAGATGGGGACTGAGATTACAGCATGGAAGGAAAATTCAAGTCTTTCCCGGAGATCACCAGTTTTTATACCAAAGGAAACCTACTTGTTATTGTTATAAATCGACTTCAGTCAATGCTATTCTTTGAAAGTTCTCAGTGGGTTGCTGTTTATGGGGTTTTGTTTGACAAAATATGCTCATTCAACATTTTCCAGTGTTTTTAGGATCTGTATCCTAAGAAAGTGATGGCAGGCAGGACCCTGAATTGTCAAGTGCAGACATACGTCAGGGGTGCCAATTTTTCATCAAAATTACGAAAATACAAATTTCGGCCCAAACAAAATCAGTCAAAAGAAGCGTAAAATGCAAAAAAAGTGAAAACGTACCAAAGACGCAAATGATGCAAATAAAGGTTCAGGGTGCAAAAAGATACAATGAAGGGCAAAGGATGCAAATAAATGTTATTTGCGTGAGTTTGAGAACATTAGTTACAAGTCAATAGAATTTTTCCCCTTATTTCGTATTAAAATATGGTTCGGTAAGTGTAATGTATGCCCTCAAAACTTTTAGAAGTGTTTTATTGCAGAAATAAGAGAAGTGTTTTGCTATTAGTTTACTGTGCAGCCGTAGCAAAAAGGATAGTTTGAACACCCTTTTTCTGGCAGATTGGCAGATACTTCATCGTATGACCTCAACCCCCAGCTGGTCCAGCCCCGTCATCTGCCACCTATGAACCCTCACGACGGTCTTGGATCTCGATCTTGTGCAGCTGAGTGACTGATAGATGGATGAATCAGCCGATTTTTGAACGCGAAACGGACCTACCCACGCCGTAGAAATTAGTGAAGGTGGCCAAGGTGACCGAACAAAGTGGCCGGGATCCTAGAGAAGATGTCCGCCTCGGAGGCATTGGATACCAAGAGAAAGATTGAAACTTGGTAAGCATCGAGGCATGTGATTTATATTCAATCATGCCATCGTTTCTCGCAGTCTCAATGCTTTCATTTTTTGGTTGAAGGCTTTGTTGGAAGAAGAAAGGTCATATCTTCAACCTCGGCCCAAGCTGACCCACGGACGCACCAGGCCTGTCGTGTCCCTTCAGGTGGGAAATTGCACCATGGGCGGATCACGAGTGGATTCCCGCCTCCCAATGAACCGGATTATCTGAGAACAATCCTGGTGAAAGTTCAACCCAAATCACAATAGTAACCACAATGAGCTGCTCGAACCCTGCTTAAATAAGTGGCTTGGTTTCTACACCCATCATCCATCGCAAGCATGAATAACTTCAATTACATCATCTTTAACTGGACTAGAAACTTCAACTCAAGAATATCTGAAAGTGTCAAATGTGATTTACATTTTCGCGGCCATGAAGAAGAAAGCGGCTTTCAAGTCAAGCCAACCTAGACCGGGCTATAGACGTCTGGGAAGACCACCTGTCCTACTACAATCTATGTAAACCTGTACGTTCAACAACCGCATTCATAAAACAATCATCAATAACTTCATCTGGACACCTGAAGTCCCTCGTTAACCCCCTATACATCCTAATAAGTGGAGAGTATCGAGGATAGAAAAGCTCATCCAACCTTCACCAATTCAAAATATACCGATTTTAACCGACATGTGTCTTTTTAATATCCTTACAATATTCTATTGGCTTCACTAGCCACCTTCTGTTAAAATCTAATGATGCTATTGATTCAAATGCGTCTGAGGATTACTGGATAGACCAAAATTGTTGGGATGATGTTATTGACATTCTTATCACATCAAACACCTCGGATTCCATCAAAGATTTCTGATAAGTGACATGACCTTTGTGGGGTGGTGTCCAAGCACAAAATGCCATCGAGTAAGTAAGGGTTGGGATGACCTTGGCGATATCGACACAATTTCTGTAGGACCAGTTATCAAGTCAACAAGCAACAAACAGTATAACAACTTTGTCCGGAGCCTGGTTTCCGAATTTGCTGAAGTTCATTTACTTGTACCTCACATCTTATAATATATGGGGAACGATTGGCTGCAACCCTGTCACAATTCATTTGCCATTTATGGTGTCAAGGTTTGAAAAGACCTTGTAGGCCAAGTTTAGTTTGTGCATGGCCTTATCCGTGGATGCGGTGACCAAAGAAATCAAAAAGGTTTTCCCATTACCGATCAATACCGCTTAAAATGTTCGCTCTAAGAGAATCTTTTGAGGAAGAAACGGATTGGACCACGGAGGCAGATTGAAAGTAAAAACTTGAACTGTATTCATAACCTATTGTATATGTTCCGTTAATCAATACATTGAAAAGACGGTTTTAGGAGTTGGAGCTGTATAATTTCTGCCGTAGTTTGTGCAAAAGGGCAAGTTGTTGGAGAACTTGATAGTCGTGGCCTACTTTGGCTTTGGCTGAGACATTAGCAATTTGTTTTAATATAAAAGCAAGCAAAACCGTATTCTTTATCACTCAGAAACACCATGTCTACCATAGACTGTATGCTTTATTCGCTAGTAACATCCATAATCAACATTAGAATTAGCCACATGACTTGTTCATGATGAACACTGGATCTTCTGAGTACACTAAATTCGTTTATACTTCCACTATGTTTGCAGTTTCGATTCTGGCTTGGAAAACTTGAGTATACTGAAGCATAGGTATGTACTGAGACTATGCTTTGAACGTTTTCACTCTTATTGCGTGAAACATCCCAGCTTATGACTTTGCTCTTACACGTTACACGTTCTTGTCAACTATTTTATCCCTCTGCCCATTTAACCACTCATTCTTTTACTTATTTATTTATGATTATTTACACATTGACATAACCAGAAGTCACGATAAATGGTTATTTACCTACATCTAAATTTGCTTACGTCAAAAATTTAAAACATGTATAGCCCCCTTACGCGGCACGAAAAATGATTTGCAATCTACACTTCAGAGGGCGCCTTGTGATTCAGCCACTACCAAATGTAGGGCCTACTGGCTAGATTCCTCTTTATTGAATCATAATGTGCTTTTGTTGTTTTTGGCTCAATCTACCAAAACCTTATGCATAATTAGTGACCTGGGTCACATACTGTCCGGAAAACATATAGCTTTCATGGCAAGTTACAAGTAGTGTATTTAGCAATCTACCATAACTCTTCCCGTTTTGTTGTGGCTGTCTGACGTTGCAAATAAGGGCCCTAAAGGGGTAAAGAAATGAAGAGCCTCTTTTAATGCCCTCTGTGAATCTTTTCCACGCATTCAAAGATTTGCTTCATCAAATTGAGCGTCAGATTTTCATTAGAAGGTACTTTTTAGTAGACTTACCCAATAACATGAATGAACCTGGAGGAGATTGGTAACACTCCAAAGTTGAACTCCTGAAGGCTGACTCTAAGAATCCCAGATTTCAGCCCTCAACTAGGTATGTGTTTTTGAGATTCGCTATTCCTTCATGACGTTTCCACTTTCGAATGGTTTGAGTGTGGACACCAAAAGGCTCACCCACCTCCCTTAACCTCCTTTCAGCTATATTTAGATCATTTATAAATTGGCATTAGGTTTTCAATCGACCCTCGTAATGTAAACTTGGGGTTCCATATCAAATAAACATTTCAGCGTGGGGAAAAATTGCCAGAAGGCACCAACGTGGCCCTGAATTTCTTTTCCCCCCTGTACTATACAAGTATTGAACTATTCAAATCTGGAAAGTCACACTACAGAAGTCAAATAATCTAATCTAATAAAAGCAACATATTGTTCAATGAAAGTTGCAGATCATACCATTTCAAAACTTCTTGTTAAGCTTTTTTCTGGCAATTCCCGGTTTTGAAAAAGAGGTCAAATGGCACAGGCTTTTTATACAAAAAGCATAGCTTGGCCTGTGATGTGTCCCGGGGACAGCGTTTATCATGTTTCAAGGGCGGGCAGATTAACATCTCGTGTAAAGTCGACCTCAAATAATAGCTCCTTATATCGAATGATGTTCAGATTGAGCCTCCGAATCCGGTCATAAAAATAATTATTTTTTCATTCTTGTTTGATTCGACGACTTCAATTTCTTTTGCAGCCGACACAGTCGTACGTCTGAAGTGATTAAAGTTCTCCTTATTAACAACAAAAATGAACTCACAAGAGCGTCAGGGCATTTCACGTGACACTATGTTTTACGTCATATTTTTTTCCGAAGCTATATGACCTTAAGAATAGTGCGATTTGCCAGTGCATTTGAGAAATAGGTCACAAAATGAGAACAAACTATTTATAAGCAATTTACGAGAAGCCCTCCCAAGAAACACTCATTTACTAAAAGCAACAGCCGTATTCGTTCATCCAGAGTTTAATATAAATAAAAAGTGAAGGCGTTTAATTATATATAATTTTGTCGGGATAATGCCTGGAGAATAGATCGTTCCAATTTTTCAAGGTCTACCGAACCTGTCGTGTTTGGTAACTGTAAATAAACTGTGCCAGGTCTACTCTCCATTGCTATGTTTGTAAGACATAATTAACAGATTGAGTTGTCACATCCAATTGAAGTAGTCATTATTCCTATTACAAGATCACGTGTTTGGAACGTCACCATGTTTATTGTATTGGTTCCGGTTTTAGCTACAGAAATGATTTGGAAGGTCACTTAATAAGGCTACGTTCGATGAGAAATTGAAAGAGCACTCTAGGTTAAAACAAAAACAAAGCAAATCCGATCACGGAAGATGTTTGAAAATGTCTTTATCGTGTATGAAGTGACGTACACTTTCATTGCTCTCTAATCAAATTGTTCTCTGACATTGAAGTTAGGAGTTATTCTACATATGACTCCTACATGTCGAGGTATTCTGTAGACTTTGATTGTGATTGACTCTGGATAAGTGTTCCATTTATCACCATAAATTAGAACTAAAGCCTAATATATATTCCTTGCGAGTTAAAAAATAATGGCATGATATTTCTTTGCTCATTAATATCCATTCATTCCAACGTTTCGCAAGGTGTTCAGTTCAATTATTCATTTTTTTTTAAATAGTTGGTAAGTTGCGTATTTCTTCATTCTAAAATTTTTTATTGTTCATGTTTGATATTTGGCTGTTAGACACGAATTGGGCGGGTTAGCTTTTTACTTCCCTTTTTCTATTTTAAGATTGTGGGATGCCATTTGCAAAGTTAGTTTTTTTTGTAGGATGGCAAGACAGGATATCGTAAAAGGAACTTCTTGCCCATTTGCTATTAACCTTCAACTAATATCATGAACTATATATTTAATGGTGCCATTCGACTTAGGTTTGTATGGGATCTAAATTTGAGACAGAAGCGTTCTCCAGCCAATAATTTGTTAATGTCATGGATCATATACATATATGTGTATGCAATTAACAAGGATGCGTTTACATCTACGTTGAAACATCACATTTAATCAATCTTAAGCCTTTGTCAAAGAGAAACAAAATTCATGATCTAAACACTTTAGGACTCCAGAGGCCTGAGCATTGGTAGTTACGCGCTTTTCCTTTTTGGACCAAAAAACAACCAAAAACATCAAAGATATTTGGCTAACCTTGAATGTTACAAAACCCTATGAGTCATAGGTGTTACTTCTGTGGTTTTCATGCCGATTGTAAACGCATCCCAAGTCATTAAGCCAATTAGCTGTTGGAGAATGAGAACATATTCTTTGTTCACGCCTGAAAGTAACGCCCCCAAAGCTCTCTTACAGAAGTTGCAAGTTCCGTAAGTGCAATTCGTGTTTGTTTCCCTCATTAAAAGCTGGTTATTCCTGACGAGCTAAAGTAGTCTTGGAAGCTGCGTGTGCATTGCAAAATTGACAAATTTTCTTTTCGTACTCTAATTAAGGGATTCATTGCTAACAGAAAGTTTAAAAGGAATGATCATTAATTTTAGGAAAGGGATTCTCCAACCAAGCTCACATTCTTTGCTCCTTACCTTGTGAAATTGTAAAAAACGAGTTTTTTGTTCACTGATGCTTTGTTTCGGGGACCTAAATTCAATATACCTATGAAGACACTAAACGTTTTTCCAAATGTATGACCTAAAGGGCCTAAATTGACAAGTAGGGTGAAAACCGAAGTCCAGGTTCACAAATGACAACCAAGGACCGGCACAAATGTGATTGAAACTAAACATTGAGGAATCGAGTGCTATTTGGCAGGAAGTATCAAGCTATTGCTACTTTATTTGCTCGTGAAGTTTTTAAGATTTCTCAATTTAGTTTTCTCATCTATTAATCTGCTATAGGCTTCGAATCGGTCCCAAGACATTGAATAAGTACGAGCACCAAGTACAATGTAGAATTCTGAGTGTCTTGCCTACACTGTCTTACCCTAGAGATTCAAGGCTTGTCAGAAAAGATAGAGGAGGAAATTTGTTTTGTTTCCAACTACTTTTGTGGTCAATTTGATGCTGTGATGTTTTAAAGCATAAGTGGGCCATCGATAATCACAACAGAAGTGTTTCGTTAAGAAAATTCGCTGTGTTTTATTTGATTCCAAAACACCTTGACCTAACAGACAACTCAACCCGAGAAAAAACACGACTCAAACCGTACACAGAAATTTGCTTGCTAAATTTTTGGCCATCATCTGTTTGATCTTTTTTATGCGTCAATCATACTGAAACTCGGGTTCTTCTTTGATACCGATCGTTGATTTGTTCTTCAACTAATGGTATGTGTGCCAAACAGAGTTATCTCTACAGCAGTGTATATGATCCGTCAGACAATGATGTAAGTGAGCTCATGATTTTCAAGTAGTAGACATAATTTTCTCGAACAACCGGACCCTCTACGTTTTTCATCAATGACGCTTGCTCGCACCCAAAAGTGTACCAATCACCTTGGATTGTAATAAGAATTTATTGAAACGTAATTACAATTACATTCACATCAGAGGTCTGATCTTGTAAAGATATACGTTTGCAAGGACTGCATGTCTGGCATTTTAAAATCAGATTCGTTTTTAGCAAAGGTGCATTTAAATTCACCAGATACGATGTATGTATATTTGTTGTTGACAATATCCACCAAACGTTCATAATCTCAAGTCCTGACTTGAAGAGGCGATCTCAATTCCGGCTGAAAAGAGATTCCCGACGTAACGTTTCTTACTTTTGACTGAGGACCTGCCATGTCATTCTGAGAGATGAATATCCCGAAAAAACTCGTTCAGTTTCATTGCAACCTTGGAACTGTCACTAAATTTCGCGTATCGGGTAATTACCCATACCTTTTCACAATCTCAAAATCTGCACGAGACAAACGCATCAAACACTTGATGTCTAATACAGTCGCTCTCCAAATTCGACACAGTACAGTGGCTCTTGACAGTTTCAAGTTTCTCGTTCTTCCTCTCATCGAAATGAGCGGAGACTCCTTTGCTCTGGGAGAAGCTCCTCCAACGCTAAGCTCTTCCCCTTGTTTGCCCAAAGGAGCAAAACAAGCCTCTGAGCTTCATTCTCGACTGCTCGCCCTCCCCCCACAGTTCTCGGTTCAACTTCAACATTCGACCCAGTAGTGGGAGAGTAGTCCCTACTTGACAGCAGCCCAATGGCTCCAATGGGCAGGATTTGCCCCCTCTACCCTCCTCCTCTATCCAGCTCCTGATGGCGTACTACCCCCTTTGGATAGACATCGATTTTGCTCCCAGAGCCAAATATTCACAACAACAAACAGGAGTTGGAGCAGAGTGAAAATGTCCAGAAAGTACAGCTATTTTGAAGAGGAACCAGGGGACTTCCAGCTCGCTTCCGTGTCCCAGGCACGTCCCAATGTGATCATCAGTCATCCTTCACCCAGACCCAGACCTGAGCATGGTTTCTCCTCTTCATTGGACTTTCAAGAGAAGCTTGGGATTGCAGTTCGTCGTCAGAAGCATCCGGACAAACTACGCTTCTGGCTCGTTGTTCTGGCCTTGCTCGTAATGGCCTTTCTCCTCGGCTTCCTTTATTTCGACATACACAACGTGGAAGGTCACACTATACACCGAGTGTTATCGCCCATGATAGTGGTGTTGTCCTTGCTTCTCCTGGGGATTTTGTCAGTGATTTCTCATATCCTATGGGTCTATTGGCTCCGTCATATTGATCTGTGTCAAAGATGCTTCGGGTGTTGCAATGAACCCGATCTCAAAGTCCGAATGGTCATGAAACGATTCGACAGCAAGAATGTGGATGAATACATTGATATTGATGTTTGATGAATACACTTTTTTACTGTCTCGAGCGGGCGTGTCACATGATTCATTTGGGATCTCATTCTGGGTTAGGGACGGTTCATAATTCCGTAGTGGAGCAAGGTCAAGAGTGTGACAAAGAAACCATAAACAACATGCAAAGGATTGAGAGACGAGGGTCTACACTTTATTGTCCATTCTTTGAATTCTTTCAAGGTAACAATGCTGAGAAGACTTACCTTCAAACTGTCCAAAGCAGAGACTGCGGTCGAAGCTTAGTCGTCCATTCTTTCGAGTTGCTCCAAGCTAAACAATCGGCCCCATTCTATTGCTAAAGATGTTTTAGCAATTTATTTCTGGACATCGGAAGGAGCATAAACTAAATAAAACTAGTATTGTTTACTATTCGTAAATTTTCCGATCAAGCGTGTACTTAAATATTGACTCTAGACTCTAAATCAATCCGAACTTTCTTAATCACACCTTGTGTTCCACTCGTTAATGCTGAGGTCACAACGAGTGTGGCAAAAGGCTGGAAACGGTAATAGATTGCGAACAAATTCGCTTTTTCGAGGGGTAGGTCTCTCATCAGTCGTCTTTATCGTCACAGAATGAAGCAGAATGCAGTTGCTCCTGCTGGAAGGCGTGGTAACATGAGAGTTTCTTCATGTAGGTAGTGACTGCTGGGTTGTGACAACTAATTCCCTAAAATGTTTCGGTCAAGACCGTGATGGCTAGTGAAGAGACAACTTGTGAAAAATTGCTAGAAAGCTCCTGGAAATTCGTCAAGAGCGATTTGATCCATATGCCACTTAGATCTCATTTAGGGCGACCCTTACTTAGACTTTGACTTTCCCCATTGACGGAATTGGAAACGACACTGAAACATGTCATGCCTCATGACACTAATAGAAGAATCCACTATCATTGTTTGTGCATGGGATTTTGTCTCAAAATCTCCCTCCAGCGAGAATCGAGACAAGCGACCCTCTCTACCCTCTTGCTGCTATGAAAGAGAGGAAGAATGACCCAAAACTTTCGTTCCAAGTCGTTCGCTTTGCTAACCTGTTTTTAGACTGCCTATTCCCAGCTACCAGGCATTCGGTTCACAATTCACACCTGAGCTTCAGCGGGGCATGAGCTTTTGCATGTGGGACACCACTCACACGAGGGTCCCGAGTCCCGGCACAGGGTGAGCCAAAAGAGGTGCTGAACATTTTTCTGTTACTTTGAATATTAGCAAAAGAACCAAATCCAATTTTCAATTTGTGAATAACCAACGGGGACGACTCTGGACAAAATTGGAAAATCTCTTTTCTTATGGATCTCGGTGAACGATCCCCGATCACAATGGAACACCCAGAACTCGTCGACTTTCCACCCAAATGAAAATATGTACTGATTCAAGCAGCGTTCCATGTGAGCATGGTCCGTGGTCGGAACGGTGCGGGCAGGCGAGGGATAATTCTTTGGGATATTGACCTGGGGAACAATCAGGGGAAAATGTGAACACTCAGTCGCTTCTTCCATGCACTACCTGGAACACGATTCTGATCCAAGCGGCCAAAGTAAGTTCCTTATTAAGGGTAGTACTGGAGTATTACTGGAGTATTTGAAACAAAGGACATAACTCGTGTGGGATTCCTTGATTCTTTCAGCGTTAGTTGTGTAAATACGTAGTAAAATCTAGACCTGCCATCATGACCTTCTGGCAAGAGAACTATCCTTTCATTAAGGATGTCTATGTCATGCGACAAACCAAGATGGTCGAATGGATGGAAAATGTGGAGAAGGCCATTGCTCGCATCATGGCCGATAAGGTCTACACTTCAGCTGAGTTCAAGCGTGAACGTGACAATTTCCATGTAAGTGAACACAAATCCCAAGGACAGTTCTATTAATGATGACATGCTTCATACATAATTTCTTTAGGCCTTGTGCAAAGACTTGGAACGAGCTGAAATCAAGAAATGGCTCCAACAAATCTTGGAAATCATCATGGCCGAGCGTGGAAAGGAAGAACGATCCGAGCAAAGCAAGAAGTTGGACGAGCTGATCGAGAAACACGAGAACCTTATTCCCAACGTCCTGAAGACGCAGGTCAAGGTTGATTTGTACTGGAAATGTTACGCCTATGGTGATGAATTGAAGCCTCACATTGAGTTCTTGGACGGAATCATGCTGAGCTCGACTCGCGAGATCGCACCTTCTTGCGTGGAGAATGTCGACGAGCTGATTGAACGACAGGAGAAGGCCTTAAACCAACTTGAGACCAAGCGCAACGTGGTCAATGAGCTCATCTTGAAGGGCAAAGCTCTCTTGGAGAACCCTGAGTAGGTTTCATATTGTCCCTCTCTAAATGTAGGCAGAAGCCTGAACAAATCATAATCCCACATTTGGTCTTGTTTCTCACAGCAAACCAAGATTCTTGGACGACCATGTTAAACGTATCCAAGAAGGTTGGGATGTGACCAAGGAGAAGGCCTCCGGTCGTCTCTCCCTGCTACAAGAAACCAAGTCTGCCTGGGAAGGCTACGCCGAGGGACTCGACTCCATCGTTGTCGAGTTCGAAAAGGCCGACGAGGAGATGAAGAAGGTCAAGAAGCGATTCAACTTGGAAGCAGCCTTCGAGGACCTCGAGAAGCGACAACAGATCTTCAACCAATCCAAGACCTCTATCGAACAAATGTACAAGGACTTGCAACACAACTACGATGTTATGACCATGACTCTTCCCGAAGACAAGAAGGACTTTGTCAAGAAGGAGGTCAAGGCCATCACCGACAAGCTCGACGTTGTGGGCAAATTCGAAGAGAAGGTTAAGAAGATTGAGGAGTTTGTGAACAACCTCAGCACCTTCGACAAGAGCCTGAAGGAGCTTGACAAGTGGATGACTGATGCCAATACACAACTTGGTGACATCAAGGACAAGTCCGACCAGATGACTCCCGAGGATCGTGTGTCTTACACCATGGAGCTTTCCGAAGATATCAGCTCCAAGGTGACGGTCATCCAAGAGCTTATTGCCAGCGAGGAGGGCCTTCTTCCTCAAGGTAAAAAGCACTTTCATATCTCGATGTCGGTGATAAAAAAAATGGTCTTTGTCATGCTTTGCTTTACATTTCAGGTGATAAATGCCCTACCGATGCCGAAGAGTATAAGGCAGAGCTCAAGAGAATTGAAAAATACGTCACCGACTTGCAGAAGAAGGTCATGACCGAGTGTGATAACTTCTCCGAGGACGTCAAGTTCTGGGCTGAGTATAAGACCGGCATTAAGGAGTTCAAGCCTTGGCTCGAAACCGCCGAAACAAAGTCCACCGAAGGATTGCACAAGCCCCAGACTTTGGAGGACGCCAACGCCATGTTCGCCACTGTCAAAGACTTTGCTGAGTCTTGCATCAAGAACCTGAAGGTCTTGGAAGCCGCCACTGCCGCATCCCTCAAGATGACCACGCACAAAGAGGCTGATAGCGAGGTCGCTGTGCTCAAGGAGCGATATGCCAAGGTCAAGGTTGTGGCCGACGAATGGGTCAAGAAGGTTGAGACCTTGGTTAAGGAATGGCAACTTTTGGATACCACTGTGACCGAGTTGAACTCCTGGGTGGCTGAGGATCGCAAGGACAACAGCGAACAACAATTCTCTCTCGAGAAAATGGAGTCCACTCTCGGAGAACTCAAGAACATCTTCAAGGAGAAGGAGAAGCTCGTGGAGAATCTCTAAGCCTCCCAATGTCTCTCCAAACAAACCCGCGACCCTGAAACACCGCAACCCACAATGGACACTAGAGTGTCAAAAGCCAAGCCCTTAGGGTGGGTGGTCCATGGACAAGACGCGTCCTTCCCCGGGTGGACTGCTGGGGCGCCAGGTTCAAACGCCATCACCAGGATCCTTTTGAAGTTGAAAGTGTGTTTTACTCCTCCTCTATCCTCGTGAACATATGAGCCCCGAAAGGATCCCGAGCCTGGTCTTCAACTGATGAGTCCTAAGAGCTTCCCTTTTGACCGAATTGATTCGTAACTGCGCGCCTTGCTCTCTTAACTTTCAATGAAGAAATTTTTGCTCAACCGTCACACTGATGACAACTTCCAACTGATTTGTGAATCTTTGGCGACTTGCTTATTTCGATGTCAAATTATCATGTCTTGTTATATCCTCATATTTCTATGTTGCGTGTCCTGTCTAACTTGCCAAATGTTCATAAATACCCTAGTTTTACGTCTATTTATGCCAAAATATGTTTGAGAAAACTATGTTTGCAACTTTAAGAATATCCATTCAATCACAAGAAGTATATCAAGACTGTCCCTAACCTATTTTTGACTTATTTCTCGTTAGTTTCTACTTTTGAACAAACAAATGAATAAACTATTCGTTTTCTTTGTGTAACTCATCATACCTTTAAATTGTCAATATCACGGAACGAAATCAAAGCTTTTCACTAAACCTTTGAATGATAATTGCCTTGCAAACCTAAAGTGAGGCATTAGGACTTTAATTTTGACATAAAATTGCAGACAACTCTGGTGGTTGCCTGGCGATTGGCAAACATTTGAAGATTGCAGATAGCGACGCTCACAGAAGGAAAAGAAATTGAGCCTCGATTCCATGCAATTTGTTGGCATGAGTCTCAGAAATAGATTCAAGTCTTCAATGAAGGAAATATTTGCAGTGGGTACAAAATCGTGTGTCAGCCTTGAGCGAGTTCAAAATCTTGGCCCAAGTGTCATTTTTTTGGCCCCTAAAATAGTCATACATTAGCACACACATCACTTCAATCCATCCTTGAAAAAAACCAAATGAATTCCATTTTTATCCGTGTCCAAACAAAAGGTCCTCCTCGGAAAAATGGGTTCATTCTAAAGGACCATGAACGTTGGTGGTAAGCCAGTAATCTTTTTTGAACAGAGACGATCTATGAAGCCTGCTCAATCTGGATGGAGTGTACATTGAGTATGGGAGCTGTAAGGTTTCCAAATAGAGCGATGAGGCTAAGGTGACCTCTTCTCCGTAAAGCGTTGGCCTCAAAAAACAAGTTGTTCCTTACGTTCCATCTTAAGCTGGGCCGAACGGGGAACGTACACACTAGACGCTACTACAGGAGAAAGCCAATACATGGCACAAGGACGTCCCAAGCATGGCGAAGGAATACCCCGACCGATTCAATTAGAAGAAGCATTCTCAAATTCCTTTAAGCAATCTTAACCCTAAATTTCGTTTGGAAGAGGCCAGCAAGATGTCATTTATGCACGTACGGTTCGACCAAAGATGGGCTTAAGTCCTTGAGTGATAGTTCCTTTTTGATACAAGGTCCTCTATAAGTCAATTAGCTCTGAGTTGCACATTAACCTCAGCTTGCGTTTTCTGGCACAAGAAGTGAGGGAAAATTTCCCCACCATCCACCTGTGCAGTGTTTGTAGAGTACAGTACTACATACATAATTTACGCCTTACAGTGGGACGGGCGCAACGTTAAACGTACCCTCGGCTTTCTACAAGCTTTGCTCATCACTAGCTAAATTTAACCCTGACATGACCTAGCGATTGGGCTTGGTCGGCTCTCTTTCAAACACACCCACTCTCCCGGATTTGTGCCCATTTCCCCTTCCACCCCAACTCAACACATCTCAGAAGAAGTGTTGTATGTATGTATAGTTGTCCGAACTCCGAATACTAGTGACGTAACAATTGCAATCCTCCCAGAGAAGCCTGACAAGACAATAGCTGGCCCTGGTCCTCTGCTCCTCGATGTGTTCCATAAGTGTTGCTTGAGCTCCGCATTCTCCTTGTGGAATGCCAAGACAGGCACAGGTCAAGCTGGTTCAGCCGCATATCATAGTTGCATTTGGATTGGGACGAAAAAACTCGGAACCCCTCGCCTGAGCGAGGAACAGACGTGGGAGGTGGAAAGGTTTAAAACAATAGTTTGCCTTGTCGTCTTCAGAGGATCACTCAGAGGCCTCCGCTGTTGAGCAAACTGTCCTTCCTCTTATCCGGAAACCAACGGAAAGTGATCAAAATCTAGTGAAGGTTGTCATTCTTGAACGAGGTGAGCTGGTAGTGGAAAGACACAAAGAAGGAGACAATTTCCAGACTTCGAGATCTGGAACAGCTGCTACAATGTCGTAATCGTTATTCCTTTACAGGGAGTTGAATATCAATCAAAATGACCTTCTGGCAGGAGAATTACCACTTCATCAAGGATGTCTATGACATGCGTCATCAGAAGATGCTTGAGTGGATGGAAAATGTGGAGAAGGCAATCTCCAGGATTATGGCCGACAAAGTGTACACCTCCGCCGAGTTCAAGC
>NC_081446.1:4307997-4323159 GCF_007210705.1 Tigriopus californicus
ATAATTCTTTGGGATATTGACCTGGGGAACAATCAGGGGAAAATGTGAACACTCAGTCGCTTCTTCCATGCACTACCTGGAACACGATTCTGATCCAAGCGGCCAAAGTAAGTTCCTTATTAAGGGTAGTACTGGAGTATTACTGGAGTATTTGAAACAAAGGACATAACTCGTGTGGGATTCCTTGATTCTTTCAGCGTTAGTTGTGTAAATACGTAGTAAAATCTAGACCTGCCATCATGACCTTCTGGCAAGAGAACTATCCTTTCATTAAGGATGTCTATGTCATGCGACAAACCAAGATGGTCGAATGGATGGAAAATGTGGAGAAGGCCATTGCTCGCATCATGGCCGATAAGGTCTACACTTCAGCTGAGTTCAAGCGTGAACGTGACAATTTCCATGTAAGTGAACACAAATCCCAAGGACAGTTCTATTAATGATGACATGCTTCATACATAATTTCTTTAGGCCTTGTGCAAAGACTTGGAACGAGCTGAAATCAAGAAATGGCTCCAACAAATCTTGGAAATCATCATGGCCGAGCGTGGAAAGGAAGAACGATCCGAGCAAAGCAAGAAGTTGGACGAGCTGATCGAGAAACACGAGAACCTTATTCCCAACGTCCTGAAGACGCAGGTCAAGGTTGATTTGTACTGGAAATGTTACGCCTATGGTGATGAATTGAAGCCTCACATTGAGTTCTTGGACGGAATCATGCTGAGCTCGACTCGCGAGATCGCACCTTCTTGCGTGGAGAATGTCGACGAGCTGATTGAACGACAGGAGAAGGCCTTAAACCAACTTGAGACCAAGCGCAACGTGGTCAATGAGCTCATCTTGAAGGGCAAAGCTCTCTTGGAGAACCCTGAGTAGGTTTCATATTGTCCCTCTCTAAATGTAGGCAGAAGCCTGAACAAATCATAATCCCACATTTGGTCTTGTTTCTCACAGCAAACCAAGATTCTTGGACGACCATGTTAAACGTATCCAAGAAGGTTGGGATGTGACCAAGGAGAAGGCCTCCGGTCGTCTCTCCCTGCTACAAGAAACCAAGTCTGCCTGGGAAGGCTACGCCGAGGGACTCGACTCCATCGTTGTCGAGTTCGAAAAGGCCGACGAGGAGATGAAGAAGGTCAAGAAGCGATTCAACTTGGAAGCAGCCTTCGAGGACCTCGAGAAGCGACAACAGATCTTCAACCAATCCAAGACCTCTATCGAACAAATGTACAAGGACTTGCAACACAACTACGATGTTATGACCATGACTCTTCCCGAAGACAAGAAGGACTTTGTCAAGAAGGAGGTCAAGGCCATCACCGACAAGCTCGACGTTGTGGGCAAATTCGAAGAGAAGGTTAAGAAGATTGAGGAGTTTGTGAACAACCTCAGCACCTTCGACAAGAGCCTGAAGGAGCTTGACAAGTGGATGACTGATGCCAATACACAACTTGGTGACATCAAGGACAAGTCCGACCAGATGACTCCCGAGGATCGTGTGTCTTACACCATGGAGCTTTCCGAAGATATCAGCTCCAAGGTGACGGTCATCCAAGAGCTTATTGCCAGCGAGGAGGGCCTTCTTCCTCAAGGTAAAAAGCACTTTCATATCTCGATGTCGGTGATAAAAAAAATGGTCTTTGTCATGCTTTGCTTTACATTTCAGGTGATAAATGCCCTACCGATGCCGAAGAGTATAAGGCAGAGCTCAAGAGAATTGAAAAATACGTCACCGACTTGCAGAAGAAGGTCATGACCGAGTGTGATAACTTCTCCGAGGACGTCAAGTTCTGGGCTGAGTATAAGACCGGCATTAAGGAGTTCAAGCCTTGGCTCGAAACCGCCGAAACAAAGTCCACCGAAGGTTTGCACAAGCCCCAGACTTTGGAGGACGCCAACGCCATGTTCGCCACTGTCAAAGACTTTGCTGAGTCTTGCATCAAGAACCTGAAGGTCTTGGAAGCCGCCACTGCCGCATCCCTCAAGATGACCACGCACAAAGAGGCTGATAGCGAGGTCGCTGTGCTCAAGGAGCGATATGCCAAGGTCAAGGTTGTGGCCGACGAATGGGTCAAGAAGGTTGAGACCTTGGTTAAGGAATGGCAACTTTTGGATACCACTGTGACCGAGTTGAACTCCTGGGTGGCTGAGGATCGCAAGGACAACAGCGAACAACAATTCTCTCTCGAGAAAATGGAGTCCACTCTCGGAGAACTCAAGAACATCTTCAAGGAGAAGGAGAAGCTCGTGGAGAATCTCTAAGCCTCCCAATGTCTCTCCAAACAAACCCGCGACCCTGAAACACCGCAACCCACAATGGACACTAGAGTGTCAAAAGCCAAGCCCTTAGGGTGGGTGGTCCATGGACAAGACGCGTCCTTCCCCGGGTGGACTGCTGGGGCGCCAGGTTCAAACGCCATCACCAGGATCCTTTTGAAGTTGAAAGTGTGTTTTACTCCTCCTCTATCCTCGTGAACATATGAGCCCCGAAAGGATCCCGAGCCTGGTCTTCAACTGATGAGTCCTAAGAGCTTCCCTTTTGACCGAATTGATTCGTAACTGCGCGCCTTGCTCTCTTAACTTTCAATGAAGAAATTTTTGCTCAACCGTCACACTGATGACAACTTCCAACTGATTTGTGAATCTTTGGCGACTTGCTTATTTCGATGTCAAATTATCATGTCTTGTTATATCCTCATATTTCTATGTTGCGTGTCCTGTCTAACTTGCCAAATGTTCATAAATACCCTAGTTTTACGTCTATTTATGCCAAAATATGTTTGAGAAAACTATGTTTGCAACTTTAAGAATATCCATTCAATCACAAGAAGTATATCAAGACTGTCCCTAACCTATTTTTGACTTATTTCTCGTTAGTTTCTACTTTTGAACAAACAAATGAATAAACTATTCGTTTTCTTTGTGTAACTCATCATACCTTTAAATTGTCAATATCACGGAACGAAATCAAAGCTTTTCACTAAACCTTTGAATGATAATTGCCTTGCAAACCTAAAGTGAGGCATTAGGACTTTAATTTTGACATAAAATTGCAGACAACTCTGGTGGTTGCCTGGCGATTGGCAAACATTTGAAGATTGCAGATAGCGACGCTCACAGAAGGAAAAGAAATTGAGCCTCGATTCCATGCAATTTGTTGGCATGAGTCTCAGAAATAGATTCAAGTCTTCAATGAAGGAAATATTTGCAGTGGGTACAAAATCGTGTGTCAGCCTTGAGCGAGTTCAAAATCTTGGCCCAAGTGTCATTTTTTTGGCCCCTAAAATAGTCATACATTAGCACACACATCACTTCAATCCATCCTTGAAAAAAACCAAATGAATTCCATTTTTATCCGTGTCCAAACAAAAGGTCCTCCTCGGAAAAATGGGTTCATTCTAAAGGACCATGAACGTTGGTGGTAAGCCAGTAATCTTTTTTGAACAGAGACGATCTATGAAGCCTGCTCAATCTGGATGGAGTGTACATTGAGTATGGGAGCTGTAAGGTTTCCAAATAGAGCGATGAGGCTAAGGTGACCTCTTCTCCGTAAAGCGTTGGCCTCAAAAAACAAGTTGTTCCTTACGTTCCATCTTAAGCTGGGCCGAACGGGGAACGTACACACTAGACGCTACTACAGGAGAAAGCCAATACATGGCACAAGGACGTCCCAAGCATGGCGAAGGAATACCCCGACCGATTCAATTAGAAGAAGCATTCTCAAATTCCTTTAAGCAATCTTAACCCTAAATTTCGTTTGGAAGAGGCCAGCAAGATGTCATTTATGCACGTACGGTTCGACCAAAGATGGGCTTAAGTCCTTGAGTGATAGTTCCTTTTTGATACAAGGTCCTCTATAAGTCAATTAGCTCTGAGTTGCACATTAACCTCAGCTTGCGTTTTCTGGCACAAGAAGTGAGGGAAAATTTCCCCACCATCCACCTGTGCAGTGTTTGTAGAGTACAGTACTACATACATAATTTACGCCTTACAGTGGGACGGGCGCAACGTTAAACGTACCCTCGGCTTTCTACAAGCTTTGCTCATCACTAGCTAAATTTAACCCTGACATGACCTAGCGATTGGGCTTGGTCGGCTCTCTTTCAAACACACCCACTCTCCCGGATTTGTGCCCATTTCCCCTTCCACCCCAACTCTACACATCTCAGAAGAAGTGTTGTATGTATGTATAGTTGTCCGAACTCCGAATACTAGTGACGTAACAATTGCAATCCTCCCAGAGAAGCCTGACAAGACAATAGCTGGCCCTGGTCCTCTGCTCCTCGATGTGTTCCATAAGTGTTGCTTGAGCTCCGCATTCTCCTTGTGGAATGCCAAGACAGGCACAGGTCAAGCTGGTTCAGCCGCATATCATAGTTGCATTTGGATTGGGACGAAAAAACTCGGAACCCCTCGCCTGATCGAGGAACAGACGTGGGAGGTGGAAAGGTTTAAAACAATAGTTTGCCTTGTCGTCTTCAGAGGATCACTCAGAGGCCTCCGCTGTTGAGCAAACTGTCCTTCCTCTTATCCGGAAACCAACGGAAAGTGATCAAAATCTAGTGAAGGTTGTCATTCTTGAACGAGGTGAGTTGGTAGTGGAAAGACACAAAGAAGGTGACAATTTCCTGACTTCGAGATCTGGAACAGCTGCTACAATGTCGTAATCGTTATTCCTTTACAGGGAGTTGAATATCAATCAAAATGACCTTCTGGCAGGAGAATTACCACTTCATCAAGGATGTCTATGACATGCGTCATCAGAAGATGCTTGAGTGGATGGAAAATGTGGAGAAGGCAATCTCCAGGATTATGGCCGACAAAGTGTACACCTCCGCCGAGTTCAAGCGTGAGCGGGACAATTTTCATGTAAGGAATTTCCCTTTATTTGCAAAGCAAAAAAGGAAGCCCAGATCGAATCGCAATGCGTACTTTGTCATAGGCCTTGTGCAAAGATCTGTACCGCGAGGAGGTTAAGAAATGGCTACAACAGATGCTAGAAATCCTGATGGCGGAACGGGCCAAGGAGGAGAGGAAGGAACAGATTTCCAAGTTGGATGGTCTGATTGAAAGGCACGAGAACTTGGTACCCAACGTCAACCAGACGCAGATCAAGGTTGACTTGTATTGGAAGTGCTATGCCTATGGCGACGAACTGGCACCTCACATAGAGTTCTTAGACGGGATTATGCTCAGCTCAACGCGAGAAATTGCCCCCTCTTGCGTTGAGAATGTAGAGGAGCTCATTGAGAGGCAAGAAAAGGCCCTCAATCAACTCGAGACCAAGCGAAATGTGGTCAAGGAGCTCATTGCCAAGGGCAAGGCCCTTTTGGAGAACCCAGAGTAAGGCACAAATAGATTTTGGTTAGTTATTTGAGAACAAACCGGCTACAAACGTTCTCGTCTTTACAGCAAACCCAAATTCTTGGATA
This sequence comes from Tigriopus californicus, assembly GCF_007210705.1. Taxonomy (NCBI): domain Eukaryota; kingdom Metazoa; phylum Arthropoda; class Copepoda; order Harpacticoida; family Harpacticidae; genus Tigriopus; species Tigriopus californicus. Next base: position 4,313,430 of record NC_081446.1, read on the forward strand.
ATCATGTCCAGCGAATTGAAGATGGTTGGGATTTGACCAAAGACAAGGCCACTGCTCGTCTTCAGTTCTTGCAAAAGACCAAGGATGCTTGGGTTGGCTACGCAGAGGGCTTGGAAGCCATCGCTGTTGAATTCGAAAAGGCCGACGAGGAAATGAAGAAGGTCAAGAAACGCTTCAATCTTCAATCTGCCATGGAAGATTTGGAGAAGCGTCAACAAATCTTTGGCGACAACAAGACCACCATTGAGAACTTGTACAAGTCGATCCAAGACAATTACGAAATTATGACCATGACTTTGCCCGACGAGAAGAAGGACTTTGTCAAGAAGGAGGTGAAGGCTATTACCGACAAGCTTGATGTGGTGGGCAAATTCGAGGACAAGGTTAAGAAGATCGAGGACTTTGTCAACAACCTCAATGAGTTCAACAACAGTCTGAAGGGATTGGATGAATGGATGAATAATGCTGATTCTCAACTGAAGGACATCAAGGACGCTTCCGACAAAATGACTCCAGAAGATCGTGTTTCCTACACCATGGAGTTGCAAGAAGACATTGCCGGAAAGGTCAAGATTATCGACGAGAACATTGCTAGGGAAGAGGCTCTTCTTCCTCAAGGTAAGCTGGAGTTTTTAAAATCATAAAATCACTAAACAAAAAGCACCGGTTTACCTTCCATTTTTACTCAGGTGACAAGGTTCCTCAAGATGCTCAAGACCACAAGAACGAGCTCAACAGAATCAAAGAGTTTGTCCTTGCTCTCCAGAAGAAGGTGATCTCCGAGTGCGAGCAATATTCAGAGGATGTCAAATACTGGGCTGAATACAAGACCGGCATCAAAGAGTTCAAGCCCTGGTTGGAGACTTATGAGAAGAAATCGACCGAAGGCTTGCACAAGCCCCAGACCTTGGATGAAGCTAATACCATGTACAAGGCTGTCAAAGAGTTTGCTGATTCGTGCCAGAAAGAGCTCAAGGTTCTTGAGACGGCCACTGCTGCCTCCCTCAAGATGACCACTCATCACGAGGCTGATAGCGAGGTGGCCGAACTCAAAGAGCGTTATGCCAAGGTCAAGGTTGTCGCTGATGAATGGATCAAAAAGGTAGAGACTCTAGTCAAAGAATGGCAACTATTGGACTCCACCGTTAATGAGCTCAACTCTTGGGTTGCCGAGGACCGCAAGGATAATAACGAGCAACAATTCTCCCTCGAGAAAATGGAGTCCACCCTTGGTGAGCTGAAGAACATCTTCAAGGAGAAGGAGAAGCTTGTGGAGAACCTCTAAGCCTATGATGGATGCATCATTTGGCTTTTCATTTGGACACTTTGGAACACCACTGGAGGACCCCGACTAATTGGAAATGGATTGATTAATATTTCTTATTATTTTCGACACGCACTATGAAACTTTATACATTTACCGCGACTGGACACAAACCTATAATTATACCATATTTCTATGACAAAGAGTAACTTTTCATGGAAGCAATCTGTCAAAAAAGCAGATTTTACGGCGAGTGGCCCTGACCTTTCTCTGCCAAGTTGCCTAACCTTCCGGCTCTTGTCCAAGGTTTTCCCCGGGCGGGCTGCTGGGGCGCCAGATTGATGACAGCCCTTTTGAATAATTCACAAAAAGTCCCCGAAAGGGCTCAGTCTGGAAATCAACTGATGAGTCGAAGAATCTCCTTTTTTTCATGATTGCCAGCATTCATTCCTCAATGCAAGTAAAAACATCATTAATCTCGTTTCTTCATTGTACCTTAGGCTAAGATAACTCGCCTCGCTAAAGTCTTCTATCACTGAAAAATTATCACTAACTACGCAAAATAAACAGTGAGCAACTTCTTCGGTGACTGCCTTTATGAATACCCATTACATATATATTCAAGATTCTATCATTAATATTGCGATGCGGCCTATCGGGACAGAAATTGAGATATCAAATACATTCCAAATCGTATTAAGCCTTAAATCTTAAGCTGCAGCCTCAGTTTCGGGCAAAGCCTCCACTGAGTCCAAACCCTCCTCCAGAGGCTCGGCCTCGCTCTCAGAGGTTTTTGCAATGTTCCCTTGAGCAGCAACAATGGCATCATTTTTAAATTTCTCTTCCACGCCGTACGCTTCCAGCTCGTCCACTAATTTCTGTTTTTCCAGGAAGATAACCTTGAGTTGGCTCAATTGGCCTTCAAGCTTTTCAATTGGGATTGTTCCACAATTCTCTTGTTCGGCAGTGGTTGAATCTGCCACCCACGAGTTTAGCAGATCTACATTTCCTTCCAACTTGTTCCAGCATTCAACCAAAGTCATCATCCTTGCCACCCAATCCTTGGCGGTGTCATGAACAGAATCCCATCGAACCTGAATCAAGTCGTTTTGCTGGTGAGTAAATGATTGGTTGTTCATTTTTGGAATCTAACATACCTTGAAGGCACTGACTCGCTCATCGGCTTCAGCATGAATAGTCATCAGTTGAGCAGATTGGGCTGCTTCGTCAAGGATCTTCAATTTGGTTTCACATTCCGCTTGGAAGCCCTGAAATGGATCAAAGTCAGTGTGATCAAAGGTGGTTAATGTCACTCCATGTCAGAATCACCTTGGCCTCTTCCAAAACTCGGCAAGCTCCTTCCAGGTTTTCAGGTTTGGTGAGGCCGTTCATCTTTTTGGCCTCGGCTGCTTTCATCCAAGGTTCAAATTCTTTAACTCCAGTTTGAAACTCTGCCCAGTATTTGATGTCTTGAGAGAACTTTGTGCACTCGAGTTTGACTTCCTCAGTCAGGGCGTCAATAGTTTTTCGGGCAGAGGTTAACCGATCAAGAAAGAATTTAGCATCCTCTGATACCTTTTCGTCACTCTTGGGGAAGATGTTTTCTTTCTCATTTTCTTGCTTTTTCAAAAATTCGGACTTTTCAAGAATATCCTCCTGTAACTCCATTGCTTTGGTCACCCTGTCCTCTGGCGAGAAGCTGCTGTCGTAGGAGGGTTTGATAATGTCGTCCATTTTGCCACGTGTCTCGGTTAACCAGTTCTCCATGTCAGTCACACATGCATCAAACTCAAAGAGACGCCGATTGAAGTCATCAATCATGTTGAGCTTGTTTTGGGTCTTTCCGAGGACCTCCATTCGGTTTTCTAAAGCCTTGACTTGTTTGGCCATGTCGTCCTTTTTGTCCAAGGGTAGCATCTTTTGAATGCAATCGTTGCAACTAAAAACTGTTGTGTATAGATTGTCAATGGCTTGCTTGCAGTTGTCTGCCAGTGCTTTTCTTCTTCTAAAATCTGCCGGACCAGTCTTCAGGTCGAAGACTTTCTTGATGGAAGCAAACTCCTTGTCAGCGGCATCAAGCATTTTGTGACATTCGACCTTTTGTTGCTCGAACGACTCCCACGAATTGAAATTATCTAGCATTGGTAGAGGATCATTTTTTGACTAATTTTAACGATTGCTTGAGCTTATTTAATGCAATACCTGAAAGAGCCTTCTTCCGAGCTTGGGCTTTCTCCATTGTGTCCTCCCAACCCTCTTTCAGTTTTTGGAGATGGCCTTCGAGGAACTTGGGACAATTTGGATCGGCCATGAGTTTCTCTCCCTTGGCAATGAAATCCTGAGCCATTCGTCGCTTATTCTCGAGTGAATTGATTACCTTTTCTTGCTTCTCCATGTGCTCTTCAGTCTGTTCTTGGTTGGCAGCTTGAACATCCTTTACTGAACGATTTTTCAAGTCTTCAATGAACTCAAAAATGGGGATCAAATCGTCGCCATACGAATAGCATTTCCAATAGCATTCGGTCTTAACCAGGGTCTCTTGAATCCTTGGGATGAGAGTCTTGTGGCGTTCAATGACCATTTCCAATTTCTTCTGCTCTTCCTTTCGCTCCTCTCCCGCGCGTTCCTTCATCAGCGTCTCCAGGGTCTCGGCCAACCATTTCCTGGTTTCGGCCCTCTCCAGATTTTTGCACAAAGACTAAAGACAATCACGATTGGTATCTATCTGCTTACTCTCACCTATACTTAATGCATGCTTACGTGGAAGTTATCCTTTTCGCGCTTGTACTCCGAGGAAGTGTAGACCTTGTTGGCACACACCTTCTGGATTGCCATTTCCACGTTGTCCATCCATTCTACCATTTTTTGCCATCTTGTATCATACACTTCCTTGATAAAGGAGTAATTCTCTTGCCAAAATGTCATGGTGATGGCCAAGGGATATTTCTGTGAGCCGCACTTCGGTCTTGATTGACCGCCCTTGGTCGTGAATGATTTGCGACTGATAAGCAATCAGTGTTTCTCTTGAGCTGTCCTTGCTAAATAAGCTCATTGAATGAAAATCTTAAGTAACTCCTAAAATTATAATGCCATAAAACACTACCTTTTAGCTCACTTTTGTTGCTTCAAATGGTCTTAGCATGCACATAGTCTTAACCAAAACCTTTTCACATTGGCGAACGATAGCCATTCCAGGACCGGAATGCTTTGGTGATTGTTCCAACACCTCAAAATCAAGCGAGTCGGCAGTCACGTAAGATTTTGCTGGAGTCAGCATATTTTTCGACTACCCGCTTGTAGGTCAAAGAACATAGAAACATGGAGCAACTAGCATTGAGTTGAAAAAAGAATCAATCTATTTCTGCCTTTTGATGACTGCCCCAAAAAAGATTGTCCTGACCAATGGGGTCGACATATCCAAATTAATCATAAGCACCCATCTGCTCTCGACACCCGGGTACGTTGCTCTCCATAGTGCACCCAGATATTTCAGGGTCGTATGCCGCTTCAATTTGACAGCAATCACGGCCAGAGACTTCATCCAAGGAATTACAGTAATAAAAACAATGGCAATCCTCATCATCTGGTGCAGTGCCTGATAATCCTTCACCGTGACCCTCGCAAGGATTTTCTCTTGGACCAGGCATATCTGTGACTGAAAACAGATCGAATTATTTAAATATATTCATAAATCCATTGACTTATAAATATTTACTTGGGCAAACTTCCATCTCAGAGTTGAAACCATCATCATCAGATTCCAAAACTGGTCCAACACCTTCGCAGACAATGTTCTCGTCGCCCACTAAGCGTTTGTATTCATCCCTTCCAAATCTGAAGGCGTCGTTGTAGAGCCAAGAGATGGAGCAATTTGAGCAGTCCCGAACCTGGGTTTTTCCATTTTTAGGAATGATGAACTCTGCCCATTCAATCAAATTGCAAAGCTCAAGCTTGTAAATATGAAAATGTAATTGATTGATGACTAACCTTGCGAATATCGGTCAAAGTGGCTCTTTAATAGAAGTCGGAAGGCTCCTTCAGGAAAGTCCATAAATTGTCCCTCTAATAATCCCCACAACTCTCCGCCACTCACATCGCCGAAAGCATCATCCTCAATCTTGGGTTGACCATTGGGTAGGGTGTTGAAAAACAAATGAGGCAATTGTCTGGTGAGGATGCGGAGGGCCTTACTCCTCAGTACAATGTCCTTGTTCATATCATTCATGGTCAAAGATGTCAAATTCGTCGCCCTTTGGAATACATTAGCAGGGATTTCAGTGATCGCATTGTTATTGGATAAGTCAATATGATTTATGGCTCCTCCCCATGGGGTGTATGGTGACAGATATACGATACCAGATCCGGTTAGTACAAACGTATGAAGATCCGGCAACGATGCAAGCATGGTCCAATCAAATGACCTAATTCAAAAAAGTTTTATTTTAATATTTCGGGGAGAATTCTGGGGACAAAGATCAAGTCACGTTAGTTTGGGAACGTTCGTGATTTCGAGCCTGTGAATCAGATCCGTTTGCTGTGGAAGGAAAAATTTTTCGATCCACGAGAGTTCCAAATTGTCTTGGATAATAATCGTCTCAGTCTTTACAAATGCCAAGGCTGAGGGGGGCAGAGCCGTTATTGAACTCGCGGCAATTCGAATGGATTCGTATAAATCGTCAGACCCTTTCACAGGAAAATCTCCATCCGCAAGACCAGTGCACACCAAATGTTTTGATGAATCAGTGGTTCCAACCTTGAGGTAGAACATTACTTTAGTATTGACTCTCGAAATCACCTCCTACCAACTCAAAAGCGCAAGAAAGATGATGCTTAGGACATAAAGTTCATACTTTGTTATTATCACCTTCAGTTTTCTTCGACTTTTCTCCCCCTCTATTTTAGCCATCCCTTGTCAATTGGCGCATTTTTTCTAGATGATTGTGTAACGATTAATTCAATCTTCGAGTCTCTTGTCCATTTGGTTCGTGAATGTTGCCGAAAACCAAGTAATAAAAGCTCTAAAAGAAGTGCCAATGTACTTGAGACTTCATCTCTACTATTTTGTACTCGTCTGATTAGGGTCACCCAAGGCAAGGGGACTCGAGGAAACACTGGCGCTGGCCTTGTCCTTTCTTTTTCTCTCTCGCTAGTAGAGATGTACCCATTATGGCTGCACCAAAAACATCCAATCTAGTGAATACCAAATGGCTACTACTTTATCATGATAAGAACCTCCAACGAATTCAAGATACATTTACAAGTCAAGTTTTTTTCGCCGAGTCCAGCAAATGTTAAATCATAAAATTTGTAATCTTATTTCACCAAACCTGGTGTCATCCCAATTTATGATGTTTTCTGAACTTAAAGCTCGGTGTACGGATAACCATTTGTGATATCTAATTATTTCCCAACAATTTCGAAGCTTTAGTAAACTGCAGTAGCCACTCAAATAAAGTACTACATTTGGACTTTTATTGCAGAGCATCATCTGCTATTTTGAACATATTTCTTGCGAGACGGCAACCTTGTAAACCATTGGCTCACAATGAAACCAAACGGAGCTTTATTAATTACTTACATGAGCAATGCAACCAGCATTGGTTCCATGAAGGAATGACAAGAGCAGAATAACTATTAATGCGTTGTTCATTGCCTTCTCTATCTATTCAACTGTTAAGTTGACAACCTCACACGTTCAAGGCTTGAATCTCTATGATAATTCATTATCAGTAAAACATGACGATGTCTCGGATTAAAGCCTTCTTGTGAGCCCAGGTGTTTATATACCGTATCATATTTTCACAAGCGTGTGACAATGGGACATATAACATGATAGCTAAATGCATTTTGTTTGGATTAAGCCCGTAAAAGTGGCGAGATCCAGCAAGGTTGGTTCCGTGCACAGTGAACCCCGTTCTGATGTGATATGGATAACTGAAGTCCAGGCTGAATTATAGTCATTAAATCGTTGTGAAATTGGGTTTTCAAGGGCTTTTCTAACCGCTACAGGGAATGTAATCCCCAGTACTATTAAAATGAAAGGTTATAATTCTTCTATGTATTACCTTTCAATCTTTATATGATATTTGGTCTACCAACGAATTTGAGTTGGCAGACGAAGAACAAAGTAGTCCTTGAATGTAGGGTTGATCTGGAATGTTATCTAAAAATTTGTCCAAGTCTGAATTGAAAGGTGCAACCGGATCAACAAGGACTACGTATACCCTACGAATATTAGAGAGACACAAATTAAACAATGAAGGAGCCCGATAAAGAAGAAGAGTTGACTTTATTGTTTGAACTAGCCTGTGTTTTTGAGGGCTTAAAGGTGCTCTCAAAACGCATCTGCGGTCATTATAATTGACCCTAAATCCTGGATTGTAACAAAGCTCACGGATGACTTGAAAGACTTACAGGATCATTATGTATATTGTACAAATGTACATGCAGAAGTAAGATAAGATACATAAAGAAGTAAATCGTTATACAACCGCTACTTGCCATAAAATGCAATGGTGTTACTTGTTACAATTACTTTTTCTAAAATCTTACATGACCAATATTTTAGGTTTTTTTGCCTCACCAAAAGAATATGGAAATTTCCCCTCAACAATAAAAAAAGGTTCTTTTTCCGACCTTTACTAATGAGTAGGGGACGGCAAAAGTAATTGTTTTTAGTTTATGAAATTTAGGCAAAATAACATCCGAAAACGTAAAAATAAGTCACAAATGGTGAGAAAAGTTTTTAATTTGTTTGGTTATCCAAGTATCATGGAGGTTTCTGAGGCATAAATTGCATAAGTTTTAACTATTTTCTTGCTCTATGGGCTGAGAAATATACGTCAACGAAAAATTGAATTTCCATATGGACTCATATTTATGACCTCTAATTGAAAATCTCACTTTGAAGCATTCCGAAATTATGATCCAGGACAAAGTAGATGAATGGTCTGTAAAATCAGTATCATCATTGTGGAAGAATGTAAAGCAAAATGGAGACTAAAAAATGCACAGAAGTTTTTTGAAGTACGGAAGTAGATCATGGCCTTTTGTTGAATCGACTTCATGACATTGGGATCCCGAGCATGTTTCTCCATTGGATAAGAAGCTTCATTCATGATAGGAAGCAAATTGTTAAGGTCGAGGGATCCCTTAGTGACATACGTGATGTCAAGTCGGATGTTACCCAGGGTTCCGTCTTAGGGCCCCTACTTTTTATAATATTCGTTGCCTCGCTTGAAAAGCTTAGTGTTATTGTCAGTCTCTCTTCTTATGCTGACGATACAAAGTTATTTTCTGCTAGGAATGGCCAAGATTCCACCAGCCTGGCCAAGGACCTCGATATAATCTATTCTTGGGTTACTAAGAGTAATATGGCCTTGAACAGAATGAAATTCCGCTCAATGACCTTTGGGTCAACTCCTTTGAATACTCCACCCGTAGATAATGGAGGTAAAGATATTGAGCAGGTCTCATGTATGAAAGATCTAGAGGTAGTCTTTCAAAATAATGGACAGTTCGAAGAACATATCCAGTTGAAGGTGGGTAAAGCTTTTCAAATGTGTGGTTGGATATATCGCACGTTTAAGTCCAGAGATAGCATCACGNTGCACCATGCCCACCCGCTGCAACCACGGCCATTCCGCACGCATCACGTCTCTTCTGGGCCCAAGTTCCGCATTGGCGTCCTCAGTCGTCTGGGGGAAGGTTCTTCCGCCTGGAGGCGGCTACTACCGGCTGTGCCATGTATGATTACCGGATGGTGGCTGTTGACTAGATATTTATCGTTCGTAAGTGGAGGTATTTATACAGAGGTAAAATGACTATGGCGAGTGTGATGGTGAGAGCAGGAGTAAGGAATTAATGTAAATTGATATTGGTGACTAGAATATAATTGTCCGCTACAATAGAATATATTACGAATCATAAACGTGCGAAAATCAGAGACGTGGCCTCGTTATACGGAAGCCTATCTGCTAGCACCTTGGCCATAGGTCCCATTTTAAAACTACTGACACGAATCGGACAAAAAACATTTGCCGTAGCATCAGTATCATCAGGGTGGGACGGATGGATGGACGTACGTGGTCTTCGGGACGAATTGGAATATCTACACACACATCTCGATTCTCTGAATGGATTCCCCTTTGACGGTCAAGAATTGAAACACATTGTTGATTTCGTCCTTGCTTCAGATGCCTCTAATATCGGTTTTGGAGTCATTGAAGTCCGATGTGGTAGTGCAGATGTACATAAAATCCACACTGACAGTTGTGAAAAATCGTTACTTCTGAAGCAATCTTTCACAAACAATGAAATGGGCGAATCTTCCACCTTCAGAGAATTATTGGCAATCCGATCCATCTATTTAAACGAGAAAATAATCAGTCATTTATCTGGGAAAGGGGTTACACACTTAACTGATAGCCAATGTGCCGCCTCCATCGTGAAGGTTGGAAGCCCATT
>NC_081446.1:4323192-4360983 GCF_007210705.1 Tigriopus californicus
AGAAACTGGCTAAAATTTGCTTCGAAGTTTAGAGCCGAAATGTATTCAGCCGTGGGAGTCAACGCCTTTAGTTTAGATTGGAACAAATTAGTATTCTTCTATGCCTGCCCACCCCTCCGATTGATTGTTCCAGTGATTAAACAGGTCGCTGCTCAAAAATGTTCCGGCGTGTTGATAGTACCCTTATGGCAAGCGTCACATTTTTGGCCCCTTTTATTGCCAGACGGAATTCATTTTTGTGCCATGATACACAAATTCATGCGTTTTCGACCTGTATGTCTCAAGGGACAAGCAGTCCAAAGTGACATGTTTCATTGACAACTCGGATTTGATTTGTTGGTCCTCGAGATGGACGGGAATATACCGAATGACTCACATAAACTCGTTAAGGAAGGCAACTGTATTCAAAATGGTTGTAAATTGTGTATTCCTAATACTCTGTAAAACGCGATTCTCTTCCTTCGTCTAGCAAATATATGCTCCACAAAGTTCCGAATACATACCGAGGCCATTATCTTTCAGAGGCACACGTTTCACGCCCAGACTCAGTGCGTGACTCTCTAAAGCTGAACTCGAAGTCGAAGGGAACCTGGCACTAGTACAAATTGGCTTGGGATCAATTTTGTCGATTCTGTATTAAACACGATCAACCATGGCTGCCTGCACCCGCAATTTCGGTTGACAGATACTTAGCTCAATTGGTGTCCGAAGGTAAAGGACCAGCATCCGCAAATATGGCATTGGAGGGGATAAACTCCTTTCATGAACATTTTGGCATGGCATCTCTGGCAAGTGATCCCTCTATCCGTCTCACTTTGAAAGGCATCACCCGATCCCTTGGTTCCGTGGCTCGCCAGGCACATCCAATGACAAAAGAAGTCCTGAGGGCGATCGTACAACCTACTTTAACCAAACTCCGCCGTGTTTCCACCAAAATTATACCTATGGCTGTTCTTAGAGGAGTTAGGTTTGAGCTTACAGCTTTTCTAACGGTTTCAAGATTTTTGGACCTCCAAAGAGTACAACGCCGTGATTTGATTATTTATGATTACTCTGTTCAAATACTACTCCACACGAGGAAAAACAATCCGGAACACATGGGTCACTCGTTATTTTTGTTCAAATACGGTGACGAGATCTGCCCTATCTATATAACAAAAGAATATCTGAAACGAATTCCCATCTCTCCGGATACGCCCTTGCTTCCCAAAATTGATCGAGGAAAAGCATTACCGGCAGTAGCGTCTTATAATGGATTACGATCTCATCAAAGAAAGATGCTCCTTCATGCCGAAATTGACCCAACAAAATTTAGCCTACATTCAGGGCGTGTGGGAGGTGCAATAGCTTTACACGACTCTGGGTGGAGCTGGAAAGATATTGGAGCATTTGGCGGTTGGGCAACAGGGAGTCTTATGCCGGAGATATACTGTCGCCAAGCGAGGGGTAGGCGCTCGCAGATGAGCCAATGTCTGTCTTTATAAAAAGAAATAAAAGTAAAAACAAATATATGTATATATACATTATATATATATACTCGCCTCGTACTTCCATCCACCTTGGTTTAGTTTCTTACCATTTGGATATTTTCACTTGCAGCATTCATGCTACTATCAAAAAAGAAATCTCACAATGTCTTCTTGCGTGTCCTTCGTCATGGAGATAACTCAGGTAAGAGAAATATGTATTTCATTAGAAATAATTGAATGTGAAAAGCATAAGAAGTTGATCCGGCCTTTGTTGGGATAAGCGAGCGATAGCCAAGCAAAAGGATTACAGTCCACGGAAACAAGTGTGTTTTCAACCCCACAGTTTAGAAGCAACAGCTAATTGTTCTAATGACCGTTTCTTAATATTGGCCTAGTCAAATTGAGCTATTAAAGGATCTTGAAATCAACGATCAAGATGCTTTGGAGGCTGTCAGGGACTTGAGGCTTTCCAGTTCGCCTGGTCCTGATGATGGTGTGACATCTCAGTTTCTGATGAGATGCTCATATGTTCTTGCTCCTGTTTTCTTGTACTTAATGCGCTGGATCTTGGATCAGGGAAAGTTTCCCTCTTCACTAAATTTAGCTCAAGGTTACTCCAATTTTTAAGTTGCTCCCCAGTAATTATAGGCCGCTTTCTCTCACTTCGAATACTGCGAAGGTAATTGAGAAGATGATGCAGTGTTTCTTAAAGCCATGAAGTGCTTCCTGAACGCATTTGAACGCACTGAACGGATTCTGAACGCATTTTAGCACGGTCACCAGGAACTAAAGGCCGATATCTATTACTTCGAATATTGTGTCCTTATCCCGAGTTTGATAACGTCAAACTTTCGTTTCGAAAAAAATCCTTTTTATCACTCCTGTAATTGTCAATACCACAAGACACGGCTTGCATTCTCAACATATATTGTGATTTCGAGTCACTCTGATTAATATCAGCTAACTAAAGAGTAACATGAAGTTTGCTGAAACACGGTTCGAAAATCAACTTCATTTTCTCTCTTGATTAATTCCTGGAGTTGAGCGGCCCTTTGTCTTCTCGAATGGAACAAAAAGGAGGAGCTCTGTCCTTGGTTGCACATGGAGACCCCAAAAATACCCGTATATTGGGAAGTTACACGATGGGTAAACAAGTCAAGTAACGACCAGACCTAGCAAATTAGATAGGCTTCATTTTTGAGTTAGAAAAAAGTTCAATCTATTTCCACATTTGATGACTGTCAAAAAAAATTGTCCTGACCAATGGGGTCAACATATCCGTGCGAATCATAAGTACTGCTCTTCTCTTGACATCCAGGAACTTGGCCCTCTCAAGCGCACGCGTGAAGCTCAGGATTGTATTGCAATCCAGGTTCACAGCAATCACGGCCAACGACTTCATCAAAGGAACTACATTTATAGAAACAATCGATATCTCCCACATCTGGAGCAATATGCCATAATCCGTACCCGTCGCAAGGATTCTCGATAGGACCAGGCATATCTATGACTGAAAACAGATCGAAACATTAGCATACAATCCTAAATCCATTAAACCATGAATAATTACTTGGGCAATTCTCCATCTCAGAATTGAAACCGTCATCACTAGATTCCAAAACTGGTCCGGAACCTTCACAAACAACATTCTCGTCGCCGACTAAGCGCTTGTATTCATCCATTCCAAATCTGTAGGCGTCGTTATAGAGCCAAGATATGGAACAACTGGCGCAATCCCGAACCTGGGTCTTTCCATTTATGGGAATGATGAATTCTGCCAATAAAATCAAATTTCAAAGCTGAAGCTTGTAAATATGAACGTAAAATTGCATAGTGGCTAACCTTGCGAATATCGGTCAAAGTGTCTCTTCAAGAGAAGTCGGAAGGCTCCTTCAGGAAAGTCCATAAACTGTCCCTCTAAAAATCCCCACAACTCTCCGCCACTCACATCGCCGAAAGCATCATCCTCAATCTTGGGTTGACCATAGGGTAGGGTGTTGAAAAACAAATGAGGCAGTTTTCTGGTGATGATACGGAGGGCCTTACTCCTAAGCACAATGTCCTTGCTCATATCATTCATGGTCAAAGATGACAAATTCGTCGCCCTTGTGAATGCATTAGCAGGGATTTCAGTGATCCCATTGTTATTGGATAAATCGATGTGATTTATAGTATCTTTCCATGGCATGTCTACTGACAGAGTTGTGAGTGGAGATCCGGTAAGCACAAAAGTGTGAAGAACTCGTAAAGTTGAAAGTATGGACCAATCAAACCTAATTCAAAACTGTCTTGATCAATGAAGAATTATTTGGACAAAAATCAGCTCACCTTAGTTTTGGGGCGTTCCTGATTTCAAGCTTGTGAATAAAATTCACTCCAGCTCCAGCGAACATATAGTCGATCGTCGTGAGTTCCAAATTGTCTTGGATGATGATTGTCTCAGATTGGGCACTTCCCAAGGTCACGTTAGGCATAAACGTTAATGAACTCGAGCCAATTCGAATGAATTCGAAAATTCCAAAAAACCCTTTCAGAGGAAGATCTCCATCTACAAGACTAGTGCATACCAATTGTTCTGATGATTCAGTTGTTCCAATCTGAGTTGGAACATTGGGTTAGTATTGGCTCCCAATGGAAACAAATGAAGCTGTATTCCTTACCTGAACTGAGCAAGCAGCATTGGTTCCATGAAGAAACGCCAAGAGGGGAATAACAATTAATACTTTGTTCATTGCTCTCTCTCTCTCAGCAACTGTCTAATGGTCAAATCGATCCGTTCAAAGGCTTGACTTGAATCTTTAAGATAACCCATTATCTGCAGATGATAGCGGTGTTTAGGATCAAAGCCTTCTTGGAGCCCAGGTGTTTATATACCATATCACGTTTTCATAAACGTTTGACAATAGGACGTATTATTTAATAGTTGAATGTATTTTTTTAGCTTGAGCCCGGAAAAGTGGTAAGATCCGGCAAGGCTTGTTCCGTGCATATTGAGTACATCATCCTGATATGATATGGATAAATGAATTACAGGATGAACGATAGTTCATCAAACGTTGTGAAGAATCCTGATAAAATGTATATCAATTATGTATGATGTATACATGTCTTTGCAAGTCCGTCGTAATCCAACATGAATGGCTCCTCCAGTCCTTGGTCGTAAATGAACGAGGACATACAAAACTTCGCAATTTGTGGACATCTCAAAGGAAACCAGGAGTCGGAGAACTGATTGCAATTGCCCTGAACTGATGCCTAGTAATCTCCAAGATCATTATTTTCTTGGGAAAGGGTCGACATTTACTCAAAAGTAGGTATGGTCTAGAGTAAAACCGGCCAGAAAGGTCGGTCTAGCTAAATTCAAGCTCAAAGACGAACACTGGCCCCAAATTGCAGAAAGGTTAGAAGGACTAGATCTGGTTTCCATTCTGAAACAGGAATAATCCATAGATGCAGCCATTGATAAAATAGTTTCAGTTTTTGAGGCAGTTTGCTCCAATCTAGCAATCTCTGAGCGTGTTCCGAAAGGGGGACACAGACAAAGTTTTAAAATTTAGGAAGACGTTGTTCGAAAAGAGTTGCAAATGAACGACAAGGCTAAACAGCAAATCTAATCCAGCAATTGTGGCTAGTCTGAAAAAAAAAGTTGGACTTTATTCAGGGTTAGGTCTTCCATCGAAAATGACCGGTTGAAAACGGAAAGTACGTAGTGTGGTTTAGGCAGTCAGGTCGAATTCTAAGGCTATCTGCTCTTACAGGGTGTAAAGAAATTAAGGGCCTCCATGGCTGTTTTTCATAACATTTCTCCCTAGTCGAAGATTTTTTTGACGTTAAACCACAAGCATTCATTAAGAGGAATTGTTCAGAACCTAATGACGTATTACAAATGGTTTAACGATGTCCTGGAGACAATGGGTAGCCCTCTGATAAAGTGCCGTTAAAACAATGTCTGAAAATTCAAGTGAGCGCAGTCTGAAGGTCAGAACCAAGGCTAAGGGCATCTGAAGGCCGGCAAAGACAAAGGAACGTTGGTAAGCCTTTCAGTGTTCATCCTCAAACCATTGGAAAGTGGAGACCCTCATGGAAATGCAATAAATTCTTTTAGAACAGACCGGACGGACGGCCGAAATCTGGATTTTCAAGACTCAATCTTCCGGTGGCTAAGCATCAGAAGGCTACCAATCTCCTTTGGATAAAAATCGGATCATTCGTGGTATGGTGTTAGTTTTTTCAATAATCCCTTTTTATGAAAACTGGAGATTCAATCTGATCAAATCATTCTTTGAGCTAGGATGTAGGATTTTCAGAAGCGACAACGAGCGGCCCTTAATTTCTTTCCACCCTGTATGCAAGCTCTAGGGGAAAGATGAAACACCCTGTATGATCCTTTGATGTTGATGGTGAACCCATAGAAAATGTATGTAGAGGCTATGGCTAAACCATGAAAGAGTTTGATCAGCATTAAGAAGTTAAGATTATTGACATCTGATTGGGCAGGCAACGAGTATTTGTGAGTGAGTGTCTCTCAGCCTGTATGCCTGTGAATCTGTGTAAAAGAATGTCAATCATGTATTTCCCTGAAAAGTGTGCTTGCATTGAGGAGCAAGGGACACGACTGAGAAGCCAAGTTTGTTTGCTCTCAGATCAGTGACCAAGATGAATCATTTGATTGGCCGTTACTCCCCATAGTGTCAACGGCCTTCAAAACACCCTGAGAGAGCTTTAAAGGTTTCAAAAAATGTTGCAAAAAGCCAGTGGGAATTTCAACTCTATCAACTCTATCCCCAGACGGCTAACAGCAACCTGTGTCCAACCCTGAGCCCCCAACTTGTGGACCCATACTCTTATTTTCAATCAACTAAAGTGAAGTGTTTGTAATTAGGCCTTGGGACCCTATTCTGTATTTTGTCCCCAGGCTCTAAAGTTGTTGGCTTGCGAAGTGATCTGGCCTATAACCACATGGTAATGTTGCTCTTCCCAAAAAATGGAAGAAATGAAGAAAAGTAACAATCCATGAGTTTAGCCTTGATACATATTGGATTCATATGAATGATGGGTGTGAACTTGATGTTTTTGATCTTTTGATTATGAAATGCATTAGAAAAAACCCATTGAGCTAGATCTTTTTTGATGTATCAAATGTATTTCTGTCAGCACAACTTTGTCTTAATTCTTCAAGTTTGCCATCCTTTTGAAATAATAAGGTGCAAGAGCTTTGTAACGAAAACTTATCACCTGACACTTTTATCTCTTTGTTCAAAAGGCCTTTTTTACTTTTTAAACCTTTAGGGTATGTCAAGTCACGGACTTCTAGAGACATGGACTGCAAACGGAAGCAAAAATATCCTATCTCCTAAACCGCTCATCTTATTCCAAATAAGCACTTCATACTACCCCAAGATCTTGTTGAATAGATGAACTCAGACAAGTTTGAGCCTAAACCTATGCTTAGGGAATTCAGGAGACATGTTCAAAGTTATGTAGTAAACACTACATAAAATTTGAATTTTCGGCATGCTCTTGGTCAGCTACATAAGCTTTTGACAACATAACTTTGAAACGATCGACTTTGTAAATGATAAAAATTGACCTACCGTTAATTGAAGGGATCTACGTTTCTTATTTTATTACTTTAATTCGAAAAGTGGCTCAGAGTGGCTATGACCAAGAGCAGGCTGATTTGCCGGGAAGCTCGTTCGCAGTCCATATTTCTAGAAGTCTGTGGTCAAGTGAAGGAAATTCAAGGAAAAATGTGGTCTGGCACAACTCGCACCATCCGCTCATTGAATTTTCCAAAATCGAATGATTTTGAGTAAGGTGTGTTACACAACCAAACAAAATGACTATGTTTGGTGTAATTCGGTGAATGCATTATCAAATTGGCTCAATACCAAAATGCTGTTTGCCTAGACAAGCATGTAAAATGGAATATATGTCAAAATTCAACGCATGCACTGAGCGGTTTGGCTGGGCATGTTGTCTTCAATTTTACTCCATGGAATATCGTCAGTAGTTCATGAACGCGTCCACTTGAAAAGCCCTATACATACTATATATGATGGCACATTGTAGATTATATCCTTAATGGCTGAAAGCTTTTGTACGTGCCATGTGAGAATAGTGTGGTACAATGGCCATTTTGCAACATTTCTGGTCATTTTATGCATTGCACACCAGTTTGATAGCAACATATGACAACGTGATGAAAATAACATTAGTGTTTTATGTTATTGATCTGTATACCAAAGTTTAAGCAAAACTCACGCTTTTAGACCTACAAAAGAACTAGTACTCATTGCCCTTTCGTTGTCTGCTCCCAGTGCACGGTACATCTCCAGGTCTGGAGAACTGCTTGCAACAGCCCATCACTCAATCGATGCGGTTGTTGAGATTGGCGAGCCTAGTCAAGTTGAGCTATTAAACGATCTTGAAGTCACAGATCAAGATGCTTTGGAGGCTCTCAGGGAATTGAGACTCTCGAGCTCCCCTGGCCCTGATGGTGTGACATCTCAGTTTCTGATGAGATGTTCACTGGTTCTTGCTCCTGTTTTCTCGTACTGGATGCGATGCATCTTGGATCAGGGCAAGTTTCCCTCTTCACTATAGTTAGCTCACGTTGTGCCAATCTTTAAGTTGCTCCCCAGTAATTATAGGCCAATTTCTCTCACTTTGATTGCTGCGAAGGTGTTGAGAAGATGATGAAACCATGAAGTCCTTCCTCTAAATGACCAGGGATTCTGAACGCATCTTAGCACGGTCACCCAACTGATTTAGCATTTACCGGGTGAGCAGAAATGTGATATAATTCATCTATATGGTCTGTCATTTTGATTACTGATGCTTTTCAAAAGTTTTATTTGATTATAAAGTTCTGCGAGACTAATTTTTCGTTTGTGTTATTCCAGATAATTTTGGCTTCAAAACCAAACAAATTACATCATTATGAACGAACTTAGGAAATAAGTTGTAGCGCAGATTTTGGCTTGGACAGGCATGTTGACGTATTGAAAAGGTCTGAAAGCTTGTAGAGTTTCTTGGAAATACCATGATGGGAAAACAAGGTCAACTAAAACCAGAGCTAGACAATTAAATGGGCTTCATTTTTGAGTTAAGAAAAGTTCCATCTATTTCCACCTTTTATGACTGGCCAAAAAAGATTGCCCTGACCAATGGGGTCAAAATGTCCATATGAATCATTAGCACTCATCTACTCTTGACATCCGGGAACTTGGTCCTCCCAGTTGCACCCGGGAATCTCATGGTCGTATCCCAATCCAGGTTGACAACAATCATGCCCAGAGACTTCATCCAAGGAGTTACAATGATAGAAACAATGGCAATCCTCATCATCTGGAACGGTGTCCGATAACCCTCCACTAGCCCCGTGACCTTCGCAAGGATTCTCACTTGGACCAGGCATATCTGTGACTGAAAGCACAGTCAAACATTACCATACATTCTGAAATTCATTGACCAGCAAATCTTTACCTGGACAATCTTCCATCTCTGCGTTGAAGCCATCATCACTAGATTCCAAAACTGGTCCAATACCTTCGCAGACAACATTCTCGTCGCCCACCAGTCGCTTGTATTCATCCCTTCCAAATCTGAAGGCGTCGTTGTAGAGCCAAGAGATGGAACAATTGGAGCAATCCCTGACCTGGGTCTTTCCATTTTTAGGAATGATGAACTCTGCCAATATGATCAGATTGCAAAGTTTCAGCTTGTTTGTACATAAATATGAACACAGAACAAAGTGGTGGCTAACCTTGAGAATATTTGTCAAAGTGGCTCTTCAAGAGAAGTCGGAAGGCTCCTTCAGGAAAGTCCATAAACTGTCCCTCTAAAAATCCCCACAACTCTCCACCGCTCACATCCCCGAAGGCGTCATCCTCAATTACGGATTGACCATCGGGCAGGGTGGTGAAAAACAAATGAGGCAATTGTGTGGTGGTGATCTGGAGGGCCTTACTCCTCAGAGCAATGTCCTTGTTCATATCATTCATGGTCAAGGATGCCAAATGCGTTGCCTTTTTGAACGCATTAGCGGGGATTTCAGTGATCCCATTGTTATTGGATAAGTCAATATAGTTTATGGCTGCTTGCCATGGAATGTCTGATGTCAGAGTTGTGATACCGGATCCGGTTAGTACAAAGGTGTGCAGATCCGACAACGTTTCGAGCATGGACCAATCAAATGACCTAATTCGAAAGTTGTTTTGGCCCATATTCAATGGAAGAAGTTGGGAATAAAAATTGACTCACCCAAGTTTTGGAGCGTTAGTGATGTCGAGCCTGTGAATCAGATCCGTTTGAGCTCCAAGGAACGTTTTATCGATCGAGATGAGTTCCGGATTGTCTTGGATCATAACCTTCTCAGCTTGTGCATCACCGAAGGCGTTGGCAGGTAAAGCGGTTATTGAGCTTGTTGTAATCTGAATGGACTCGTAGAGACCACCAAACCCGCTGAGAGGAAGATCTCCGTCCACAAGACCAGTGCATACCAATTGTTCTGATGATTCCGTGGTTCCATCCTGAGGTAGAGCTTTGCGTTAGTATTGACTCTCCGTGAAAAACAAATGGAGCTTTATTGCTTACTTGAACTGTGCAGGCAGCATTGGCTCCATGAAGGAACGACAAAAGCGGAATAAATATTAATGCTCTGTTCATTATTGCTCTCTCTATCTCTGATGAAACTGTTGAATCGCCAACCTGACACGTTCTAGGTTTGAATTTTTATGAGAATTCATTATCAGCAGATCATGACGATGCTCAAGATTAGAGCCTTCTTGGAGCTGAGGTGCTTATATATCATATCATGTTTTAATAAACGTGTGACAATGGGACATATTATGTAATAGCTAAATTTAATGTTTAAGCTTGAGCCCGGAAAAGTGGTGAGATCCAACAAGGCAATTCTTTGACTTTGGCTTTGATGAAGTGAATCCAGCCTTGATTAAGATCTTGTTCATCGTTGGCAACTTGGCACATTTTCCGGATGATTACACGTGGACAAGATGGGATCGAACACGAGGTTTCCAGGGCAACATGTCTCTCCCATGTTTTGTCCAAGATGGTTACAATTGAAGTAACATTTACAATCCGCGGGATTTGGGACCAGGGATTCGAAGCCTTCACAAGGGTTTTGGTCTGGATACGGCAATTCAGTGTCTGTAACGTTTACAAGAGTACATTTAGCTATGACTCATCTCTGAGAAGTACGTTTCTAAGTCGAACTTACGAGGACAAGAGTCCATCTTTTCAATGAAGGCCTCATCTGTGGTTTCCAAAACCGGTCCAATTCCTTCACAAACCACGTTATTTTCTCCAACCAGACTGATGTACTCGCTCAAGCCATATTTATGAGCATCTTTGTAGAGCCAAGCAATGCTGCAATCGCAATTTTTGACTTTCGTTTGACCGTTGGAACTGGATAGATATTCCGTGCGGCCTTGATCGAAATATTCCTTCAAAATGAGACGGAAGGAGTTCTCAGGAAAGTCAGGAAATCGAGCATCGACCTTAGTCCAAGATTCGCCGTCTTGGAGGAATCCAAAGATATCTTTTTCCAGGACCATGTCGGCCTCATTGAGTTCTTCTGAAGAGAAGAACGATAGCGAAGGCTCTTCTAAAGAGGTGGTGTAAAGGCCATCACTTTGGATGGTCAGTTCTGGGCTAAGGTTCTTCAGGTTCAGGGATTTGATGTGCTTTGCCTTTTGAAAGGCAAATGGCGGGATGACAGAAATTTCAAGGTTATCGGTGAGGTCAATCTCGGCAACAGAGGCTGGCCAAGGGAGATAGCTCTCCAATGCTGGAACAGCTGAGCTGATGAGATAAAACTTCTCCAACCCAACTAACGCTGCCAAATTGTTCCAAGGGAATGACCTGAAAGCGAAATAATATAGTTTTAAAGGGACTTGTTACTCTTTTGAAAATTATATGATTGTACCTCAATTTGTTGTTGTTGATAATCAGAATCTCCCTGACCACCACGGAGTCTGAACCAAAGAAGTTGGCCTCAATTTCTTCTAATGCTGAATTATCAGATATCTCAAAAATGTTTGCCTTGGCCGATCCAAAGGCATTAGAGGGTAATTTGGTGATCTGGGAATTTCTAACACTGATAACTTTGAATTTTCCATCAACATCCAAAGGAAAGTCACCGTCGGCGAGTTCAGTACACTCCAAGACCTCCAACTATCATTAAAAAAATGTTTGTAATTAAAATAGGATATCAATTTGAGGTAGACATTTTACCTACCTTCACTTCACATGCAGACATGGCCAAGTCAAAGGAAATAGCAGCCAAGAAAAGGCCGATAACAAAGGCTTTCATTTTCTTGGATTTCTTGGATTCCAAAGATAGGGTAATAATTGTTTCTTTATAATAGTGAGCTATTCAGGGCTCAAAATCTCGCGGTTGATTGATGACTTCCTGGGCAAGCTCAATTGTTTTATACAGGAGTTACTAATCCCAGATAAGCCCTGGATCCGATTGTCGACAATGAGATCATTCTAGTAGTTTTGTTTTCACATTTTTGCATTTATGCCTTTGAAGTTCCCCGTAATCTTTATCTCAGAAGGTCAAGCCACGTCGAACAATCGAGGGAAAACCATGTCTATCAGGCAACTAAAAGGTAACATGAAGCAAGCTGAATCCTAGTTCGAAAATCTGCTTCGCTTTCTCTCATGATTCATTCCTGGAGTTGAGCGGCCTTTTGTCTTCTCGAATGGAATAAGAAGGATGAGCTCAGTCCTTGGATGCTCAAGGAGAGGCCAGTACATTGATTGGGAAATTGCATGATGGGTAAACAAGGTCAGGTAGAACCAGACCTAACCGATTAGATGCGCTTCATTTAGTGTGTACATCATGTGGCTCACGTTATAGTAGTATTCTGTATGTTTGTTATTTTGATCAAATAACTTTGTTGTAGCCGATCGTTCTTGAGCTTTCCTTTCCCTCTGAACTTTCATGGGGAGGCGAGGAAGACTAAACATGTGAAAAGTATATTTAGTTTTGAGGAATATGTTTCGATGTTTTCAAGTCTGTTTACTTTTTGCAACATATTCCCTTGACTTTGTGTTGTATCAACGGCATCAGAGCAAAACCAATGTTTTTTTATAATTTGAATAAGTATTGTCAGTACTGGATGTGTCTATACTCTATAGACCTTGGCATCTTTTTTCTTTTTAGATAAAGTCCAACAACAAACGACCTTTGCATGTAAGAACAAAAGCAGAAACAAGAGTGACACTATTTTAATCCTTTTTTTCAAAAAGGGTCCATCTTTTGACAACGCTTCTTTATTGCAACCGATCTCACCAATGTTGGTATTCTGGATTACAACTAGCTTTTACTGCTATTTTCTCGCGGACGATATAACATGATTTCAATGCCATTCATCATTTTGAATGAGCGTGCTAAAGAAAACCATCATTGTACACAATATATTTTGAATCGTTATTCATTTATTATAATATTTCATTTCCTTCTACCATTTTATATATTACATACAGTACAGTATGTGAGTGTACCAAGGTTTCCTCTTCATTTCTTTGTCGCTGTTTTTCAGTTCCTCGATTTAAGCCTTCCCGTCTTCAAAGCACCTCTCGTTTAGTGGAACAAGCGGAAATAAGAGGATGAGTTGAGAAGGCGTGAACCCAAGATTTCCCTTGGCCTCACACCTCGAGCCTAGCCCATGACCAAGTGAAGGAAAAGTGGAACAAGTGCGTGGCTCGGAGCCTTCAACGCCAGAATGGCACACAGAAGCAGAACCACTCGAGCCTCGGAATTGGGATCATTTTCACTGCACGATGGGAACACGCAGATGGGCCGTGGTTTAGTGAGAGATCCAAGATTGAGTTGAGCTTGAAAGTGAACGAAGACAAGTGGGTGACGTGATTAGACAGGTGAGATCAGTGCCATTGATCACTATTATTCACTGACTGTTAGTTCATTGACGCTAGGTAAATTAAACAGATCAAAGTTATGACTAATTCAGTATGAACTTGGAACAAAGGCTATAAAAAATGAGAATCGAGACAACTCTAACGCGAGGACTTTTAGCACAAAGGCGCTAATCTGAGTGCTTTACGTCTTTCTCTTTTTTATCAATGACTCGTCGTGGAATAGCGGATTAATTTGATTCTGCAAAAATGCTAAAGATATTGAGTTACTAGGGATCACTCATATCATCGGATTCATTCACTGAACTCCTGTTCCTTCAAAGTTGTTTGGTCTTTTTCTCTCTGTTGAAATGTAGAGCCAATCAAATAATCTCTTTAGGGCATCTACCATGTCAAGCTCAGTCAAAAGGGTCTCTTTTCCTGTCAAGCACGCATCAGAGATGTGGGTCTTGGTTCATTCGTGGTGGGACACTTTCTTGTTCCAACGTGGCTCCTTCTTCTTTATTCGCTGAACGAGCCCCCATCAGAAGGTAACGAAACCATGGATGAATGGGACGATCTGGAGGAGGGAGAAAGATAACCTGAGAGTGCATTGATAATGGAACTTCAATCAAAATGCACACTTGACAAAAATTGGCGTTCACCCTCCAGAGACCCTTGTGTGATCAAGAGCTTGGAACCTTCCAGCGAATCCTAGATGCTTTTTTTTCTAAGAAAATAACACGTCGAAGGGAAAGCATTTGGGATGATGGCTATTGACCCAGACAACCGCATTTGAGGTTAGTGTGGATTACCCTGTGTGTTTGGGACACCAATCAGGTATCAATGGCTGTCAATGACGAGCCCCTAGGGACCTCTTTCGCTCCCAAATGCTGTCGCAATTGAAAACAATTCGACACTGGTCGTGTCCAGTCCAATGAGAATTGGAACTCGTACGAAAAAAAGCTAGCTCACGCAGAGTTAAGAAAAAGTCTATGTCACACAAAAGAGTAAACCATTGGCTCAATGCGAGTACTGTCTAAAGTTTTAAGTTCCGTGGTAGCATTAGTAGTGCGTATTATTCGTGCTGTCAATATGTAGCGAAGGGTTTGCCTGGCGTTTGGAAGGTTCACATTGATAAAAACGACAAAAAAAATCAAATTTGATTTACTGGGCATTGGAAATACAAGATCCATCGAAAAATCAAAGAATTGGAAAAACAGGAGTTACGATTGCTGAATTTGGCCCATTTGCAGCACGAGGTCGAGTTACTTTTCTCTGCGTTACATCGTTACATCTTGGATTAAGGCAAGTTTCCATCTTCTCTCAAGTTAGCATAGAATGTCTCAATTCCTAATGCAAAGTCGCTGCCTTGTAACTAGAACTCAATTTCTCTGCTAAAACCAATATTTTATCAATAGAAAAATATATCCAAGCCTTTTAAAAAAGGATCGTTACTCAGTCACTTATCTTTGTTGATCATTTCCTCTTTCACACAGCAATTACTTTGTCTGCTCCATTTATCAATTTTCCAAGAAAAATAACACGATTATAAACGTTTAAACAATATTGATTCATTGTCAATGATTCGAAGGCATTGCGTCTGAATCGTGTCTCCATGTAGAATGTATGAAGTACAAAAAAGATCAAATCAAGTTTATTACTTAGAGAAGTAATGCATCTAGCAAATTGCCAGGATTTGACATGTTCCCTCTCCAAAGCTTCTCAAGCATACCCAGTATTGCCAAAAGTCTAACAAATATGGGTCAAATGACAGGTGACCCTTTTCATGGGACTTACCATATTTTCCGAGTTTGATGTTTTGCTCTCATGGAAACTAGAAGCCTTTTTTTCAATGGCTTGATTTCTTTTGCATTTTCGATCATTCATGTCCAGCATACGTGCTCTTCATTAAGCCCTCTAAAACATATATTCAGGGTTTAACAATTAACCCCTAAACGATCAGTTCCTTTCGGACAATAATCAAGAATCCTCGTGTTAAAAAATGTGACTTAAATCAATATTGATTAACGAAAGCTATGGTCATCTCAATCGGGACAAGGTCCTTATTAGTACGTTGGCGTCGAAATACTGAAACTCCTACGTGAATCAACACATTTTACAAGCAAAGTTCATTCCCGATTGCTTCATTGGCCATTCATTTAATCACGCAAATGAATCGCGTCATTTCCCTTTTTAAACTCAATCTTGCCTCGGGGTATGTTCTTTGCAAGTGTCCATGGAAATATTTCCAAAAATCTGACCTTGTTCCCCATAAAATGAATTTGCAAGGGAGCGAATACCGACGTAAAAGACAAGTACATCTTAGTACAGCTTAGGAATGGGATGTGAATAAAGGATTACATTTTCTCCTAGTCACTCCTTGTTTGGGGGAGATGATGAGCTACAACTGATTGCGGATTTTTTTTCCAATATGAAGCGTACCTGACACACGTGGCGAGTTCAGACGTTGACAGAGTAGCCCTAGTACAAAAGGGTGAAATTCTCGTCTCAAACATGGATCTTAAATATATAATTCTTAAACACAGTGTACGCTCTGGAAAGAGTGATTCCTGTTGTGTAGAAGACATTCTAGAAGTGATCATTTACAGTATCTAAATGACTCACAAGGATATCGGCTGAACATGTGGAATATTCTTGGCGATGAATGGAGTTAGCTGTCTGGAAATATTGGACTCGCTTGATCTTGAAAAAGGCCGTATTCCAGCTTTTCCAAAAGGGACATAGACTCGAGTAAGGGTCATAACAATGAATGTGTCAACAAAACAAATGCAAAATCATGATCTATTCAATGTGTTTCTGACTGCTCAACCTCCCAATTGATTGAGTGTTTCCAGGACCCCATAAATGTTCCAAACTTGGAACAAAGAGCTGAAGGTGATTAAATTTGCACCAAATCCCCTTCTCTGTACCATTTCCAGCCACCCAAACGTTCAAAGTATCCCGACAAGTCTGAGCTTCAACTTGATGACCCTTCTGATTTTGGAAGGGATCGAGCAAGGCACACTTGCTCTCTCTCTTTCTCTCCATCTCCGAGTTTCTCCTGCCAAACAGTCATGGTTTGCACTTTCACTCATAAAGAGCTAAGAACTCGTCGTTAATGAATATTTTATGAGCCTATGCTTTGTGGTTATAAATCAAGATGAGAAATGCCTTTGAACTCGAAGAGCCTGGCACGAGAAACTCGGAGGAGGACGAGGACGACGAGGAGACGGAGGAGGCTGGCGGAGAACACGAACAGAGGGTGTTGGTAGTGTTGGTATTGTCGGTGGTGGAGACTGGTGGTAACTTTCTGGGCTAATTCAATTCTACCGTGCCTCTGATTTTAAATGCATGCCACCTGAATAAGAATGACAACGAGGTTGGCCTGAGAATTTCCTTCTTAGGGTCAGGAGAAGGCCAAGAAGGTTGGAGAATGAGGTGTACGCGTACATACATTGTTCGTCACAGAGAGTAATATGGACAAACAGAGACTGTACAGTAGTCATTCTCATCCAACACATTATGCTGGGTATTAAATGAATTGGAAGGACCTCTAAACATTCTAAATGAGCCATTTATAGAGGGAAAAACTGCGAAATGGCCTCAAAGGGATGTGTAGTGGGAGAGAGATTGACAGGCGAGGTGGAACACTGAAGAGCATGTTCCAAAGTTTCTTCAGCACTTTTGCATTTCCATTTGGTGGAAAACAAAACGTATTGGCCATCATCAGCTTTCAACCAATTGGATGGAGACGTTTGAGACTCGATCCACTCTTTGGTTTGGCAATATTTACACTTGATCCTCCAAGGGAAAGGGGAAAGTTCTGCTTTGGACACCTTCATGACAGGTCCTCTGAGGGAAATAATTTATAAGGAAGCAATCAAATGCCAATAATTACGACTCTCTTAATAATGACGCGACTCCCAAAACGAAGACGTGGTTGGGAAGTCGGAACTTGAATTATCATGCCAAGCATAACTTTTATTTTACTACATGCACGTCCATTACACAAATCCATATAGTATGATAACATAACAGAGACCAAGAAGAAGGAAGGGTTTGGCAGAGCTGCTCTGAATGTAATATTTTTCTAATCGGAATCCCATAGCTCACCTCATGAATACCATTTGTTGTGAGGACGCTAATGTAATAACGATATCACTTTTCACCTCCGTCCCACCTTGTCCCCTTTCTTGTTCCACATTTTCCGTCAGGATCCCATCTGCTCAAACACTGACAAAAAATAGTCCTCCAAAAGTCTACTTAAATTGCTAGAAAAGACTTGCCAAATCAAAGGCCATCCAAAAAAAGTGGAAGCGTTTATCAAATGATTCCAATTTCCAAAATTAAAATGTTCCAACATGGCACCTTCCACTTTCCACAGTGGAGCTTCACTCTCCATATCAAGTCTGGAGGCCTTGTCCATTTTGAGATTGGAAGTACTCGCATATCCGGAAAGTGCTGGGTGATTGTAATAGGTAGGAGTAATTGGAGAATCTGCCTCAACTTTTTGTCATTCCACCAAATGTGACACGCACTCCCGGTCACGAGGCCTCTTTGACGTAAAGCACCTCCAAAACCCAACCAACATCCGTTGGTCCAAATTACAAAGCAAATATTTCGGGCGAGTCCAAGATTGCCAAGATTTCTCCCACTTACACTCTCATCTTTCCCAGGGTTTACTTCGTTCCCTTTCCCTACCATCCACCTTTGCAACGCAGTGGTTCTCATACACGTGTGCCATATCTCTATTATTTACACCACATCTCTTTTCCCGCCCAGAAAATGGCCCAACAGAGAAGAGAAAGGCTGGATAGAGGTGTGCAGTCCACATCATTCTTTTCTATCTGACTCCTCCACTCTGTTCCAGTTATTAGCCTCATGGATGGACCACAGATTCTGGAAGCTTCAACGCAGATTTAGACAGGATAAGCTGTCCCATCAGGGCTTTATGTTGACGCACATTGACAACGAAATAGTTTTGGCTCCACTTTGAGCACAATAGGGATGGTTCCAATCTTTGAGTAACAGAGAGTCTTGTTTTGAGATCTACAAATGACGAGCTCATCTGTGGATGTTAGTGTGGTTAGTTGTGCCTTTTGTCCTTATGATGATCTCTGGGGTCTCATTGGAATGCAAGACGCTTGCCCCGAAGTGGTCCTTTATGCCCTCTAAACAACAATTAACCCTCAACCAACAAGAAAGAAACACCAACAAAGCCCCATGATCATCCAGGATTTCACATCCACCTCCGGAAAGCAACTCCGCCATATTGGATGGAAATAGCATCCAATGATCAATCAATATGATCCTGATACATGGTGAATTGGGCGATATTAGTTGGTTTTACACCCGAGTAACAACGACGACGACGACAACAACAACCCAGGGGGTTGGAACACATTTGTAAAGTTTTCCAAGGAACGAAAACTTTTAAATCCAAGACGGAAAATGAAGCCAAGCTTTGGTAGGTACATGGAGGATGGATGGAGTTGTTTTGGTGGTGGTCCCAGTTGGATTGGCGGGAGTGAAGAAGAAACAAAGAGAGAACGGCTGAGAGATTGCATGTTCCAACAAACTTATTGAAGCAATGGAACACATTCCACAAAGTGACGAGGAGACCCACCCACTGAGATGCTTGCCAATATCAACTTTGAACACATAAATAAGGACCTAAAACGCTGGAAAAGGGGATGGGGTGGAGAATAAGACTAGGGAACACAAGAAGATGATCTCTCCTCTAAATTTTTCCGTTCCCTTTTCGTTACAGATTTTGTGACATTTCAGCTTGTGTAGTGAGTGTAGTGAAGTTCTATGATGTGGAAACTGGTGTGGATGGTCCATCTGATGGTCTTGCCCGGTGAAGTGAGGACTCTCGTGGAAAACTCGAAAAACCAATTAAGCACGGATGCCAAGGTTCCTAACGTGGACAAACCAGGTAAGAATCAATCAACTTCCAGAAACTTGAACACGGGGCATGTTCCAAATCTATCGACGTCAGTATACTTATTTACAAGCTGGTCGATAGGTGGCGCTATATAACAAAGGTGAAGGTTTTTCAGTAAAGTCTGTGGCAAACAGAAATGGAACGCCATCTCGCGGATGTCTTAATTCAGGATCTAAAAACCAGATATGAGGATGCCCTATAATTACAAATGAATCCGCAAACAAAAATACCTATCTCAATATGACTGACCGAAAAGGTGTTTTTTTATTAAATGAATGTTCAGTTCGTAGTGAAATTTTGACATTTTCGTAAAATATGACCAAAACTGGGCTCCCAAATTCTTGGAGGTGCTTTTGCATTATTTAATCAGAGAGAGTCAAAACAAAAACGATGTGTAATAATCAGCCGCCAAATTGCTAACCTTTATGTCAGGATCTTGTAATCTCAGAGGAGACAAAGTCTCGCAACCTCTTATTTTCAGTAATGCTAAGAAAACTATTCACTTTTGAGAACAAATAAATATGTCTGAAAGATATTGAACGAAATTCTAATTTTTGAGAACCCTTCACTCCAAGTAACGTGTTTACCTGCAATTGTCAAATCGCGTAAGTGCATCCATCTTCAATTACCAAGGAAGACTCGAAGGGTTGAGCCATCGCATTGTCCAATGTTCCCGATAGGCAGTGTCTGGTCCGTATTAGATTGATTCTTCGGCTGTTTATTTTGGCTTGAAGGTGCTCTCAAAACGCACGTTCAGCCTCTGCGATCACTAGAATTGACCCTACATCCTGGGTTGGGACAAAGCTCATGGATGCTTTTGAAAACGTACAGTATCAGATACTTTTCGTACCGTCTCTGAACACTGTAGAGTCCCAAACTTGTTTAATCTCTCCCAATTCGAGAGCTCTCTCCTTGCTGTAATGTTTCTAGTAAATCTTAAAGCATCTTTGCACCTTTACGACCTTCTGCAAACTTTGCTCAACTATTTGTAGCCCAAAAGTATGAAGAAGATATAAGATGTGGCTGAACAATTGACTTGCATAGCGCTAGCATGGTAAAACTATCATAGAAGTAGAAACATAGAGGGGTAAAATTCGAGTGTGTTGTGGTTTTACGGTAGCTGAATCGATAACTGGAACAATTCACCTCCAGCCGATTGAAAGCAGCGCCTCTACAATTAGAAACTATACCCTATCGGCCGTTCAGCTGTCGCCCATTCACTCTGAAAACGAGTCCACCTGGTTAGCTCGCATCGCACTCTCCATGCCTTGCTACCTTTATGTTACTATCTTCGGACTTCAACGTGCAATAAATCCAACTACCTGTTTGAAAAGCTTTACCCACCTTCAACTGGAAATCATCATCGAATTTCCATTATTTTGGAGGACCAACACTACATTTTGGACGTTTTGTTCAAGAGAAAGCACTGTTTATTGTACAACCGCTGGATTTGGTTGTTATATATATCGCTGTCACGCTCATTAAGGCGAGAAGATACTCTTTCAAATTTTGGAAGAACTTTTAATCAACCAAGCTTGCCCTTCCAGAATATCAGCGTTTTAAAGCCCATGGGTAGTGTGGAAAAGATACTTGGGGTCAAGTCATAACCTATACTATGTGGTGTCCGTGTCTTTAAATAAGCATTAGAGGCGGGTTGAGCAGACCTCTGTTAAATCTTAGTCGTCTGAATTAGAGCTCTGCGAAAGAACCGTCACTCTCAACAGGCTTATGAGATGAGATTTTGTTGTCAACATATTTTGGCACAAAGGTAGCAGTAGTGAAATACCAATCAATTTATTTTACTGGTTGCTCTAGTTGAACAAAGGCAATCAATCAAGTCATTGCCTCATTGCTTATTCTTGTATCACCCCCAAAATTGGTTTGCTAAACGGCAAGCATACAAGCATCTAAATGTGTTCAAATTCAGATCCTATCGCGGTATTGGTGAAAACTGAATGGCCTAAGGGTGTCTTTTCTCTAGTTAGAGCTATAGTCTAAAAAAGTCATGATTTATCTTTGCTCTTACTTAGTTTCTCATGAGTCATGAATTACTACATATCGCACAACGAGTACTTTAATGAGTAAACAAACTCATTTCAAACCACTCTATATACTTACATAAGGAGAATTCACAAATGAGTTCGAGATTGATTAATTTTTCAGGGGGGGGGGACAAAGCAAAAAAAAATCAATTGATTTGAAATGATATTTGATTCAAATGTACCCGCACCTGCTAGATAAATTCCAAGTGCTCTGATTTTCTGTAATATATATCCCCATTTCTTGAAATAGGCAATCTAAAAGCTTGTCTCACATTTCGACAGCAACTCCAATTCATTTACGGTAAAAGCTAAAATGATAGATGTGG
Source organism: Tigriopus californicus (assembly GCF_007210705.1). NCBI lineage: Eukaryota > Metazoa > Arthropoda > Copepoda > Harpacticoida > Harpacticidae > Tigriopus > Tigriopus californicus. The sequence continues at coordinate 4,344,866 of NC_081446.1, forward strand.
GGGGGCGAAGGCTAATTCAAAGCACTTAAATATATTTGTGAAAAAATTTTCTTCCCTTTTTTTTGGGAGGGGGGCTCATACTCTGTAGACCAAAAACATAGCCAAAGTAGGGCCCAACCTGGAGTCCCGATGTTTGTCAACGCTTCGATTTACCACTCTTCCTTAGATATGGGAACTTTGTAAGAAAAGTCTTATGATTTACGGTTTCCACCAAGTACTCTATGGAGTTGGATTATTCTGTTATTTGGTTAAATAATCTTCAAAAAAATCAATTTTTTGAACATGCCAAGAATCTTGAAACGATGGAAGGTCCCTAGGTTAGAAAACACCAGAATCTAGGCATAGAACTGCCCTTTTGTTACCACTGGCACAAAATTGCGGCGCATCTTTTGCCAAAATTCCAAAAATGAACCACTGGAATATGGACGGGGGTGCTAGAGCCTAGAAAATTCATTTTGGAAGCAAGTGAGAGCGTTGCATTTTCCTTTAAATATGACTGGGCCAGGTCATTGCAATTACGTATGTCAAATTTCACCTGGATCGAAAGTTATGGTCTCTCAGAGCACATTATATGAATGGGTCTAAAATGGATGACTTTGCCCTCTTGTGGTAGTCAACTAGCTCCAGAGGGTTAGCCCCTTCATTCTGCGAAGAGTTATGAACTGAACATTGAGAGGGCAATCAATTTGGTAGCCGACATGAAACTGTCTATCGTAACTTGAATATGTACGATGTGATTGTTAACTCTCCAAACAAAAAAATAAAACATGCAAATGCCTTTATTCGATTTCCAAGTGGCATTTCTTGACCCACGCATTCCCGTCCATATTCCAGTGGTTCGGGCTTCAATTGATGTTTATTACCCTGCAAATCTCTTCTCGAAAAACAGATTTTCGCAGGCTCTGTGTATATTTACTCAATGTGTGTATATCATTAGTTTTTACATATTTGCTTAATCTCCAAACCTTGAAAAACTCATGGTTAAATATTTTCATCACATGAAACACCAGCTAATAAATTTAAATAAATTTGTGTTTCAAAAACAGCCTTTAAATGATGACCCATGTACACGTAGTTTATTTGCGAAGCTCTAAGGTTATTATGAAAAAGCATTACCGACTGGAATCTTGAAGATTTTTCTTTTTTAAAGTTTTTGTTGGTTTTTCCGTTTCAACTGATCCGTTTTAGTAGCTTTTAAACTACTTTAGAGAGAGTTCAAAATCGACGAATGTGCAGAACATTTGGATAATCAAACAACATCTCGCCAAATACCAGGTGTGTTTCTTCACGAACGTCTTTGACCTATCCCGACTTTTAGATGTTGGTAATTCCAAATATAGCAATGGGTTGTTACAAAACAACATTGAAGTAATAACTGTTTCAAGCCATCTTCGAAACACTGATAGACCCTAATAAGCAGATATGTTGTCCCATGTTTTAGACACCACCTGCTTCGAAGAAATTTGGAACCAATCTGCGCGTTTTGGCTAATCCATGGGTGCTGGAATGTTCTGGTCACTTGCTTCTTGTGACAGCGTCAGTCCCATCGTCAGGACCACCATGTTTTCCGTCAAGCAAATAGAGAGTAAACACGAGCTAATTGGAATTCTCGATTGAAGAGAAACAGGAAGAAAGCACAAAGTTTCTTCATGTCAATGCGGTTGATGAACAGATTCTCCCTGATGACAGTGTCGTATTTTGAGCCAAGTAATATATATTCCGTGATGGAATGTTTTTTCCCCAACTGGACTTTGTTTGAGAGAGCGTTGAAGACTGTTGATGGAGTGATGCTATCCTAAGCTGCCATTCATGGATTCCACAAGTCCTCAGAAGCTAGCGATTTCAAATCCAGGGTGGCTGCAACGGGTGAGCTAGGCTATGACTGCATCAGCATTCTTCAATGAGTGACCAAGGTCAAGCTTGGGAAAGACCCCTCACCACAGAGGTTATTTACCTCAATGGAAAAGTAACACCTACTCAAGGTGTGTTACGTCTTCATCATTAGTATTATCGGTTATTAATTTTAATGGCTAGCTAGCTTCATCATCTAGTATTTGCAAATGTGAATCGCCTTTTCATGCTGGCTTAGCTAGTTTTTGTCAATCCTTCTCTTTACTTTCCATAAGGTAGATAAAAGTAAGTTGTGAAACTGCAAAGTAGGAATCTTTCTTCTAGTGCGCTTTAGAGAAGTGTAAAGCTTTGTGATTTCATACGCCCTCTAGTTCTACCATGAAGAAAGTGTCAGGACACTTCTTACTGATGTCAAAATGTTGGCACCAATTTTTTTTTCATAGTTATTGCATATTTTTGTCACTTGCCATGTTATGATATCTTTAGCAAATGAATGTTGGACTTAAATTATTTAGAGTCCAACGATGTCCTAAAATGTCAAACATTTTTGTCAATGAAAATTTGGAAGCATTGGAAAATCATGGTAGTTCTTTCCGCGATTGTGGCGCAGCCTGGCTTGCCCACACAGCTGAAATCCGAGCCGGTTCTTTACACGTCCCTTTACTCCTCCTGGCATTGAGAAGACAAATATACCTCTAGTGGGTTTCCTTTTCTGTTTAAGTAATATCACTTATAACTTCAAAAGATTGTCAAATGTGATGTCATATTTGTAAAAGAGCAATTTTGTAATGGTTAATTTCAAAATAAACTGAAATGCGGATTTGAGTTCTATGGTTTAAGCACAAAGATACAAAAAATGAAATGTTTGACAAAGCTACAACAAAGAGTCATTTGTTGGATAAACAATGCTAGCTGGTTGTCCCACACTGAACCACTTATAATCTTCTCAATGTAGATGATCTGAGGACTCTTGAAGTCCTAGAAGTTATAAGAAGAGTATTTTTAAAGGAACTACCATCAACATTAGACATATACACATGGAAAATAACACTAGGCTTGGTGAATAGCGTTATTTCTACAGAAGCTTCCAAATTACGCTTTCCAAATCAATGGAACAATGTTGGTGTTATTGGTCGAAATCTAATCCCAAAAACGTTAAAAAAGGAAGTAAAAACTCGCATGGTACAAAGATATTGCTCTGAATCCTGCAAACTTACGAATTGCTTAACTTGCAGGCCCATACTGTAGTTTAATTTTTTACTGTATCCTGTTCCATTATTTCTGCCTCTCTCTCTCTCTCTACTGCTTCTGAATCTCTTGCCCATTTTCCGGTGAAAAAAAAAAGCTGTCGCTTATCCAGAGCCTAAGGAATATAGGCTTAAGAACGTATGTGTGTGCAAAAGGTGCATAAACTATTTGCTTATTTGCTATTATCGGTTTTTGAAATATTATTCCTGAAATAAATAAATCTATCAATCACATTAGTTTTTTTTCAGCTTGACTTGGAGACTTTCATACCAGCAATATGATTGGAATATTTGATCAAAGAATAGAGATATTGGATGTCGGTAACATGGTTTTTTTTGTTGAATGAGGTTTTAACCCGTCTTAACTATGTTTATGGTGAATGATATGCTGAGAAACTGAAGGCTAAATAAGTTAAATATATGTGGATTTACTCTTACTCTTAAACTGGGTACTTTTTGACAAACAGACTATAATAACTTAATAAGTAACATAGTTGATGATGTTTTATTGGTTAACGGGTTCAACTTCCATTCTGCCAATAAATTCTCGTTCTGAGGGGTATCAAAAAAGTTTCTTCCTTGAAGTTTTGAAATCAAGTTAGAGGGGCACTTGTAATCTGTATTGTGCCGGCACACCCATGTCAAAAGATGTTATAAAAGTCCAGGAAAAATCAGGCAGAACTTTTGCATGAAGCAAAGCAGATGAATGATTAGATCGTAACCAGATGAGATGTTTCATCATAACAATACCGGCAATTAGATACAAATATGTTGTTTAAGGAGATAATCTACGACGCTATGTGCAATTGCCCTCTTTTGCACGCGAAAAGAAAAACAGGTGATTAGATAAGTGAGATAACCGTGAATTGTATTGCGAAGATTATCCATAAATTGGCCCTAATTTTCAACTGGGTCCATCGGTTCCACATTGTTCAGAATCGGCGTGGCAGAAATCAACTATTAGAATAAAGAAGGCTGGCAAATTGATGCCCGAAAACATACTCTCTCTCTCGCAAAGGCTGGACAGTCGGCGAAGAAGGGAGAGGGAGACAAAAAGGCCAAAACCAATGGACCACTCGGAAGCGACCGACCGACCGACCGACCTACGAGCCTAGCAGCTCAGCAGCCAGGGAGTTAGCCTGCCAAGCCTAGCACCATCTAGCTGTGCATTGTCTAGGTAAGCTACTACAAAGTAGTCAAGCGGGAAACGGAGGCAGGAACCACGGCTGAATGGAACGCACGAATACCACGAAGCGACAAATCATAAACCAGCCACCTTGGTTGGCGTCGCTCGTGTCTCCGTTGTTGAGTACTACGACTACTATTGAGCTCGGATCATCATTGGGCTTTTATTCGAAGGCGAAAAACGAAAGGAATTTCCTCCTCACGAAGAATAGCATCATTATTGCTCTCGTGCTATCAAAGGCCACTTCAACCAGAAACTCGGCTTCTCGGGTGGCCTTTATCTTGATACAAGTTTCTCTCTCTCTCTGTCTCTCTCGGACATCTTGGGCAACTCCTGGGGGGTAAGGAAGTGTGATTACAGAGCTGGAAAAACTAGATTCATCAAGTGTATCGATTTGTGGCACTCAACTGGAGTAATCCCTTCTTCCAATGTCTGACCCGGTATTGGCCAGTCCCACTAGACAATGGCAATGCGAACCCGTTTGCTGGAGTATTTGGTGGTGTCAATGACGTCACGCTGTTCCAATCATAACTTATTTTGACACCCTCATTCACGCAATTCCTAGTCCATTACCATTGCAGTGAGCAAAGGGAACCTCGGCCATAACTCAAGTTGTCATTGTTAATTATTCTCCCTGCAAAATTAGAGCTTTCACGGAGCAATGATATCGGCTTATTGACTTCCAACTACCCAGTTCCCAGTAGCCAATAGAGTTGTAGGGTCGTTGATATCGATCACAACCCACACGTCTTTCCGGCCTTTGAGGACTCTGTTCCGAAATTGAAGAAACGTGAAAACCAACCGTTTACATACAACGTGTAAAAGTCTTTTTGGAGGCTATGCGTGAATCTCAGATTTTCCAGCTCTATAAAAACTTCTTAGTAATTGAATTACATTCCCGTGTTCTTCGCCAAAGGATTGTTTGTCCTTCATCGAGGAAACCGGCCAAGACCAAGCGAGTTGTGGATAAAACAGAAAGTGCCTTCGCGTTCGTTTAACGTTGGGTTTGTTCGGTTCATTCACGAGCCATCGAAGACCAACAAGTCTCTCCGTGTTCCCAGTCGTTCCTAACTGATATTGGATAAAGTGAAAAGACTAGGTCGTTCATTCGATTAGCACCCAGAAACAGGGGTGGAAAGCAAAAGGATTTATCGGGTCCAAGCACCAACAGCCTCCGTTTAGTCTACGCTCGCTTCATTACCATGATCAGTTTGAGATTGTGCGCCAACGAGTGTTTGTTCTGGTTCCTCTTGATTATGATTTCCTACCATAGGGCTCGAGCTCAGGGCCCACATCCCATGAGTGAACCACAGATTGGGCTCCATCCATACAATCGACCCATTCAGTTTCCCAATGGATTCACGCCCAATCCCAGCTCGACCAAAAAGGTCCACCAAATGCCGACCACCCAGGAATACGAAGATGACGAAAAGCCAAGTGAGTTGGAACTGGAATTTCGAGCCAGGAACACTCGAACCTCGTCGGATCGATCCGTCATTTGACGAATTCTCAATGTTTACCATGAAATTTGAAATTTTTAAAGTTTGTTGACTCTCCAAGGTCTGAGCAATCCTGATTAGCAGTGAATCATTATTCAGGGCAAGATCGTTCTGTGTCTCATCTGAGCCTTCATTGATGCAGTCTCTTTTTGGATATTTTTGGGGTATTGTCCTTCCGTTTCTTGAACAATGCTTTCAGCGTCAGGGCATTGCCCCACGTGTCCAGAGGAAATTAAATCAGGTCGTTGGCTCATTTTCATTCCCAACTTGACAAGGAAGTGTCAATCGCTCTGTTTGAGCAGGTTCAATCAATTGGAAAATGTCGTCTGATTGAGGAACAAGGGAACAAGAAAAGAACGGGGATGATAAAGAAATGGGAGAATGAAGTACGAAGAGGGAGATGGAATGAGAATGAACTCTCAAAGATAAAGGTGGGAGGGGGCGTTTTGGCGCCTGACCTTGATCCTCTTTTGGGACCATTTACTTATAGAGAGAGAGAGATCCATCAGATTCACAAACGGAAGCTGCCAATTCGAGTACAATTTTATACCAGCGAGATCTGACTGCGAAGCCCTTTTGAATAGAAGGAAAGACGAGGATATTAAGAGAAGCTTTGCAATCACTTTTGAGTGAAGCTCGTTGAATTCCCATGATTTCAAAAGCTCTTTTCAAAGATCAAGCCCAATCCAATTCCATACTTGGTTGGGCTTGATTCCCAAGCTCAAATTTCGATGTGTGGATGGATTTTTGACACGTAAAATGTTGTTATGAATCCTCATTATGAGAAGTGATCATCATTTAATTGATCCACAATCAATTGTCGAGCACCACTTCTGCCAAACATCTTATCCTTGAGTTTGTGTAATCCCATCCCAGTTGCCTCCAACAAAGAAGAGAGTTCCAAATTTAAATGTGCCCAACAAAGCCAAAGGGTGAGAGATGAGAGAGAGAAAGAGAGGCAAGTAAGCAAGCAAGAAAGAGAGGCAAGCTAATACGAGCAGTGAAGGAGATGGAAATGAGGGGCCCGCTTAAACCAAAGCGGTCTCAGTCTCACAACTGGATCACTTCTTGATTAAACAAGCCCCCAATTTTTGGTCGGTCTTGGCCCCCCATTCAAAACCATCAAGGATGGATGATGATGCTCTAAGTGTAAGCGGGCATTCTCAACCCAACCAATGGAACCCTGGATCCACAAAGATGCAGCCAAAGCAAATGAACTTTGAACTCGTCGACATTCGAGGTTCCCTCGTCCATTCAACTTGTTTGGCGCTTGGAACAAAAGTGCCCCGAATAATGCTCCTTTTATGTATGTATATCCATCTTGTTCCATTCTAGTTCCAATCGTGGATGTGCATGCCGTCATTGGCCGTAAAGCCGAGCTTCCCTGTGACATCGACCCGAGTGACCCGAAAGATGACGTGTACCTCGTTCTTTGGTATCGCCACGAGGCCGGGAAGCCTCTCTATAGGTGAATGAATGACGCAAAATTGTACTACACTAAACATTTTGTACAATAAAAAGAATAACCCAGGTTATTTATAGTAGTAGTAGTATTGACGTGTCCCCTTGTTTCCAGTTTCGATGTGCGTGGTCGGGACTCTGAGGATGGGAAACATTGGTCTGCCAACGAACCCTTTGGGAATCGGGCATTTTTTCGCGTCGGAACCGATCCCACATTCCTATTGATCAACGATGTCCGCTTGGATGTAAGGACCCCCTTTTCCAAAATGGGAACAGATATCGAGAATGTATTGAATAGCCCCACTACACACAATGTTGTAAAAGCAATGAAAGATGAAAGCCAAGGCTGTGGTACAAAATCGAGGGTGCAGTCCTGACAGCGAATTTTGAGATGATTGGATGCCCCATTTCCAGTATTAACCCAAGAGGCATGAGGCAGATACATGCAGGGATGAAGTGTTTTCGTCAAGTTTTCACCATCTCTACGTCTTCAAATGTCATATCAGCTCATGAGCTTCATGAGTTTGGAAGCCTCAACTTCTTTCGATGACGAAGAAGGCGAAGAACGTGAAGACGGCAAAGACGAAGCTGAATAGCTTGTTGCTGATGCTGAGCCTCTTGGCTGCCAACTCGACTCTCCGTCAATACGGAGTTATGGGAAAAGAAGGGAGCAAATCTGATTGGAGCTCTAGATTACCTTTTGGATACGGCATTTGAAGAAAAGGCAGAGCTTGAAGTCGGAGTTAGTTTAGTCATATATGGAGTGGCGTGGTGTTTTCCCGCACCTCCACAAGTGTGTTCAGTTGATGGAAGTCTAGAGATCCACATCCGCCAAACGATCCTTGAGCTGATGGTGTGGAAAGATCTTTAAATCCCATTTCTTTTTGTCAATCCTTCAAAATATTTGAGGCATCAACAGCCTGGATTATTCACCTCTTCTTCCCATTTTGTTAATAAGAAGATCTCACTATCCAATGTTTCATTTTCATGCTCATTTGCTATATGTCGACTTCCTTGTAAGTTTGTAGACGATCGCCAATGCTCCTCTGAACTTGAGGAAGAACTTGACAATTGTGTTGATTCAACGGGAAAAACTTAACGAGGCGGGATTTTTGCCCCGATCTGTTAATCAGTGTAAAAACTGAGACAAAATCTCAACGACCTATTCTATTAGTCTATGAGTAGCTTGTAGCTTCACTGTCATGAATCAGGAAACAATATGTGGGACTACGACCTTAATCGTCCGCACATTTTCTCATCTCATTCCGTCTCCTACGTACGGTAGCTTTACTGCTTTTCGCCAATGAAGCTTGAATTGTGCTTTCTCATTCCAGGATGAAGACGTGTATCGTTGTCGGGTTGATTACAGGAATTCTCCAACGAAGAACATGAAACTCAATCTGACAGTTGTAGGTAAGTCGGCCAAGGATCACACGCTGGATTGCGATTCCAGGCTACTGTACATACGGTATTGCTCGCAAAACACCACGTGAGTGATCAATTGTCGTGCTCACATTTCCAGGGAAGCGAGATGTTTTTCAATGAGCCTCGGCTAGATTCAAGGCAACAAATGGGGCTTATCACTCGTTCCCAGTGATGATGATTTTTCCACGTTTTATGCACCCAAAATCCGCGTTGTTGGTGCTGCTGTTGTTGTTGAGGTACTGGAGGCATAGAGCATTTTCCGGTCTGTTCGCAAGAGGTTGAGCTTGACCGCATTTTTCAAATGTTTCGTTCTCTAGCCAAAGGTAGAAAGAAATGCGCTCACAATGCCAGATAAATCCTGATCTCTTTACGTCACATGCACGCCTGAGTTTGCCCTCTTCATGAGCATCTTCTTGAATAGAGAGCGCATTAGTGAAGGCCTAGTAGATCAAAGAGGGCCTGATGTATATTAGAACTGGTCGTTGAGCCATCACTCTTAAGTGAGCCGGGATTTACTTAGATCTTTGAGTTGTTTGGCACTGGTGCTTTTGGGGATTTACGTAGAATTGGCTCAAGAGGCCACCTTTGCTGAAGAATGTTATGAGCGTTTCGACTTGAGCTGAAATGAAATTGAATGTCCGAACGAATGTATGATATTCGAATTTCCTATCCCCCTTTTGTCCGTGGTGTGTGTGTGTGAGTGTATGTGCGTTGGGTCAATTTACATTGGGAGAGAAATAAATTCCTGACTTGTTGTGGACATTAAAATTTGCAATGGACCCTCTCCCTCTACTTAAGCAAGACTAAAACCACGGAAAAGAAACGATGCCATGTGGAATCGTTAAGTCTTGAGCAAACGCTTTTCAAAGACTTATTTCATCTCAGCACTCTTACGTAGTCATTCTGACCTCTAAATTTTACTTGCTAGGTGCTATTTTGGCAAATATTGAGCGGATAAACGAGTTGAATTTAGACTTGTTTCTTTTTAAATAAGTTAAATGATAACAAAATTCCTCTCTTCAGAGAGGGGAAAACCTTCCATCAATGAATTAAATTGTGTAGATTGAATGCATTTCCAGTGAATAAGAATTCCCGATTCCCTCTATGTCCATGTCTTTCTTTATCCAGATAAACTAACTGCGAACAGCTGTCCAGCCAAGATAGGAAGGGGTACGAAGAGAAAATAGAATTTATTGAGAAAAGCCATATGTATGATTTAAATTACTTGTACTCTTAGTTATTCTCAAGTATTCCTTCAGGCCAAAAGTCGAGGTCATCTATGGAACAACTTTAAGGGGCCAGTATTTCATTATGTTTTTCCTCGCAGTTCTCACTTGCTGACAAGACACAAACATAATGTATGAAGACTCAACTCTCAATTGTTCTAAACGTCATTTTTCGACCAAATACGAACATATTGCTTAAGTGAAAAACTGCATTTGCATACTCGTATTATTAACGCGATGAATTTGCACATGTTGAAAACTGGAGCTCTGGCCTTTTGACAAATGAAGCGAAATTGTGAGAGGGACAAATATGGAATTCGGAATTTCGGGGGAAGGCTGGAAGATGAGCTCGAAGAGATGATTCATGCACCTCGCCGGATGGGGGAGAAAACTCACACCCACCGCAAAATTCGGTCACATTCAGTACGAAGAAGAGAAACAGTCTTTTCGCTCATTGCAAGACCCAATTCAGAACTAAACGTATTCTTCCAACTATTTCAAGCGTCTAGACTCGGCTCAGGTTATCAATTGAAACGAGATACCGAGGATATTGATGGCTTAGAAGCCGTTCGCTTTTTGTCTGAGGATTTGACCATATTAGTTGCCGTCAGACTTTCGGTATTTTTTGGTGTCATGATAACTTAGTGATAGGGTGATCATTCTTGTCAATAGTTTAGTAGGCCTTTCTTTATCATCATGAGATTCACGTCTGAGTGGACCTCGCTCGATATTGGGAGGAATTCAACCGTGGCGTAAAAAATCGTAAACCCACTTTGTCAACCGTTTCACAGTACGAGTATTTTTCTCTCTCTCTTTCAAACGGAAAAGAATCGGGAAATATGATCCCTCTCTATGATCGCTTCGGGTGGGAAAATTGGAGGGGGTAAAGTGAAAAGAAAATATCAGCAATACGGAAACTTTGGGCCAAAATGCCATTCTCTTTCACTCACGTCTGTACATCGCAGGAAATAACTCACGTTCAATGCGAATTTGCTTTTGGAATACTTTTATTGTCCGTTGTCTGGTCCACTCAATTTTATACACATCCCGACCAAAGGCGACGTTTTGTTTCATGGGGGTTAATTGATTGTTAATCTTTGACCACTTTGCTTGAATGTCAATTGAATTGGTAATTGCTCCCTTGTATAAGTCGGGTTGGCGAAGCGCACTTTCTTCCATATTCTTCTGGGCTCGCCGATTAGATTCCGGAACCCTCTTGTCCGCAAGATTTTACGGAGCGATTACAATCATGTTGTCCGCGGCCAATTTCTTACTGTCAAGCCAATCCTCGTTCGTTTCCGAGAGTCTCTCTAATGATCTGAATAGCTGTATTCACTCACTCGCTTGGGTTATTGACCGCTATTCAGGATCGCATTTGTCCCGTCCGGAGTTGGTTGTTAAGCAATAATGCAACGAACCCCTTGAATGGGATGGGGATTCAAAATCCTGGTTAAAAGTCAGCGAGAGGCTCTTTCCTCGTGTTTACGAGGGTTGTTCCAGAACAAGGCTAATTGGGTGCCCGTTCAATGTACGTACTAACTGGGTGTAAAAGGGGTTGGGGTCGTGGAAGATGGGGAAAGAGGCGTTTGCATAATTTGCGGCATGTTCTTTCAGATTATGCATAAGCTATTAACACGGGGCGAAATCATTTCTGACTGGCGGTTAGGGCAAGCTGTAGGAAAATTTAGAGGGAGATGAAAAAGTGTGCTTCCTCTGCTCTCTCTCTCTCTCTCTCTCTCTCTCTCTCTCTCTCTCTCTCTGTTTACCGATGAGTCAATTGTGATAGAGCAGGAGGAACGTGTTATTCAAGTTTCACTTCCAATATGCACATCGTGACCAGACAGTATGCCAAGAAAAAGTGATGGAGAAGGAGGAGGAGATGGAGGAGGAGTTTGTTGGAAGGTCTTGGCTGATTGTTCTATTACACGGAAGACTGGGAAAAGTCTGATGCTTTGATTCCCTGTGACATTGAGACACAAAACACCGTCTGTTGAGGTCGTTGGGTGAGTTCATGACTTCTGAGCAAGTAAAAAGGCTAAACTTTTGGGGGTCCCAAGCTCAGTCACCCCTTTGGCTCAATTCTTCTCAGACAAACAAATGGATGAGCATTAACATTTCATTCACTTCGCTCAATTTTCACTCGGTTCAAGGAAAAGAAATGAGGAACCCTCAAAGACAAATCTTTTTCAAGGCAGTCACCATTCCGTGAGTAGGTGATAGGGTGGCCCGTTCGGAAATAAGCCAATGGCCACCCCGTAATTTGTGTTGGTAACTGCGTGCTCAAAGAATGGGTGTGGTGGCATTTTTTCGCCTCTTCTGTATTTTTGTTCAAAATATTGTCACTTTTTTTCCCTTCTTTCCTTGACATTCTTGGTTAGCCAAATGCGAACTCTGCTAGCAGGAAAATGATGGGATCGCCAATTTGCTGGAGATGAGCAAACGTGTAGATGGCAGTTGCCAAATTCTCACTATGATTCGTGTATTCTACACTGAGAGGTGCGGCTGTGGACGTCCAAACCAGGTCCTGACTGGATTCGGCCGATTGGATCTGAAATGCACCAACAAGATTCGGAAGATGAGTGAAATTTAAGCGGATGGATGGATACATTCTGCTCCCTGGCAGCTCGGGGGGAAAGATGAGCCGCCATTGGACACGCTTCCACCACAAATGGACAAAATGAAGAGGATTGATGCAAAGTGGGGAAGGATGAGGGGAGATTCGGATTCGTCGCGGTGTCACTATAAATCTCGTTTTACCTGAAAAGCCAGATCCAGGGTGAAGTTCAAGAGGGTGCAGAGGAGGAAGTGGATGGACAGAAATAGCTTGTATCGCCGCCGATGCGGATCCTCGGGTTGGATGAGGAGCTTTCGGAATCGACCTCCGCCCTTACGGATGAACCTTATCTTGGCCCCGTTGCCATTACTCACCAGGCCGTTGGTGTGGCCATTGTGACCATTGATTGGCTCCGAATCCATGACCAAATCTGGACGCGAGGTTGAGATGGTGGTCGGTGGTACAGTATTGATGACATGACCTGGAATATGGAGTGCATGGCTTAGTTGCAATGTTCGGCTAAGAAGACTGCATGCAACCATCTAAGCATCTAACCATCTAACCGTCCAACCCACCACCCAACCACCAACAAGTGAGGTAGAAAAACTGGAGAGAATCGTGACATTCAAAAAGCTAGTCCTAGTGTGTTATGGTCAAGTTTCGAGTTCTTTTGGGTGTTGCTGTAAATCACTTGGCACCAATTGGAGGTCTCTTACCATTTGCGGCTGGATTAGGAGACTCTCGAGCTGAAGTATCCGAGTTCTTCAGCATGGCCGTTTGCATTGTTGGGCACTCGTGGGGCAGCCCCAAGGCAGCTCCTCCATCTCCACACGCACAAGGGGTTGACAGATGACCGAAGAAGAGATGTGACACTCGCTTTGACAATTTGGTCTCCGGCCTGAGAATGGTCATAATGACCAATATGGCGGGGACCACGTGACGAAGTGTCAATCTGAATGCCACATAGAAACCATACTCAGTGCCTTTGGCGCCAAGGATGCAGATATCTTGTTGAATGGCTCCATCCAGTCCCAGGTCCACGGTGGACCGAATGAAAAGTTCGGGCAGAGCCAAGAGCCCCGAGGCGACTAGAAGAGCTAAAAGTAGCCACCGGCAATCCCGGAGCCGTTGCAAGCAAGAATTTGTGGTTTTCACCATCACCATGCCTATTATTGCCACCAAAAGATAGGCGGATAGCCCTGATAGCCAAGCGGAAAGCCAATGGTAGACCTGTTGGGTGATAGGTAATACAAAAATCAGCCATGAGCTCGCAATTGATCAATGATAACGGTGATCTGACTCTTATCTGCGTACCTTGCATGATCCGGGTGTGCCACCCCACAACAAATTACTCGCCTCCACCACCAACGATCCCAAAACACTAAATAATATCACAGCCACGTCACTCAGAGTGAGGCAGAGAATCAGCACGGCAAAGAGACCGTTGCCAAATTTGGTCCGTCGAAACAAGATCACGGGCAAGGCCAAGAAGTTGGCCAAAAGTCCCACGGTGAGGACCAGAGACAGAATCACCACATTCTGCACCTGAATATCGGGAAACATCACTCTCCCGCTTGCATCACCTCCAACGGTGAATGTGGGAATGGAGGGTGAGATGTGACCCACCGAACCTGATTGAAGATCATCATTGACTGACTCCTCCAGGTTGGAAGTGTAATTGGTATCCGGTCCTTTGATGTAATCGGCCATGTCTTCCAGCACTTTCATGTCATTTGGAGCATGTCAGAATGAATCACCCACCACTCGTTGTTGCCACTCGGCAAGGAGTTGATTCTTACTCGGTAATGAGTTAATTAACGGCAAACTCACTTGACTTCAAGTCGTATAAGTTGTGTAGTTCGTCCCAGGAACGTTGTCAGACACAATGTAGAACACCGACGAGTGAGGACATCTCGGATGCAATCTCGTTGTATTGGATTCCTTCACTCCCCTTCGTTGACATGAGCAAAAGCTCTTTGATCTCAAAGAAGAAAGTGATTGTCGCGGTCAACCCGATCCACAACGGGATGGATAGATAGACAGACAAATGAAACAACGTGGAGAAGTAACGAGAAGATCCAAGTGGATGATCAATACAAAATCACTTACGGATCTTTGACCAATGGTCATGACATGAATTCAGAACAATCGTAATCATAGGGCCGGACATGATCCCATGACACACTGCTCTTCTCGTTCCACCTTGTTAACACTTCAACGCATGTCGTTAAGTTTTTTACATGACAACGAAATATTTCGTTTCACTCGCTGCTAGCGATTTGAATCCCCAACTGACTGACTGAAAAAGTGAACGAACATGCCTCGATTTCTTCTACCCCAGTCCGAGAGATGAGATGACGCACGCCTCAAATCACTTTAAGCCCGCTTCAAGACCCTCATCTACCCATATACACTGCTTTACCCTCGGAATCTACGACAGCATTCGCTCCAGCGGCATAGGTGCCTACTACTACAATACCTTACGGAGTAGACTGCACGTAGTGAGTGCCTACTGCCATACTGGCTTTTAAGCCCCCCTTGAAACACTTTTTTGGCACTCTTGATCCTGAGTTGAGGCTTGATAACTAACAGAAGCTCATTGCCATTGCCAACCCCATTGAACTATGATTCCGAGATAATGAATGGCTTCCTCTTAACATTCAACTAATATTGCCAACTTTCCTCGCCATGCTCTCGGTGAGATCCATCCAGCAGCCCTCTCACTGCTTGTTTCAAGCCGGTTTATTGAAGGGAGCATCAATTATGGTTTTGATTGGTTGAGATACCAGCCGATATTTCAGACCTCGTGAAAGAGACAGGTCTAGGTTTTCAAAGCTTAAATCGTTTCTTCTGAAGCAGAGGAAGAGAGAACGACATCTGACTGTGAAGAATCTGAGACGGATCTTCTCATCGACTGTTTTTTTGCCCTTCCAAACAATCTCTTTCACGCTAGTGAGCTCTCATCAACTGATGAAGTTGTTAATGGTGATCAAATGGAGTTTCTGCTCATTTGGGATAGAAGGAATGTCTTGATTGGCGCAAGTTTTACTTCTTTTCAATTCCCGACAGGACACAAGTAACAACAGAAGGAGGAGGCGACGACAACGGGTGTTTTATGGACGGGGAGAGTCGTCAATCCGCTAGGGTCGATTGAATTTTTGAGTGAAACGATTCAATGGGCACTTGATTGTACTTGATTCACGGGGGTGTTCAATCATTTTCTGAATTTTTCTACTCTTCTCCCCCGAATTCGATTGAAATTTCCTCCCTGCCTCTGCCTCCACCTCCAAGCTTGAACTGTACTACCATCCCTACAAAATTTGCCCCAAACTATGGGAGACAACTAAATCGCCCTGGACAAGAGTGTGACGTTCAAAGCTATGGTTTTGTGTTGAAATATAATGACGCCAAGAACTTCCAATCTATGGATTCATTATTTAGAAGCTGTAGATGTTATCAAAAAGATGAAGAGCGTCATTACTCATAAATTGTATGCGTCTTTCGGGAAGGGGTGGGTGGGCAGCCTTTCAAACTATACAGGTTAAACAGGGCATGACAAATTGGGCCGGTGGAAATTAATGCGAAACGGGAACGAATGATGGATAATCTAAGCGGCAATATCTTTCAAATCCACCCTCTAATCTGGAAACATTTTTCTGACAAAATATC
>NC_081446.1:4361019-4394292 GCF_007210705.1 Tigriopus californicus
ACGAATGATGGATAATCTAAGCGGCAATATCTTTCAAATCCACCCTCTAATCTGGAAACATTTTTCACAAACCAATTGCCCACTGGTTTTGGATTTACGGCTAATCATTTTATTTAACAGCATCCCCTCATTGACAGAATATCTTAATGAGCTAGTATTTATGGTAAAACGTTTCTGAAATACTCTCAACCATCACAGTTCATCTAACTCAAGATGTCCACGAGGGTGGGAGAGAATCAGAGAATCAGTTGACTCACCACTCATCCTGAACAATTGCAAAATCACGAGAAATAACTGGTATGGGAAGCATCATGGTGACCTTGTGCTATGTGAAATGGCGAGTTGGAAATTTTCCTCCCCATCTGGAAATGCCATGAAGCTCTCCACATTTCCATTATACTCGCGATGAGCTCATCATCATCTCATGGTGTTAATCTTTTTCCGCCAGAAGAGTATCTGGGGAATGAATTCATTGGCGAAGGATGAAATTGATTGCCATCGGGCTTGAGGTCATGGCTAAATATGGGGCTCAAATTTCCTTTGTCCCAGATTTGCTAACTTTTTTTTTTAGGCTTGAATCACCAAATCAAACGAAACCGAGCAGGTGTGTCCGCCCGTAAGCCACATTAGTTTTACTACCCAGGCTCTATCCGAGCTGAGCCGGTCTATTAATGAAGAACACTTCATTCGGAGATAAGTTGCCATTTTTGGACTTTCCTTAATGAGCGCGAGATAAAGATTGTTTGGCCATATTTTCTCGAGACTTTCTTACCCCCAGTCGCCACGTTCAGTTCCAGCCTCATCGTCTTGGACAGTAATCCTCGACCACGCAAATGTGTCCTAATAAGAATATGGCACCCTCATCAGCGAGCGAAGGCAGAACGATGACTCGACCCCTCTCCCCGATCCGAGTTGGAAAGGGTTTGAGAGGGTCCAAGAATGGATTTATGATGTAGGAGGATCGCACGAGCTAGCTCAGTCAAACGATTAGTCTGGATGAGGAATAGCTTGTTAATTCCTGCCCATGTTCAAACAAGCCTTATTTGTGAGTACTGGAACCGAGCTGTTTTTGCTCTGCATTTGACCCGAAACGTACTGTAGGTACATGTTCAGTGATGGACGTACGTACGTACCGTACTTGATGGAAGAACCCTTGTTCACAAGACTTAAGCAAGATCTCAAGATGCTGGAGTCCAAAATTTTGTGCAAATACGTTGGCTGCTTTTTGCTCCGAGCCTCCAACTTTTGAATAAGGCTAGGTGAATTATTTAGCATTGGCCTACAATTAGAGACCCCTTTCAGACTTGGCTCGAGAGCTATCGCTCTCATGTATTGAACTGCACGGTACATACGGAGTGTGTTGAAGGTATTGTCGTGTCACACGAAGAAAGTGGCATCGAGTTTCTTGAATGACTTAGTCCAAACAAGCCTGACAAAGCGTTGTGAGGCGTCCATCTGACTTAATCCCGACCATATTTGGGATGACTGGATGCCGTCTTGGCTTTTGCTCTCACACTTAATACGACAGAGAAGCCAGTGGACTTGGACCCGAGAGTGTCTCGTGTCACCATTTCGAGTCACCAATGGGAAACATGAGAGCGAACGGTCAGATTGAAAAAGAGACGAATAAAAATCATCCCACTCTATTGAAACCAACTTCTTAAAAGGGTATAGAACATTAGAGAGAGAGTTCGGTCGTTGTACATCTTAACATAAGCTTATAATTTACCTGAACCTTGGTCCAAGGAATGATTCCGAAACACTTTGGCGTAGGTACACTAAGTTCCCTCTTACGAGATCTCTAAGATTGAGACAGAAAACAGTAAAATGCCAGAATCTTTCCTCTCAGATCATCAATTTGTTGGAGATTTGAAATTTGAATCCGCTCCCGGCTAAGGGCGGATTCCATTGGTGTTAACGCCTTGAACGTCGGGGAAATGCTTTGGGATCAAAATTCCAAACGAGCCATGTCCAGCCATTTCGCAACATTGGTATTTAATGTATTTAATGAGTGCAAGCTGTCCAAACTCTTTTTGGAACCTCCACGAGATAAGCTAAACTTGAGCATGACCAGTCCCAATGATGTCATTTTGTGCCTCATCTGTTCGTCGTTTGACCAAATGTTGCTTATCTTCAGCACACTCTTTAGCACTGACTTATTGCTTAAAAGGTGTTCGACAGACGGAGACGCAAAAAACATGACTGAGAAGATAGAAGAGTACATTGGTGGAAATATCATCACCACTAGAATAATGGTTGGATGCTCGGTATCCCATGCTTGAGGCATGGATGGAATGGATCATGGTTAGCAATCGGAAAGACACCCTACTGATTTTGATTTGAATTGATTGTAATTGGTAGGAACTGATCCTCTGGTGAAAGTGAACGAGTCAGGGAGGAAGACAATGAATGCACGCCTCTGTGCGAGTGTACAGTACGAGCGTGTATGTACGCGTATACGAGTGGCAGAAATTTATGTTCGCCCTCTAATCTCACGGGCATTATGATTTGTCTGAGCTTGTTGTGGTGGGCGTTACTTGATGATAGCATCCTTTGTTGGCAACAGGCAAAACTGGAGCTGCCATTCCCTGGTTGTAAGTTATCGATTCCCTTTCGATCGATCTGTCACTCATTTTTTATTGCAACAAGCTCTTTCAATGAAAATCTAATTCACACTTTGATTTTGGCCAGGTTTCATATTTTCGAGCCTACTTCCAGCATTTGGTTGGTAATTCATAATGGCGATTAAATACGTTTTCTTTTAATTTGAAATCATTTCTGATGACTTGTGGGTACCTCATTGAGACCACAAAGTTCTTTACCTTTGCTTAGATCAGGGGCGTCCCTCAAGGTAATGATCTATTCCCCTCTCCCTTTTTCATTTGTTACGATTGTAATATGTTACGAGAATCTCAAGAAAAATCAAATTTGGACATGCATATCTTGTTACCAGTGCCATTGGCTGGCATTGTCGGGGACATAGTTTTTGATTTCAAAGCTCATCAATTTTCGACTTTAGATCTGGCAAGTCATTCAGGTTACTTTTCCCCTGCGACTAGACTGTTGGAAATCCAGATGCATTTAACACTAACTTAAAAGGACATTGATTGACCACTACCTGCACAAGTTCGTTGATTTTCCACATGGCCAAAGGCTTCTATTGTGAATTTGCAATGGATTAGCATCAATCTGAATTAGAATAGTCTCGCCGATCTAGCATCGTTTACGCTTCGCCCACTGCCAAAAACTCACCCTCGAGATTTGTGTCCTTTTACGGAATATCCGATGATAATTTACCAGTGCCTGGCCAAAAATAGATCATCACCTTACCTTTTGGTGCTACGTAGAAAAAGCCCCTCATCTTGCTTGAGATCCCTTCAAGGTCTGGGCATAATTTTCCACGGCCTCGATTTCATTCATATCAATAGTGAATATGTTTGAGATTGTCAGTGGGAAAGAGAGTAGTGGGCGTAGGAAATCACTCGTGCAATCCTTTTTGGGAAATCCGACTTCCTTCTTCCTCCCTACCTTACCAAAAAAATGGCCTCAAACCCATCTACAATCTTCCCCATCCCGTTCCCTTCTCTTTGAGTGTCCTCCTCTCTGAATGTGGAATAGTAACCCTGGAAAGGATTTGTTTGGATTGGGCTTGTCCTCCATTCTCATGAAGGTACTAAACCAATTGTTGAGAGCCCCTCCAAGCAATGTCGTTATCACCATGTGTGGTGGGCAGCACGTCCTCTGTACTCTCAATTACCCACGTCCAATTGGTCGAACACCAATTTAGGACACCTTTATGAAGTCTTCCAGAATGATAGTCGCTTCTCTTTAGGGTGACAAAATACTTGAATTAGGCACTGTTGGAGTCCAAGTTGTATTCGATCAAGTTTCACCCATTTGCCCTTCCACTCTCTGATCGCAAGTCTTGACTTAACTCTTGACAAAGCCTCTGAAAGTTGTGACCACTTGGCACGAAGATGCCAGATCATTTAAGCGATGAAATCCAAACCTGTTTTGATATGGTTTTATGCTCATTTCAATTTAACCGGCGTGAGATATGACATAGGTCGTAGAAGCTGCGGAATATTTTTTGCCCATGAGAAATTGCGGCGTTTCCGTTGGATTGGTATCTAAAGTTCCGGAAGCTAAGGAATGTTATCCCACCGATCATCTGGCCTTTCCAAGAGCTAATTGACGAGTGAGAAAGTCTGAATCTCTTTCACATGAACTCTCGCAAACATATGAGCTTTGTGACATGGCGGTTCATGTCCAAATATGCTTAATAGAACAAGGGTAATATTATTGACCCCCTTGAGGCCTAGGTACACATCTCGTGCGTTTCATTACTCGTACCTGTTTGGTCGCCTGTTTGAGGTGTATCATCATCATCAACATCAACTCGACCCCCTTTCACGAGACTTGATGCCAAAGATGGTCAACACTACAATCAAGAGAGCAACCCTCTGTGACTCTTCAATGAAGCTCCAAGACCCCGAATCGACCCTCGCTCGTCGTTTCGTCTGCTGATTTGCAAGAAACCCCATCAAGTCCTGTACAATACACAATATGTACACCGTACTACACAGAAGGGACACTTACATTCACGCACCCACCAAATCTCGCTCCTTCACCCATACCTCAAGGGGTGGAATTTGAAATATGGTGGCAATGATTCTCCTTTTGGTTCAGACTCAATCTCAACCCAAACACTTCTGGAAGACGAGGAAAAAAGAGTGAGTGAGAGAGAAAAAAAGGAGCTCTTCTGAGTTTTTGCAGGACTGATTCATGGGGTCTTGGCATGAATGGAGAAACTGCGAGACACACATACGTACACTCATCAAACTACTCGAACGCTCCTTGGGGTTCTGCTTAGAGCAAATTCAACGAAATGAGCGTCTATTATTGAAGTCATGTCCGCTCCCAGGGGGTTGCACTCTGCGTAAGGGTTGTGCCGATTGGGAGCTCCAGATTTAATCTGCAAAATTTGTTTACGTGTCGTTAAGACACCCGACAATCTATCGTCTTCTTTTTTTTTCTCGTATCTGATCGTCCATTTCCCCACCCACCACACACTTAACCATGAAGAGGGCCGAGGGTGCAATCGTTTTCCAAAAAGTTCACTCCACTTCAATTTCGAATAGGAAGGGGACCCTTCTTTGGATTTGCGTTTTCCTCCGCTCCGCTTAGAACGAGCGGCGGCTTTAATTGTCCTTGGATGGATGGGTTCTTCATTGTTCTAATGTTGAAAAGACTTCACGGGATGTCCACCAGTTAGGGTGACCCTATAAGGAGGTTCTTGTTAGCGACTGTATTGATAAGTAATCAAGCGACCCTCACTTTTAACCCATTGGTGATCCAGTAAAGACCCGGTGGTAAGTGATAAGTAGTAAGTATGGACTACGTTATAGTCGTTGAATGATGTTGGATCAATGAGGAGCAGAGGGGTGAAAGAGAAATCTAGTTCAAAACGTGCTCCTCAGAAGGGTGAGTTAGTTAATTCTGGCTGACCATTTTGGGAGAGGAATCTGAACTCAATTTGAAAATTTGAATGGACAGGTCCACGCACATTTAATGGACTCCATAACGAGTACTACGAACATGAACGGTTTGGTGAGCCAGCTGGGTCAGGGCTGGCCCTGAGATTATCTCTCCCATTCAAATGAGATGAGCAATAATTGATAAACAAGTTATGGACACGAAAGATCTCTCTTTCACTTGGTCAAATCGTATGAAAAGAGGACTCGCCTGGGTGGCCACTCGAGTGGACAGTACTAATGCACTAATACTAATACACTCCTTGGGACTTTCAATATTTGGACTTCAGGCACTCGAGAAATGAAGTCAAGTGTTGATACAGGACATGTTGGCCCTAAGTGACAATCAAGATATTTCTCCGGGCCCTCGCACCAATGTATACATAATGGACACTAAGGGCTTCTAATGAATGATAATGACCTGAAGTACAAGATTTAAATGGCATTGGCTCAAGTGAATAGGCCACAATCAGGGTCTCAACAGAGGGAAGACGGTCATTTGTCCAAACATTTATACGAAGAGAACGATGTCAGGATTGTATTGAGTTCTGGTAATAAAGGTGGGTTAACTTTTTTGTTGCCCACGTGCTGCTTGGCAGACTCGAAACTTATCTTGACGTGGAGGTGATGTAATAATTTTCCTCTCATACAAAGAAAGCGCTTAAAATGAATCTAGGTAAGGTGGAAAAAAATCCAGCTGGGAATGCCTATATAAGGCTATTGGGTCGTTGTCCCGAAGAATGGACTTAATTTGGAGCGAGACTTATGGATGATCACCCCGAAGACAAACTCTCTAATTCGACCGAGTGGAGGCCGTGAAACACAAAAAAACACACACACAACTCAAAGTGTTCCAGTTCTTTCGACGTTTTCGGTGGTCTAAACTGAAGCATCCTACCGACGAGTAGCGACATCGCCTCTTGACTTCGATGACTCCTCTCCATCCATCCAACCATCCAGTACTCCAAAGGGGCTCTTTTGTGAGACCAAATTTACTCAAGTCGATGGCCTTTGTCTATCGCGAGCCTCCACAACTACCTCAAAATGAACTTCTTTTCAACTATAAAAAGGTTCAAATATATCTTTGTAGACATCTGAAACAAGTTTATCAGTTGTAGTTCAATTGCTCATTGTGGTTGAATGTTTTTATGTAATATGTTACAAAATGAAAACGACATCCAAGGCTGCTTAAGAAGTCCGCTCGAAAAGCGAGTTGGCTCTAAGTCTGTTTGATCATGAGGATGGCTCAAAGTGGATTCGCCAGGTTATCCCCCAGGGGAAACCCAGAAGACCTAGCCCGAGGGAATTGCGAGGAGGAAATCATTTTTGACACAAGGTTAAATTACTTGGACAAACAATTGGCCATTTCTTCATCCTCAGATTCCCTTTCGAGTGATGGATTCGGCATCCTGATTCTGGGTGTGGTCGGTTATGCCAATACGTAGCTAGCTCGAATTCATTATGCAGCTCTCTCTTTCATTGGCTCAGGATTAATGGATTAGGGCCACATGGAACAATTAGCTTGGTACAATTGCACTCTGGAGTTTCCTCCCTAGAGTAGCCCACGGGCTCACCAATAATTAGTCCCAATATCAGTGCATACCAAATATGACTTGGGATAATGAGATTTCTATGGAGACTCTCGTGTGTCCAACTGTTTGCATATTACTAAGCTCGACTCGACACAAAGCTTCTTACACTGCATTCATACCCAGTGCTCAAGACAGGGTGTGTACGTACATGGGAGGCAGGTTGAATGTCACTGCTGATTAAGACTCCATTGTCTTCTTATTAATTCTGAGTTGAGCTTATGTATACACATACACACACACTGACTTCCATACATCCGTATATACATATGTTGGATTGTGCCAATGTCAATTGGACAAGTGCACCCACCTCCTACCTCCCACTGCCAATGAACAATGACATGCAAATTGCAATTGGGATTTGCTGGCCATATAATAAAGAGCTTTCATAATTCCACATTGACTTCTTGTCTCCGTTCATATGGCGTCTATCAAGAGAACAAGGAATGTTTCTCTAAAGCCCGTCCGTCACTCCGAGTTATGAAGTCCCTCTAGCTTTGTCGTGTCAAGTGTCGTTTGATTTTGCTCTGAAAAAGTCATGAAAGTCCGCCTGCACATCCTCTAATTTACGGAGAACCAAATATGTCCGAGTGTTTTTCTCCAGCTTCAAACAAAGATTGACATCTTTGTCACATTTTTCGGAGAAATACTCTCTCGCTCTTGCTTCTCCCTTCATGTCCTTATGTGCAAACCGGCTTCATCCAACGATATTCTTCACCGCTCTTCGAGTCAAAGAGATGACTAGAATGGAATGTTATTCTTTCTTTTGATTTAAGGTAATTCCAAATCTCTCTTTTGCCTCAAAGCTTAGAAATGAATTTTAGCCATTTGTTTTCAAATCCTGAAACCGGTCATAATGAGATGTATAAACTCCTGACCGTACTAGACGTTTCTGTGGCTGCTCTCTCCATAATGAATGGGATTGTTTGCTTGGAAGAGTTGTCATAAAGCATCCAAGAGAGTTGGGAGAATTGCTGCCCAACATAATTTGGAAGAAGCGGCAAAAAAGAATCTTGGTAGATGTAAGGGCACAATCCAATTGAGTCTCGGTATCGTGTTTTAGCTCATACATAGCCAAATGCGATAATGTCAAAGGATAATCGAAAAGTGCCAGCAAACTTTTATCATACTCCTCCGACCCAAGCCAAGTTTTCTCTGAGTTTAAACGGTTTTCAAATTCAAAGTCCATGAACTTTCCGACTCTCTCAGTCTCTCTCTTTACTTGTGTAAAGATTTCTCGCAACTCTTTCAAAAGGTACATTTTTGATGGAATCACTTATTGGCTGACATTTCCTCTGGACAACAAGGGCCTTTTTTAGGACTCCTTCCGTGTGGCACACTAAGACTTTGTGTCTATACTCGGTTGACCGTGTCCCGCCGAACGAATGAAGGTAGGGGATTTTTTTTCATTCTTTTGAGCTGCATTGCCCGAAGGGATAAGAGATAAATACAAAAGCCATAAAGTTATATTGGGCATGAGTCGGAAAAGGGATCTCGAGATGAAGGGAAAGAGGAAGGACAGGCAAGGAGGAGGAAAGTGGGAAGTGGGTTGGTTGACTGAAACGAGTTCAGATTCTCGACCATTGTTTCTCTACATTATCAAATACGAGTGGGTCTTTTGCATCTCAATTAAGTATGGAAACCCGGGACGGGTGGTTAGTTGACGTGTTTACTTCTAAAAATAAATTTCAAAGACTGGCCAAGGCACGTTCTAATCCTGACCCGCGTGTACATCCGTTTTGTACAGTACGTACTTTACGGTACAAGAATGTTCAACCCTTTGAGCGGGACAAACTTTTCTCTTGGTTGGTTGGTTGGTTCGTTCGCTCATTCACTCATTCACTCTTGGTTGTCCGTTATGGAGTGAGATGCCTTTTGAGGCAGAGATTATGATAACAATTTAGGAGGTCTTTGCTGCTGCTCTTGGTGCTCCTGCTACTATCAGCCATGGGTCTGATGACTCATCCTGCATGCCTTGTGTCCAATCTGTCAAGGATGCATGATGAGGATGAGGATGATTTGGTTTCTCTTTTCTGTTTTTAGTGCCTCCGAATTCACCGAGGATTATTAGCGAGGATCGCCGAATCGACACTTCCAAAGCGATTGCCGGCGTCTATCAGGAAGATGATGTCATGCGATTAAAATGCGATGTGGTGGGAGGTAAAAATGAATGCGAGATGTGCCGATCACAACCATTTCGTAACTTAATCAATATCCATCCCCCGGGATCCAACATAGGTCGACCTTTGCCCTCGGTGACTTGGTGGATCAACGGGAATCTGATCGACGATACCCACTTCAATGAAGGCACGGACACCGTGGTCAATCGGTTGCAAGAAATGAAGGCCGAAAGGTGGGTTGGCATCCTCATGTGACTCATCTGGGCCAATGGGGCAAGGTCCATGTGATTGCTCATTGGTGTTGATTCAGTTGGATTTTTCCAAGCCCGAGCGTGTCAACAATGCGTGTGTTTTTGATGTGTCCTCGTTACTTATTTTCGCAGACATCTGGATGGAGCTCAAATCGAGTGCCGTGCTTCAAACAACAATGTCAGCCAGCCCCAGTCACGCATACTTGAGATAAAAATCAACCGTAAGTACTTACACCGCGAAACGTCGCACTCTTTGGGTTCGATCCCCGGGGAACTTCGCGACAATGGACCGAGTGCATCGTGTCATTTGAATTGAGCGAGGAGCAGGGTTCATGTCCATGACTAAGGGGTCCATGACGTCCCAGAAGCAATGTGGGATCAACAATGAGGTCTTGTGCCGAATCTCAGTAGTACCCTCCCATGAATGGGAGAGAATCACTGACGGACGGACGGAGTAACTGACTACTCTTCGTACTCTCCGAAGTGTCAGTTCAAGTAAAAACTAGCCTCGGAGCTCATTTGAGCCGTATTTTTGCAAGCCCCATGTCAACTATTGACCCATTTGTCTTGATCCCCAAGGTTGGCGATGGTGATGGTGTTGGCTTATCCGCTATTTGTCATTTTGAAGGAGTGTGCTCGGGTGTGGGCCAATAGCGAATTTGAACTTGCCATTACTTTGCTACCCTAACCCTCTGAAAACACTTTGAATGTTACACACAGCCGGCCTTTTCTGGCCTGTTCAAAGTGATTATCTTCCCAGCTGCTCGAGGTATAAATCAAGAAATATGCATAAACATACCCACCCCGCAAGAAAATTGGGCCTATCTTAATACCGTATTCCCTGACTCATGGCTCCTCCCTGCATTGCTCCACTAATTAGGGGCAATAGCATCCTTTCAATATCCGTACCACTTTGAATGGAAGTCATTTCCGATGGAAAAGGTTATCTCAACTGCGGATGGGGCCGATTCATTTGTCATTTCGTTCTCTAAAAATGGCAATTTTCTTCTATGCATTCCTCGTCCCGTTCTGTTCCCTATTCTGCAAAGTCTTTGCCGGGAATTCAAGAGGGTCGAAGGCTGCGGAAGCTACCTTTTTTTCCTCGAGACAGAGAGTCGGGAAAACTCGTGCCAAGGGTTCAAGGGAACAACGAAACCAAGTGGACTATTAAGAGAGATAGGGACAGGGCAAGAAAAGCCACTCGGATGACGATGATGACGATATTATTGCACTTTGGTATTTTCTTCTCCACCCCTTCCTTCCTTTCTTTCTTTCGTTTGTTCATTCGTTCGTTCGTTATTGGAGAGAGAGTCTGCGTTCCAAACGTGGAACGGGACAAACAGACAGGACTCTCTGTGGACAAAATATAATTGGTTTCCTGAACGCTGCGAGAAATGAATAGAAACACGTTCCATTCGGATTCTCATTTTTGGATATGACTTGCCATGTCTGGTGCGAGAACGATGAGTTTTCTAAACAAGGCCGTAAAAATGTCGAGATGAATAAAAGATAGTGAAGGATGCTCATTCTGTTGCACGTGTCCCGCTGTAAACGATGTTGTTTAAGGACCTCAGGTACTTTGAAAGCCTACCGGCGATTCGCATTTAATGCTCCATCATTGCGAACGAGGCTTATAGATTATCATCGCCACAGTGGAGCATTTTCGACTTGAGAGGAGCACTTTGGACAGGGTTTAAAGGCCAAAAATTGAATTTACACGTCGACTTTGAAAGAAAGGAGCCAAGGGAGCAATTGAAAATTCAAGGAATAGCCCGGATGCGCCTGATGAAAAAGCCACAAATTTTCCGCTTTCACGCCTTCTTCTTCCTTCTTCCTTCTTCCTGGCCTCCAAACTCTCCTCATTCCCGCTCTCTTTCCATCTTTCTTCTCCTCTTCCTTCTCTCCTTTTCCCCCGCTATCAAAGGCCATCATGGTGGGGATGCACCCCATTCAGAAGTGCTTAATTTCCCACTGCCTCTCACACAGACAAAGAGAGAGAGAGAGAGAGAGAGAGGGAGAAATGACCTAATATTAGTTCCTCACGGACTTTGAGGATCTTCTTTGAATATGCTATTATAATTACGCTCTTTCCAATAATTCATATCATTGCTTTCAGTGAGACCAGTCTCCGTGTCCATCATACAGAAGCCGGAATACGTGCGAGTGGGACAAGAGTATGAATTGGTTTGTCAGGCCTTTGGTTCCAAACCCGAAGCCATCATCACCTGGTACAAAGGTCGTGAAGTGGTCCACGACGAGCGTGTCACCGTAAGAAGTCACAGAGCAGTACATTTCAAATGAAGAATTGTTCTTTGACGGCCAATCCCTTCTGTCTTATAGTCTCATTACCAAGAGAATCCCGAGGTGACGAATAGCTTACTCAAATATCGACCGCGTCGAGCTGACAATGGAAAGCGAATCACTTGTCGAGCTCAAAACCCCGCCATGCCCTTGTCGGCCATTGAGGACTCGCTTGTACTGGCCGTCATGTGTGAGTTTCTTACGTACTCGTTTTTTAACCCACTACCTAGTATTGTTGCTCTGAGCTGAATCGTAGCATTTTCAGTTGATAACGTAGGAACCCCCGCGCAATTTGCAGTTCAACCGCATTGCATTTGAAAGTGTGTATATGTGTGGGTTTATACGGTTCGATGAAGGCGAATCAAAAAGTTCAGAGTGCCTGGCGAATGCCCTCGGGGACATTCAGCAGATCCAATGGATGGTAGCAGGCCAAATCTCGTTTTGAATAAGCAGATATTGTTTATGCAAAACTCTTATCTCGAGATCAAGAAGCCGTTTTCAGTGGGGCTCCCTCCCTCTCTCCTTCCCCCTTCTTTCTTTTGAAACTCTCCGAGGAGTTCATGGATGAAATGGCCTTGTAAGCTCGGCAACTGTTCTATACATTACGACATGTCTATATCAGTATGCCCACTTCTACACCGACTGCCATATACATTGCTAATTCATCTCTGAAATCTCATGATTCACTCGATACGTTCGAGCAGCGCGCAATTCTTCGAACACCGTCAAAGGACACCCAAGTTCCATCTCATCTAGGACTGTAGGAACTGGGAAAGCCGTTTCAAGTTGCAAAGTCAAGAGCGTAATGGTCTTCTTTCGTAGGAAGTGAATTGAAACAGTTTGTGGTGCTTGAATATCGTTGTTGCTCTTGCTTCAATTTCAGATCCACCTATCGTTCAATTAGGCTTGGGCCGATCAATCCAACCCGATGATATCAAGGAGCGTGATGACGTCTATTTCGAATGCGATGTCAAAGCCAACCCTCCAATTCAAGGCATCGAATGGCAACATAACGTAAGTCCTTTGTTCTATGAATTCCCCGTGGTCCACTGTGGAGTGATTCAAATCCCACCATAGCCTTAGTCTCTTCGTCTCCTCCTTTAGGCTCATAAAGATATTTGTTATCTGTTGGGAAAACATCCCATTTTATCATTTATTATTCCTCGTCGTCTTGGTTGGCGTCACATTATGTAGTGTAGGTATATACACGGGGCACGTTACCCATCTCGTATTGGAATTCCATATTCATAGCCAATGTCACACAAAATCAGGCCAGCTCGTAAATATCATTTTCAAGAGATTTGCTTTAAGCCTCTTCGTCCTCATTGGGCCAGTGCAGAAAGCAGGAACTAGTAGAATAGTTGTTGCTGTTGTTGTTGTTGTTCGTTATACTAGTAGTAGAAGTAGTAAACGGAGTCCTGCCTGTATGTAGTTGTTTTGTGTCCTGGATTTCTTGACGTGGAATGCACCCGAGCATGACGAAAGCCCATAAGAATAATTTCTCTCCGGAACGAAATTAAGATGCCATTCAACTCGGCAAACGGCATCGCTTTTTGTGTGGTTGATAATCTCATTCCTCTCTTCCGCTCAAGTCTCTCGTGGTATTTCTTTTTGACTCACTATCTCAGTCTCTCCTCCATCCAAGTGAGCACTGAAGTCTAATGTGAGTTGATGTGGAGACGTGATGTGTTTATCTGAAAACGCATAACTCTGTCAATAGCTCACTTCCATGTTCGATTAGCACCTTGGGAGCGGCTATTTACGGCCTGTTTACGACCAGAAGCGAATCGGAGAGAGTGGCAATTCCTGCCAATACAGTAATTTCAATTTGCATGGTTGAAATGCCGAGAAACGGTCGGCAAGAGCAGGGGTGGGCTTTGATAGAACTTAAGAGCCTTAACGATTATTCGAAGCAATATTCATCAGCGTTTACACTAATGATTTCCTATGTCATCGAAACGTCATCGTACTTTTTAAAAACGCTTGAACTATGATCCCCTCTAACCTTTCTGACCGTTCTGTTTCAATTGATGTTTCAGGGCAAAACTTTGGAGCACAATGTGGCGCGTGGCGTAATTCTCAGCAATCAGAGTTTAGTCATCCAAAGGATATCTCGAGATGACGCGGGAGAATATGTTTGCAAGGCCGAAAATGCTCATGGAGCAGGAAAAAGCAACCCAGTTCTTCTCGGCATCAAATGTGAGTGCTCACTATGATGAACTCTAGGACCATGAGCTAGTTTCCAGTAGACTTTAAGCCTTAATGAATGGGGGTTTATGATCTTATTCAAAGATGACACACAAGATATTCATTTTCAAAGACGTCCAATTCATTGGCTGTACATAAAATATCACGGTAGCTCAATATCTTTCAGTCTTCCAACAGCCGGATGATCAAGAAACGAACAAAAATCGTTTCAACCACGCACTTTTAACCAGAACCGATTTATCGAAAACTTGATATGTCAATATTTACACTCTCAAAGCAAATGCCTGATTTATTTAAATAAAAAGACACAACCATGACTTTGCACTCAATTTGTCAGGGATTGTGTGACCTTTCTAATTGTTCAAATCCGATTTACGTGGCGCAATCAAACATTTCAGTTTATTTTGCTTATAAATTGATATTATTGGTTCGACAATGTAAATAGCAAACTTTCTTTTAAGAAACAGTAACGTGACTAGGGCCCAAATTCCCTAGATTCACAATAAAAGTAGCTAAAATGTCCAATGAATTGGCAAGCAACCCCAAAATGTGTAAAGAGCTGGTAAACAGCAAAAGAAAGCAAGAAAATGGCGAAAAAAGAGAAATGAATAGATACAGGAAAATGCCACTACATAAAATGAGAGTAGTTCAAAATGGCTTTGTAAGACTAGCTAGGTATCAATTGGCCGTGGACTTCATTGGAGTCCAGAAGCTTTTTGGCATTCAACGTAAGTGCATTGTGCCAAAGGAACTATTTTGAATAGTGAAATAAGATCTGGCTAATCAACTTCACCTCTATTTCTATATGGGAATTCTCCAACCTTTCTATTGAGAAAATACTTTATAATGCACATAAAATGTTGAAGAAAAGACAACCATGTTTTTAAGTAAAGTGACTTTATAAGGATTATTAATATGTAAGTCTTTATTGCGAGATTATTTTTCTCATTGGATCACAATAGTTTTTACAATCTGTTCAATTTTACATATATACTGTCCTATTTAGGGTTCAGGGTCCGCCATTCGAGGCGATGATCCACTGCAGGGGGGAGGGGAGACCTAGGATCGAACCTATGAACCCGAGCATAGCTCGGTCGCGCGTTAATCAATTGCGCTACAACCATCTCCCTTACAATCTAACAACCATCTAAGCTCTATTTTCACAAAACTTATTTCCTATTTTAACAAACCCGTCAGCATTATATTTGATAAAGCTCGGACAGAAACAACTTATAGAACTTAATGTTAGGCCCACCATTTGACTTCAAACTGAACTGAGAACTCAAACTTACAATTGCATTCGGCAGTTGAGAACAACGCGTCAATATTCCTGAAAATCTCAAAGTTGCATGGTGTATTTACCGTAGAATAATACCCTATCCCTTGAAAACATAGATCGACCAGTCTGTCAACACGGTGGCGAATCGCCACAATTTGGCGTTGTTCAAGGCGGAAACGTGACCCTTCAATGTGACGTTTTGGCCAATCCGCCTGTTCATCAATTTCGTTGGTGGGTGAATAAAGACGGTAAAGCCATCGAGGTCCGACCGGAGGACATACGCTCCCTGGAGAGCTCAAGCTCGATTGTCTATTCGTGAGTGGTCCAATTTCAGACATGACTCAACTGAGCCCAGTTGGGAAGTAAGCCCATGTATATTTCAGGCCAGAGAGTGAACTGGACTACGGGTCCGTAAGTTGCATGGCCACAAATACCATTGGGAGACAAAATCATCCATGTACCTTCATTATCACGGCTGCCAGTAAGTGCCAGAAGATTTCATTTGAACTATTTTCAATAACTAAACGGAAACTTGATTCTTGTTGCAGCCAAGCCTCGGAGGCCCGAGAATTGCAATGTTCACAATTCCACCAACGGTGGTGGTCATCAAATTCTTGAACTCAAATGCGATCCACCTTACGATGGAGGCTTGGATACTAGTTTTGTATTGGAGGTCAGTTCTTGAGGTTGAGTGATAGCACAATTTGTAAGGTCAACAACCAAGATAATTTTTGTTCCAGATATACGATACCAAAACGAATCGGCTCAGGCACAACTTCACTAGCCAAAGAGCGCCTCATTTTGTCCTCCGTGACCTCCGCAGCCTCCATCCCCTGCGTTTTCGCCTATACGCTGTGAATGCCAGGGGTGTGAGCGAGAATAGCGAGATTCCCGTCGTAATGGTGAATCAACCTGAAAAGCATACCGATACAAGTAAGAAATCAGATTTAGAACTGGGCAGGATCAATTCATTTTTTCATTCACACATTGAAAGTTGAATTCTAAATGGAAAACCCCCAAAAAACGTATGAAAAGCTAGGGGTTGAGTCAAGTTTTAAACATTTTTCTTTAAGATTATTATTTTTTGGTTTGGTTTTTCACGGGCTTTTTTAACCACTACCGGGAATGTAATCCCCAGTACAATTGAAATGAAATTAACATGATATGGCGGAAAATTGTGGACGTTTCTTTTATATGGTGCACATGAAGAAATGTTACCATTGATGGTTAGAAAGAAAAAAATCGATCGGAATGAATGAATGAACTGTAACTTTACACTTATCGCAGGTTATGATAATGAGCTGACAAAATTACTTTTACTTAACCATTTTTTAGTGGATCGATCATGTTTCGAAAAAAAGAACATTTATAACTAGGGTGGGAACAAATTCTAAAGTTATATTGAGTTTTTAAATATTTTGGTTATTTTTGGGCAAGAAAACTTTTTCATGAATTTTAACCATAGAATGACATAAAACCGAGGATTTTCGGGGAAAGTGAAGGGTTCTGGTCATGTTTAGGGGAAAATTAGCAGAAATACAGGGTGGGTGTAAAAAATCGGGCAATTTTGACATTAAACCTCAAGCTGTCATTAATAGGAAGTGTTGAGCACATACAGTAGAGTCATGCAAATACTCGTACAATAGTACCATACTGCCATGATCTAATTTTATCCTTACGGCGAGTGGCAACCGTGTTGCTATGAATTTTCAATCTGAATTTTCCCGTTTATTAATATTGCAACGCAAGTTTGAAAGTAAATAAAGATTCAACCTCGAAAAGAATGGAAATGTGTTTCGCGCTAAAGCAAACGTTAGATTGTCAAATCTAATAAACATTTTCTAAAGGCATTATGGAATCATGTCAAAGTTGCACCAGAAAAATGATTTCTTACCTCTTAAATGAAGAATATGTGTATTTCTTTGGATGTCAAAGGTGCTTGAATGAATTGTGGAAAATCTTGGTGAACAAAATTTTACCTATCCCATCACTCCAAGCAGAAACAGAGCATACTCGTAATGTCAAATGCTTCTTGTTTATTTACTCATTCCATGTTTTTTTCCTTTGAATAAGATATGGCTATTGATAAAAATGGCTAGCTTTTTGGCATACGCCAAAGATAAGCATTGCGTTGGACACTACTTCAATCAATCAATAAACACCTCGTCAAAGTTGAACTCACTTTCACACATACCCGATAATTTAGGATCAGCATGAACTTCAAAGTTTTTACAGCATGATTTGAGGTCATCAAGACGAAATTGTCATTGAACCCAAAAGCTTGAGAGCAACGGCCTGAACTGATACAACGCCAGACAATGTAAAGAAACAGTAACATACAAAGTTCAAAACGGTTTTTAACCTCCGCAGTATATTAGCCTGTAATTACAATATATCTCTTAAACTTGCAGTCACCGTGTCATCCGGAATAAATACCGATTCCATAGTGTTGATGATTTGCGGCCTGGCCATTGCTCTCCTCATCGTTTTGTTCTTCGTCGGACTTGTCATCCATCGCAGACAGGTAATTTGATAGTTTGTACTCCGACAAAGCAACCCATAAGCAAACAACTGGACTGATTAGAAATCGATTGAATCCGATTGTCTTGCGGCAACTATTGGCATTCCAACCCCTATTCAGCTCTCATTTTACAGGGACTAAGCAAGAAACTTTTGGATTGCCACGCCACTAATTCCAACCCAACAAGTGAATCTCCCAATGCCAATGCTAGCAAAGTTCAATCCATCACCGCTGAATCATCAAACCCAAACAAATCGCAAATATTCAAGAATGAAGCCCTGCCCGACCCGGACCCACGAACCAAATCCAGTAAAACTTCGATATGAAATGAGATGTACTCCTCTTTCAAATGCCTTTTCAATGGTCATTTGTTTCAGCTTTGTCGTTTAACCCCGGAACGTTGAAACCTACAGAAGGAGCTGATATCAACTTGCAATCGAGATTGATTGATCCACGGTCTGGGGCATCCATCGCGCAACAGACAAAGCCCATTTTGAAAACCTCCTCGCACATTGATGCCGCGTTGACCCCCGCGCCTCCTTATAGTCACGCCCCAATACATCCCACAGGCTCCAATGCAGGCAATTGGTACCCGAACCCAATGGATCAAGATGCTGCCGTGTGGATTGCCAGAGAGCACGGACAGTATTACTATCCTCCGTGCGGAACTCTCCCAAATAAACGAGCTCAATTGAGCCAAAAATCCCACGGAGGTCATTCCGACACCAAAATGACATATCCAGTAAGTCACATCTTATTGCCGGGGGTGTTTAAGGCAAGACTGTGGATTGATATTTCTCGTTTTCCAGGATTTCTACCCAAAGTCTAATACATTAAATCGGAGGCGTCCAATGCAAGCCGGCCCTCATGATACTTCCACTTACTCTCCACACACCTCAGGTCACATTGGCCTGCCCATGAACTCATCTATGTCTATTGGGCATCAATCCCATCAAGCTAAATCCGGATCTCTCACTTTGGCGAATGACTCTCGCCGATTACGCTACAATAGCTCAGTCCGAGATCTTGAGACTGATACCGAGTATCTTTTACATGGAGAGGACAAAGGCTCCCAAAACAAAACCAATTACATGTCCAAGAACCCTAGGAGCACTTTCTTGGATGAAAACATCCATGTTTAGACTATTTCGGACGCTTAACATTTTTTCGGATGAATGTGTACAATTGCATATCTTCAACGAAGCCGAAACCTACCACAACGAGGCTAAACTCATATCTATTAACCTGATGCATTATCATCGATTGCAATGCTTTTTGTCAGATGTATGACTTGTTAATGAACCTAGTTTAAATATCTTCTTCTTGAAACTCCACGTCATGTTATCCAAATATCAGTATACCAGATTTTATTATGAACTATTATGAATGCTCGCTCTTAAGTGAATGCTTCCTCTCCAAGATAGACGAAGTCCTTCAGACCGTGGGTTGTTTGATTGTCGACTGCGATTGTAGTTCAGATGGGAAATTGTGTCGAATAAATGACCCGTAAGTCATATTAACTAACTAACATGTTTCACTGACTATGCTGATGAATATCATCACACTTGACAAAGATCTCACTGGCACTCAAAGTGATGAGCAATTGGGCCCCGTAATATGTGGACATAATGATGAGCTGTTGATTCTCCACCGGCTGATAGAAATCATTCCAAACAATGACAAAATCACTTATCACAAACAAGACAGCTCCAAGTCCCGTGAGGATGCCAATCCACGTTTGAGCTCGTGCCAGAGCCCTCCAACACATGGTGAGGAGTAATAGGGCATAGATGGGGATCCCACATTTCAAAACGGGGTCAGAGATACTCGGCAAGATAAGGCCAAAAAGGGGCGCGTAACCGATCACAAACACCACAAGAGCGATCGAGTACTTCGTGTCCTCCCAACCAAAAGCCGCAATATAACTAAAATGGGCAATCCCAAAGGCCATCATGCCTAGGACAAAGATGTCCCTGTACACTAAGCAAGCATCTCCCACCATGGAAAAGGCCAGGCCAATCAGGATTCTCCGGATGAATTTTGACTCTTTCTTGGGCCATGAGCGGAGAAGTATGTACAATATGAGGCTCAATATGGGAAGACATTTCACTAGGAGAGCTGACAAAGATGGTTTGGTGTTGGAAAAGTAGAGCGGTCCCCAATATAAAAACTGACAAGTGAGGAATGGCAGGAGCCGATTGAACTCATGTGCCCACATTTCGACGGCGTTTGTGAAGTGCAAAGATTTTGGCACGAGGCACTCAATCACTTATCATGCATGAGTTGTTTACAAATGCTCTAAGTGCATACGTATGTACTCTGCTGAGTAGTCAGGTATGAAGGTATGACTTGGCTGTATTCGAACCTTTGAATAGTGAGATGTATGTAACAGCTGAAGTGACGCTTGCCCTCTCCGATTAGCAGGTAAATAAAGGTCTCTCAGTTGAATTACTTGTTTAGTGTTGTGCATCCAAATTTATTTCGATATCCGGAGAATGAAAATTAACGAAAAGATTGTGTCATACTTTTTGTGATTTCAGGTGACTATTAGACATACTTTTGAAATTTGATTCTATCACCACGTAACATCCTGTTTAGTGTTCAACGTTCACATCAGGTACACATGTCCTGCGAAAAGGGCTTGCCAGATTACTTCAGTAATCACAACGGAACATATTAACTTTCACTCAACTGCAACCTTCTGCTCCCAAATCTAACAAAGTTCACATCATTCCGCTTCCGCTTCCGCCTCGGCTTCCGCCGAACTTGATTCGCAATCAAAAAATCCCTCCTTGCCTTCGGTAGCAGAGATGATCAAAGCGATCATAACCACTGAATATACCCAATAGAAGAAAACATAGATAATGACGGCCCCAACCCGGCAATCTGAGCCTTTCAAGTCATTTCGCTTTGTATCATTTTTCCCATTGAAAACGTCCTCACATCCATCGCAACCCGCTTCAACGGCCGTAGCGTTTTTGGCCCAGGCTCGTTGAACAATCAGGACCAAATGATTCAATACGTGAACTCCAATGAATATGAGGATCAATAAGGACCAAGAATCAGAGGGTAGGAACGAGGCGGCCGGGAGTTCACCAGCCATCAAGATGGCAATCAAACCGAATCCATACGCTGCATTGCCCACAAACCAATGCGCCCAATTAAAGATAGGCCGAGATGGCTCATTGGGATGAGGTCTAAAGAAGGCCATGATGGGCTGGATAATCATGAAAATGATGCAAATCGCTCCCACCACTGGATGCTGATACTCTTTTAGGAAAGCCGCTCGAAATGGATCAAATCCTCTGTCGGAGAAAATTATGGTCCCACCAACGAGAGTGCACACAAGGGTGACAACCATAAGGCTAACATGAAGGACAAACCAACGGTCTTTGTCGAAACAGTTTTGAGATCCTTTCCACGTTTCTTTGAAATACCTGGCCAACATCATTCCACAAGAAGCACTGGCCATCCAGGCAATGATCATCAACACGCCATGAACCCGAATTAAGACAGTGGTGGCAGATCCCACAGGTTCCACGGATTTCAAGGCCACGGAACCGGCTGAAGCCAATTTATTCTGAGAATGATAAGTGAGCAATTCCCCGGATGCAGACATGCTCCCTGCGGCTAATAGCAAAAATTGACGAGAGTTGATCAAGTCGAATTGAACAGGAGACTGATCAGGAGGAGCAGCAGTGATCTGTTCATTTAAGGTGAATGTGCAAGTCTTGAATCCATCTTCAATTTCGGTTCCCAAAGACTCTAAGGAGATCCCCTCCACTCCAGGTATGTTGCTCTTCTGTGGAAGATTCCATGTTGTTAACATGCTGGACCCGTCCACACAAGCCAGAACCAAATCGTTGCCCATTTTTCCATCATCGGAAAAGGCTAAGGCTGCAAAAGATCCTGAAGGCATGTTTGAGGCACTGATGGCGAAATCAAGCTTTCCCCCGTTGGTCTTGTACGTCACTAAAAGGGTGCATGATCCTGTTGAAACGCAATCTGCTGGCATTCCAAAGCAACCTTTGGTGGAATAGCATCCTTCATAGACTTTTAGCCCTCCCTCAGGTTGCGATTCTGCTTCACCTTCAGCCTCAGCCTTTGGTTCAACTTCTGCTTCACCTTCAGCTTCAGCGGTACCTTCCGAATCGGCATTCTGAAGGTGCACTCCGGGCAATGTTAGAGACACCATAATATAGAGAGTCAGGAGCAATTTTCTTTCCATGCTTTAATGCTGATCTGGCATTTACGACTACCGCTCCGTGTTTCCAGTGTATGGGATAAATTAAATATTGATGAGCTGGTGGCTTGAAGTTTGAAGGCCTTACAGCAGGTTAATGGAAATTTATTTGCGTATATTCCAAGCCAACCACGGCATTTAAAACGTTGAAAAATCTGCACAAATCGAAAGTGCGCTTACACAGCATTGTGCTGAAATGAGCCCTTTGCGCCCAATTGTAAATAAGAACAGGGAATTTTTGGTACTGATACTGAACATTTTGGTAACACTTTCCTTGGTCAAGCTCAAATACTACGTCTAGCTGAAGATGAATAACATTTTTGAGAAAAAAACACGGTTCAGTGTGTTGCTATGGTTAGCTAGGCGGAAAGAAGTCTGTTTGTCAATTAAGAGAAAAATTGTTCAGCATGCGCTGTGCTTTCGAAAAGACTGTCCAGTAACACTCTTGCCTTCGTTAAGCACCTTGCCAAGCATTTTTTTTCTGGGATCACAACATACACGTTAAGGCTGGTTGCACTGGTTTGGTCTTAGGCGTGTTATCATAAATTCTCAGTGCTACGACAAGGTTGTCATGGTACCTTGAAATAAGGCAGGTAGAAACCATGCTTTCTCAAAAGGATTTCTGTTAGTTCAAAGCGCAACGCAGGGTTGTGAACCGAATCCAATACAAGCCTGAAATCACTTAAAAACTGCGCGGGAACATAGTTAATACAACTTCACACCCAGACCCATTAGGTTTGGAAGACAATCATCCACAGATACCCGTCGAATTTACAGCTCAAAAGGGGTGCCAAAAAGTTAAGCCAGGGTTAAAAGGCTGCGAATGCTCTATCTCCTCGATGCTAAAGTAAACAGTAATAAATAGAATCTGACCAAAGATGTTTTTACATAAAAACAATTTTTTCACATATATTTTGGGGTTTTTGGGTCCCAAAAATTATTTTTGTCCATTTTCATTTTTGCACTTTTTTCTGTTCTTCTTGTGATGATACGTAACAAAGAGAAAAATGACTTCTGAGAATAAAGATTTTAATCAGTTGTGGATCAAATAGGACACAAATATGGCCAATCAAGAACTCGTTATTGGCCAGGGTTGGAGGTGTGAGGCTTTTTAAGATTTCTCTTCTCCTCCCTGTTATAGATGTCATATGAAAGTAAGCAAAAATGGAGCTGCAGTTGAGCTTGCCATAGCTACCATCATGGGTTTGATCCAACCAAACGCTAAAAATCATGAAGTGAGCAAAAGTGCCCTAAGCAATAGCACTAGGCTCTCGAAAAGAATCAATTGTATACTATACCATAACATGGGAATCACTTAAAAAGTGTCGTAATGTCAAGCATTGTAATAAAGAAGATTCAATTTCTTGTCAAAAAAAATAAAGAAACTCTATAGATCACCCAGCATATGCAATTGCTTGCCTAGAATTTGGCAACAGAAAAAAGGCAGCAAACAGGACTAACAATAACCTTTCATGGTACATTTCTTTTCAATTTTTCCCGACTTTTTCACACTTGCTAACTTTTGGGTATTCTTTCATCTTTTTCGCAAATATTCCAACTTTTTCTCATTTTTCCCAATTAACAAAAAAATTCGGCCAAAATGGCAGCTGAGTTTTTTTGAAAGGTCTACTAATCAGGAGCCAGCATAGACATGGCAAGAATCTGCTCCCCAGAGATAGCAGGTTTGATTACCGGTGCTTGAAGATGTTACAATGTAATATTCCTTTTCATCTATGTGCTACTTGATTTGGAAGGCAAAAAAGCCCCTCTCCTCGAACGTCTTGTTGCCTATGTTTTGGAAAGCTTATTTGCAAAATCTTTGTGCAAATTTGTTTGATTTTTATGCAAATTTGTTGTCAATGAAGACCATATTTATCTGCAAGTTTTGGCCGGCCGTTGTTTTAATGCTAGGAAAAATAAACAGGACAGAAACAACAAACCAAAACGTTTTTGGTTAACATAAAATCAACCTATTTGGGTTGCTTTAAGCAACGCAAAAATGACATATTTAGGCCAAAAATCCAACATATTTTGTCGGAGCCTAATAATAAAACTTCTCGGAAATTTTGGTGTTTCTTACAGCCGAATAAACTGATTGGACTTCAAGGAAGATGAGAAAGACATTACTTTCAACAGCTCCCCCTTGCAAGTTCCAAAGTCTGCAGCAAAAAAGAATCAAGGTAGGTGTATACCCTTACATGAGTGTCAGAGATCGTACATTCACAGATTTGCTTAAAGTAATATGGCCTTTGGGTCAACGCCTTTGAATGCTCCACTTGTAGGTAATGGAGGAAAAAACATTGATCAAGTTGAAGGTGGGTAAGGCTTTTCAAATGTGCGGTTGGATATATCGCACGTTTAAGTCCAGAGATAGCATCACGATGCTAACTCTGTACAAGTCGATTGTCCAGCCACATCTTGAATATGCCTTGCCCATTTGGGCCCCAATTGGCTCAGCAGGTTTACAAAAGGTCAAACAAGTCTAATACTTTATCAGGAACATCGAAGGTATGAGAGAGCTCTCGTGTTTGAGATTAAAGAAGCTGGGATTGCACAGTGTTCAGAAAAGGTACGAAATATATCTGATACTGTACGTTTTCAGGAGCATCCTTGAGTTTTATCTCAACCAAGGACTTAGGGTCAATTATCGCGACCACAGAGGCTTAACGTGCGTTTTGAGATCCCACTGAGTTTAACTAGTTCGAAAGTGAATTCATCCTCTCTTCCTGATCGGGCTCCTTCATTTTACAATTTTGAAAATATATTGATCACAATCTTACTCATCATCTTCTTAGATCAAACTATCTGACATTTCCAGCTTCACCGTTTCCATGGAATTCAAACATAACGTGCTTTTACTCCACCAGTTCATACATTTCCTAGTGGGAAAAAAACTAAATATATACATTCTAATCACTGCAGCTCATTAATGAAGATTTGTTCTTTACATATTATTCGACAACTGACTTATTCAAGAGGTTCATTGCAGCCTTTTCCTTGAATACATTTGAAATATTTAGCTATGTACTGCTAACCTTTCTTTGGTGCCGAGTGACGCAAAACTGTTAGCAGCAGGGAGTTAACTCCTTACTAAGTGGCGTCCTACCTCTTTTTCTACAAACCTTGGGATGAACCTAATTCCTGTCTCTTTTTCATGTTTAAGGAAAAGCCACGCCTCTCTAATGGATTTGTACTTTATAAGGTGGTGTCAATCTACTGCATGTTATAAAGAGCCGCCTGAACGGAGTCAAAGTCTGCTTTCGGGTTGCCTCTTGGGTAGAGCTAGGGTACGCTCTTTTGATCTTTCAGTCTTGACTTCCTGCAAATGTTACCTATTAGGGCTAATAATAACTAATGCACTCTCACACTCAACCTCAAGACTTCGGAAAATTAGAAGGGAGCAAAGGCCTGTGTTTTAGAAATGAGTAGCTCGTTCGTAAATTGTTACCTAGTAGATTTCGTAGCGGTCGACTGGGAATCGATTTTATCAACAATCTTGTGGTTCTATGGTGGTTCTCTGGCAGATTAGAGGGTTCTCGGCGGACAATGACGATGAAATTATGATTTGGGGCGCGATGCAAGGAGCAAATTAAACGGCGTGGAAAACCACGTCAAATTCTATCCGATGTGTCCTACTAAAGCAGTGTGTATTTTGGCAACCAAATTATAAGGTCAGAACGCCATCTTCCAAAGAAACAATGGATTCTGCATTGGATTCACGCCCAAAGAAGTTATTCGTAGATTAGATCTCGCCCTTTTTGCCCCTCCCCGTTCAAATTGAAATATGCTACGATATATTTTTTCAATTTATAGCTGTCTTCCCATTAAAGCTTTGCTATCTGATACAGCAAAAGAGCCACTTAAGACTTGAAGATGTATGTATGTATGTATGTATGTATGTATGTATGTATGTATGTATGTATGTATGTATGTATGTATGTATGTATGTATGTATGTATGTATTTCATGGGGTTTAAATGCTAATTGTTCACGATGTTCAGAAGCAGCAGCTCCCCAAGACTTTCATAAGCCATAAGGCTTGTTTTCATGGAAGTCTATATCCCAGAGG
This sequence comes from Tigriopus californicus, assembly GCF_007210705.1. NCBI lineage: Eukaryota > Metazoa > Arthropoda > Copepoda > Harpacticoida > Harpacticidae > Tigriopus > Tigriopus californicus. Next base: position 4,387,135 of record NC_081446.1, read on the forward strand.
GATAGAAAGGGTTCCTAAGTGTAGGATGCCCTCGCACTCATTACCCAGAAGATGGTTTAAACTCGTATGTCATATTGCAGCATGCCACTTAAACACAACATTCACCGGAGCTTTCGATTTTTCTGTTGCAATATGTGACTAGATCTTAAAAGAGTTCCACCATTGGTTTTGCGTTTTAATGTGTTGTAAGGTATTGTGTCCTGTAGGCATGTGTTGAAAGTTCGTCCATAGCTTTACGATTCCAATTGGGCAAGTGCTGCTTTTACAAACGAGCTTGTCGATAAATGCCACTTTTGCATGACGTCCATTTTCCGAACAACGATAACTGCGGGGCAGGTTTCACAGATCGACCATAAGTAATCCATCTAACATTCCTAAAAAAAAGACTAGTAAAGCTCGCCTCAGGTCAAGTAGTCAATGATGATTGCACGTATGTCGCATTCTCAACATTTCACCAATCCGTGGTGTCCTGACAAGAGCATCCTAATTTGATAGCCGGTCTTATTTGGCCTTCAAGGAACAATTTTGAATACACAAACCGTATTTTACGGCTTTTGTGAATAGAGCTCACACTAATCAGTTTTTGTTCAACTTGGGTCGATTTGCGGCCAAAAGTAAAGAACGATATGATAATATGGAGGTGTGTTTGTGTGTCCATAGATAATTGCGATTTTTGTTAAAGATATGAGGCCGAGAAGCAGCCTGGATCTTCAATCTGGATATTAAATGAAATCTGGAAGTAATTTGGAGCAGAGAGCTCAGGGAAGGCTTGTTCCTATTGTGGATATAAGAAAATCTTGTAGCAGACTGGGAGAATATTTTCGCCCAGAAAGTGCGTGCAGTGGCGGCCTGCGCTAGGGACAGATTCAAGGCTGTTGTGAAGGCAACAGGCCGACAGATGGGAGATGAATTTACGAAAATAAAAATATGTCCTAATTTCACGATCAAGCTAAATTGTCATCGGAATATATATTCTTTCGAAAAAATGACTTTCCTTCTGTCCGACTTTAGATGGGACCCTGTAAAATGTGTTCATAAAATAATTTCAAATCTTGTGGTAAATACATAAAATCAAAAGCCTTTTCTGGATCTATGATTCACTCCTTCGCTTTAAAAAACTGGGCTCAGAAGACGTCGAAATTTTTTCAAATTTCAAGGTTCCTAATTGAAGACGGTCTTGTAAAAGATTGGCAAAGGGTTTCCTGAATTAAGCCGGAGGCCACAAAAGATAGCCGAGATAGCCACAGAAGAGGCTTATGGTGGAGAGGACAGCAAACTACATAGATAACACCCCATTTCGCATACATTTGTCAATTTCTCTTAACCTGTTAAATAAAAAAGCCGGAGGCCGGTCTTGGGTTCAAAAATACATATCCATGAACCGCTGGCCAATGGGAGAAAGATAGAGTCGACTGTAATTTGAAGCGATCATGGAACCCGTTAGTACCCCACCGATAAGTATCCTTTCAAGTTCGAATTGCCAATCGACAAAAGCCAATTGAAACTCCATACTAGAGATGGATAGAGATGGAGTGGTAGAAAATTTGATAAAAATTGATAAAGTCAGTCAAACACAGAAGCGAAGAAACTAGCATTTTTTTCATGAAACCGTTGGTGCTTTGGCGACACAATTTTATTCAATAATTTGTGTTGTCTTTTGACACTTGCATGTAGCCTAAACGAGGGGAAAACCCGAAACATATCAGGGCACCTTTAAAGGCCATACCAAAAGCTGCGAAAGTTGTTTTGAAACTGGAATCATGCTTTATCGATATCTTGAAAAATCAATATACCGGTAAATACTGCAATCTCAGCGCCTAAGCGTCTTCTTGGGTTATATTACAATCACGATAATGAGGACAGTTACACATATGCAACGCTCGTTGGGTACGTTCTTTTGCGTTTTCAACAGATATTAGCATACCTCGGTCATAAGCGTGTCATAAGCGTATGACGTCAGAAAGTATGAAAATCCACTCACGCAAGTGGCGACTAAATTTTCCAATTGGGTACGGTCTTAGGGTAAGTCCAAGGTGACTGAGAACCCTCCAAAAACGGGTCTGGTCTTATAAGGTACAATGGCCAAACTTATGGGAATTTGGTTCTTGGTGTCAACTAACTCTGAGATGACCGCTTTAGCTACACGGGTGAGGCCAGAAGGGCATGATCAATAATCAAGACAGTAATCAGCATATTAGCATTCACTAATGCTACTTTTCTCCATTTTGATTGTTATTAAAGCATATTGACTGCAATGTTTGGATAGTTTAAAACTCAATGGTTGATTTAGAAAAACTCACAATAACTGTGGTTTGAATGTTTCTATATATATGATAGACCAACACAGTGCAAAAGCAACCGATTTCAGTTCTGTTATCATCAAAATCTCACTAGTTTGGGACCCAAATTGATGATTCAATGCTTATTACGCTTTCAATTTCAGCAGTTGAAGGCAAACTCTCCAGTTCTTGCCACACAGGAGTCTCTTCTTCTCTGAATTCCAGAACTCGGTTGTTCTTACCATCCTCGAATTCCCCGCCCATTATGAAAAGACGACCCTCCAAAATACGCATCCTCGGTCTAGCACATTTCATGGGGAGGTCCCATTCAGGGGTCAAGTTCCAAATGCCAGCGTCAATGTCATACACCCCCGTGATCTTTAAGTTGTCAACTGAACCTCCACATGTGTATGAACACTGTCCTCCAGTGCATATGACCACGGACGTTCCATTCAGTAAAATGTGCCTGGCACACGCCACCAAAATTAATTCATGAGGGTGATAGTCTATGTCGGACCAGTTGCCGGTTACAAGATCGAATAATTTAATTTTGCTTTGAGTTATTCCGTTCATGATTCCTCCGACGATTAGGACTTGCCAATCCGATACTGGCGCAACTCCGAATCTGTTCAAAGGGTGGGATAAATTAGGGCCCAGAACCCATTGACCCTCCGGCGAATAATATTCCGTAGGTGAATATGCCCTCCCTAGAATTAGTTACGCACAATATGGAGGTTTTAAGCGACTGATGCATACAATCTTGTTCACTACCCTTAGCAAAGCCTCCAATAACCCAAAGGTTGTTATTGACCATGCCCACTTGGTTATAATCAAGAGTTTCCAAATGCCTGTTGAGCATTGTTGGTCCATCCACCCATGCTTCCGAGCCATATATCCATTTTTTGCATACTCTCAATTTTGAAGCACATATCAAAAGGCCCCAGTCGAAACAGTGATGAATAGGAAAAGATTCTATTTCGGTAAAATCAGGTATTCTCAAATATGTCGCATTTGGATTTGGCAATGAAAAGTACTCCAGAAAGCTTCCGCTTGTATTCTGTAGTAAAGCTACTCTGGAAACTAAAGCACTCTCATTTAGTCAAATCTATTATGAACCCTTTGATTTCTATCAAAATTTTACCTCTCTTCACATGGCCCCTCTTCAGCCAAAGCTGTGAAGTATTTTTTGAAGGTCCAACAACGATGGCATCTCCTGGAGCAGTCTCCAAAGTTGTACACGTCATTGTTTCTGAATCCAACTTGTATCCGAAACAAAAGTCGGATAAACATCTTATTGCGCATTCGAAGTCAGTCCTGCAAAAGAGCAATGCTGACTGTTTAATACTTTGTATAAATTTGAAAAGAGTGACATACGTAAATATCGGCACACGAAAACACGTAAGAATGGCGTCTCCCCTCCTGCGACGATCCTCAAGCGAAGTGAGACCGAGCTGTTGTAGTTTGTTTTCATATGATCCCGTCAGCCCTCTCATCATCCGAACCACACGACGCCGAACTTTTCCAAAACTTCACAGTCCTTTCGAAGCCAAGGATTCCACGCCTGGACTGCAAATTCGAGGTGAGGCCTCACATAAGACTTATATATCCGTGTGAGCACCTCCGGAGTTCGAATAGAAAAGGCTCTTTTTATTTGCCCAAGAACAGAGTTGGCCTTTTTGGTTATTGTTCCGGCGTGTAAGGAGGGTTTTAGGTCATGATGAATAAGAATACCCAAGTCAAGCTGCGATTCGACTGTACCTATCACTGTTCCATCAAGAAAGTACGTGTTGCACGGGTTGCGGCTTCCAACATGGAAAACCTTGCATTTTTCCACGTTAAGCATCATTGAGTGCCGTTGTGCCCATTGCAATAACGAGCTGATATCCCCTTGCAGTAATGCACTATCCTGCATCGAACTAATTGCGCGACAGATCTTAGTGTCGTCTGCGAATGTTCCAATAGTACCCGCTGGCCCAAGACAATTGGGTAAATCAGAGACAATCATCAGGAAAAGGATGGGTCCCAGAACGCTACCTTGAACGATGCCACTCGTCACACTCTTCCAGTAGGAGAATTCTCCACTCAGCACCACTCTCTGCCTCCGGCCGTTTAGCCAGTCTTCAATCCACCATAGAATTGAGCCGCCCAATCCCAAGCCGCGTAACTTATTCGTAAGCACGGTGTTCAAAGAGCCCTATCAAGTTTCCAGAGAAATTCCTAAAAACAAATTGGCATTTTTCTACCCCAAAAAGTCATAGGGAACAACTTTAACTTCATTGTTTTATGGAATTCTAGTCCACATAAAAAACTTACATACCTAAAAACATTATAAAAACTAAAATTTTCAAAAACCTACTCAATGTAAATTAGGAGCACACTTAGTTAGCTCTTGAATGTAATTTACGATATCATCTATTTCACCGCTATTTAGTTACATCGGATTTAGTGGTCCAAATTTCATCGTTTTTAGCCCCAAAATGCTCCGCTTATGTGTTAATTCAATTTCCCAAAGATGTAATATCGATTTTCATTATCGCAAAAAATGAATGATTATTTTCCCATTTATTGCATAATTTCAAATTAACTTAAAACCTTGCACAACCATATCTAAAACCCTCAAAAAAGCAGATTTTTGAAATATCATTTTTAAAAGCGTCCAAGGTTAATTTAGTTGAGTGGTCACTGAAAATTTCACAAATATTAATGAAACATTAAAGAAGCTATTTTCAATCAGTTTCAACAAAGTCTTCAAGAAACGACAAAATCAACAACATTGTTTGTTGTATGCATTGTCTTCAAAATTCAAGTGAATGCATAACTAAGTGTTCACATGATGATTGTAAAACACATTTTCAAAGATTACACTTTTAATGTGTTTTAAGTGACATTATATAGCATTTTTAGCTATTATGAGACTATGTAAGAAGAGGAAAAATAATCTTATGTATTTGTGATATTGAAAATCGATATTAATTCTTTGGGAAATCGAATTAACATATAACCGGGGCATTTTGGGGCTAAAAACGATGAAATTTGGACCACTAAATTCCATTTAATTAAGAAGCGGTGAAATAGATGACCAATAGGTGTCCAAGAATCCAGCTAACGTTTGATGGGAGATTCTGAATGATTTTGTTTAGCTCCTTGTTGTTATCTGTACTTGAATTCGGAGATCGATATACGTCCAAGATGTGGACGTGCTGGTCTTGATCATTTGTGCATGTCACGGCAGATATTTGGCTGAAGGCACTAATTTGTTCCATGCCCTTGGTTGTAATGTCAGTTTTTGCATAGATCAATATGCCTCCTCCCCTACCATTTAGTGTGTCGTTTCTGTTACTTCTGCAAACAATGTTGTAGACTTGAACTTCAAGTTCCCTACTATTAATATCTGGGTGAGTCCATGTTTCGGTTATACATACAAGATCGGGGCTGTCAACATCTATTCTGGCCTTGAAATCGTGAAGTTTGTTGATGAGTGACCGGGCGTTGAAATAGAGAATGTAAAGTGCTATTTTCGGAGCTTGACCAATCGTCCTGCCCTTCCTAGTCCTTTGACTTTCCAAATGTCGTTTCCCGACTCTGAACGTTTGGCAGCTACCTTTCGCATTTCGTTGTCGTCCTGGATTTGCGCTTTGGTTAAATCTGGATCCACATCAACTTGCCTGAACTGTGACGTTTTTCTGGCCAGATGAACGTTCTGGAGAATTCTCTCTCGAAGTTTTTGGTCGGTGAGTCCAAGTTTGATCATTCGTGGCTTTTCTTTGTTCAAGTCACTTTCCCTCTTCCCCATACGGTATAGAAAGCGAATATCCGGTTGTCCTAAGCTTATATCTGGAGCCGCCATAAAGGATTTTTACTCTATCCAAGTAAAACTTTTTGCGATTTTCTGGGTTCTCGTCGTTCACCTCGGGAATTCCCTCAACTATGACATTCCATCGTTTCTCCTCTCGTAGTCGCAGTTCCGTAATCATTTCTTGGTTGTCGTACTTTGGAGCCTTCTCGAGAGTACTGAGCCTTGCTCCTTGATTTTCGATATTCTCTTCCATAGCGTCCAACCTAATGCGAACTTCTGAAAGCCCTTGGAACATTTTGGAACATGGCAACTCGCAGTTCTTACAAAACCACATTTTCATTCCAAGCACATATGTTAATGCTGTCTTTGGGATTCCTGAGCATGTGGCCAGCTGGTGAAAAGGTTTTTCGCATCCGTAACAGTTGATGACTTTAGTTTCACTTAAGGTTTGCTTTCTACATCCGCCGCACTTGAGGAAGGTTTCTTCTTTATTGGCCATTGTAGTTTTACGCTCAATTATGTGGTCACCCTGGCACCCTGGCTTCTTTGAATGATCGTTTTGGAATCCCCTGTGTCCTTTACAACCGGATTAGGACTCTTCTGAGTATTCACCGACACACCACAACGCCCCTCACGCCTTCCTGGAACATTTTCACTGCGGAACTGCTATGTTTTGGGCTATCTTAGTCGCTTTTTTGGTTTTCCCCCACGGAACAGCTTCAAACTTGTTTACACCAAGCAGAAGGGAGCCCAAAAAAAAGTGTTCCGTCCACAATCGAGTACATCATCTTAACATGATATGGATAAGTGATGTACAGGATGAATGATTGCTCCCGGAACGAGTTTTATCAAAATGTTAAGATAATGTATGTTATTTATCTTGGGAAAATCCCAAAGTTGTTGGATTGCCCATCGAGTAGTCCGGTTGTCGGTCAGATGTCGACCAAATGCCAGCCTAATGCTCGTAGTGACATCGTGACCCATCACAAGTAGCTCCTCCAGCCCTTGATCATAGATGTACAATGTCACAGGAACCGGTTGTATCAAAGAGCTTTGTGATTCAGTGTGAATCAATCTCTACAT
>NC_081446.1:4395082-4396506 GCF_007210705.1 Tigriopus californicus
TAGACTAGGATAGTGACCACATTTTGCAGGATAGTTAGCCTTGAAGATTGGCCCAGGTATATGCCAGACAACCGAGATTGATCTGGGACCGTGGGGAGTAGAGGTAGCTAGCGATTTGTATCCTTAGTCAATTGATTGATGATTGTTTGAGGCCCTGATAAAGAAATCTCGAATTATTGCTCGTATGCCCTGATTAGGATTATAACCGGAGGCCTTAAGATAGGTCTAAGAAATTGAAGCCCTTGTACTAAGTGCTCTCCATCTTTGAGAGCTATCAAGGTATTTTTACCTAGTGCTTGGGTCAGGAGTTCCATGTTTCCGTTCACCACGGGAATTCAATAAGTCAGGACCTTTCACCCCTGTCTGGTGGACGGAACAATAAGTATAGTCCTTAATGGTAAGCAAATGACAATATACAGAGATTCTACGTCACCTGACATCATACGGCTGGCCGTGGCTGGAGAGATAACTAGACCTAGACACTGTATTTTGGACCTAACCTTACCTTTCAGTTGCAAAGACCTGGGGGCGCCTAAGCAGCAGCGCAAGCCTGCGGCAGCTCGGTTGCAAGGGTCTGCGGTGGGTTAGGCAGTGGTCACGGAGCAACATGTAATGGCCAAAATGGCAACACTAACGTCATTTCTCGATGTCAGCTGACGCAGAATTTTGTGTATCGTCATTTGGTTACCATTAAGGACTATACTTGACAAGATCCATGCTGGAAAGGAGCGCCAGTATGTCAATATGCAAGATTTGCCATTCATCAGCTCTGATGTGCAAAAGTCCTTAATGCCGATAAGTTTTGCGAGTTGTTAGCTAAGTATGTGATTCCCTTGGCTCAAAGCACCTATGGAGATATGGTGATGCATGGTTGTAGAAACAAGATGACGCAAGGTGCCACAGTGCAAATAAGATTCAAAAGTTTCTGAAGTTGCCCACCCCAGGCTTTTTTTTGAAAAGCTGTCTAGGCCACCACACTACCTGGACTGTTTTTTGTTCAACTATGCATTTTTTGAGCGTTTAATGAGTAAGTTACCAAGTGTCCATTTCAAGACATAAGACCAGCTCAAGACCATCAGAAAGGATGCTTGAGCCAGAAGAGGTGCTCCAAATTCTGCTCCGGGCTGGAGTTGATGATCACTCCTGATGGGGACAATATTGAGTGACATGGATTGCTCTAGGTCCTAGTTATTAATTGCGTTCAATTCCATAACCGCGTTAAAACACATTATTTGTATTTTTTATACATTCAAAGCAAAATCAAGAAGTTTTGCATTGTAAATCCACAGGCCTGTATTTTTACCTCCATTATCTACAAGTGGAGTGTACAAAGGCGGTGATGACCCATAGGCCATTGAGCAGAATTTCAATCCCTTCAAGGTCATATTATTGTCGACTACCCAAGAATAGATTCAATTTAGGTT
>NC_081446.1:4396546-4396629 GCF_007210705.1 Tigriopus californicus
CTATCTCGTTCCTTTGCCAGGCTTGTGGAATCTTGACCATTCTTATCAGAAACTGATTTTTTGTATCGTCAGCATAAGAAGAG
>NC_081446.1:4396665-4396744 GCF_007210705.1 Tigriopus californicus
GGACAATCGACTTGTATAAAGTTAGCATCGTGATGCTATCTCGTTACTTAAATGTGCGATATTCAAAGAAGTTGACCCA
>NC_081446.1:4396780-4397833 GCF_007210705.1 Tigriopus californicus
GTTAACCAAAAGTTCAACTTTACCTGTTTATGGGGTAAGTTTCTTCCCAACTTTGTTTCGAAAATACCGATAGTGGTTCGTTTTCAAACCGAGTGCATATAGCAGCAACGAAAAAGTGGAGAACAATGATTATGACCCAGCTCAAAAGCATTATCGATGTGCACGATTCAACGTGAGCAAGCAACAGGCCATGTGAATATCGCTGACCGAAATATATATTTTATGAGTCTAAATTGGATCAGTGCTACTAATTGGGAGTGGTGAGGTAAGTCATTTTTTGACATTCAAATTATGCCAGAAATGGGCCTCCAGTGGCCTCTATATTCGTTTAGCGAGACCTTTATTTCATTCGGCAAAAATACCTTTGGAAATTAGAGTTAAGACATAGTTTATCGCAAATTGAACCTTTCAGGCTATTCATATGGTTTTTTCTGCTGATATCGTTGAAATTTGGAACTCTGTGTTGATAAAAAGGGTTTGGAGGTGTCAATTTTGTTCATATATTTGAAAACAAGCAAGATTTTACGAAAGGCATGATTCTAAGAGTTTAGAACTTTACGGTCACATCGCTAAACTCTCCCATTTTCTCCTTGTAAATAATTGAAGACCAGATATTTCCCTGCAATTTGGTGAGTTGATTGATGTTCAGGATGGACAAGTATGTTTTCAATATAAATGTTCTTGATTCAAGACGACGGCATCATTGGACGGGGCGGTTTTCATGAACATTAGGAAATCTTACCCAAATAAACGTTTTTTGGTTACGAGATGAGTGCTTCTTTGACAAAAAGAGCGCTTGTCTTTGTCTTGTAGATTCTGTCAAAAAGTAGTAGGTAATGTCGGTTGTAAGGAATTTCCAAGCCCGTTGGTGATAACTTCTAAGAGTTTGTTTAGACCTCTAAGGGTTCTTTGTTCTCCCATATGCATAGACATAAATTTTCAAAACGTCCATTTATCGGATGCTTAATAGTTGCGTTTTATAGAAAATCTCATTAATGTTCTATGATCCCGTCTTCGAGTTCTGAAAGAAACCATTTTCAAAACAAACTTGCA
>NC_081446.1:4399494-4399583 GCF_007210705.1 Tigriopus californicus
GACCGCCTATTGCTGGGTGCCAAGAGAGTTTTCCGATTTACTGGATTTGGTACGGAAGCAGGCGCAAAACTTGCGACAGAGTTTAGCAT
>NC_081446.1:4399619-4409377 GCF_007210705.1 Tigriopus californicus
TGACTTACGTCATCAATCTTAACAGACTCGTCATTAGAACAATGAGCTGTTTCTTTCGAATTCGGTGGGATTGAAAACACACTAGAGAACTGCTCTCCAAGCATGCTAGCCATGGCCTCTGCATTATTAATGGCTTCCACATCAACCTCAGAAGGTCCAACAGGGTGTTTCATTTTTCTCTTAGAGTTCGCATATGAGAAAAAAGCCTTTGGATTCGACCTGACCTCCTGAACCACCTTACTCTCAGTTTGTAACTGGTCATTTTCGGCGGAGGCCATAACCTTACCCTGAATTACGTCCAACTAATTTTGGAGACTACCCATAATTACTAGACTCGAAGTGCTCTTCAGCCTTTTTGCTAGATTGCAACTCTTTTTGAACAAAGTCTTCCTATATTTTGGAATTTTTGTCCGTGTCCCACCTTTCGGAACACATTTAGGTATTGCTAGATTAGAGCAAACTTCTCAAAAGCTGAAGCTAGTTCGCCAATCTTTGCATCTATGGACGATTCCTGTTTCAGATTGAAACCAGGTCCAGTTATTGCAATGATTCCCCTGACCAAAAAAACAGTCGAATGATATTGCTGAGTCCACAAATTTCATTCACATTGTTAAATAAGCTGTATCACTGATAGACCATGGCATTGAATTTCCTTTGATGTTCGTTACTGCTGGCCTTATGATCTAGCTTTTTAGGACACCTTAACACCTAGGTTACTACTTCCAGATGGTTGGCGGGGAAGTGCCAAAAATGTGCTCAAACACGCCAAATATGGAAGAACTGACAAAAGCACGTACAATTGTTACTTGAATAAAAGTGGCGAAGGAGCACAACAGAGTATCTCTAAAGTTGGGCCCAGGTGTACAAAAATAGCGAGATGGAGGTTATTTCAAGGCCGGGAATATCCCAATTTTGGTCAAGGATCAAAAGCCGAACAATTCTCTTCATCTGGCTGTATCATATTACACAAATTGTCATTGAAGCCCAACCACAGAACTCTGCATTGAAAAAGCCATGATGTGCAATCGCTCATCCAGACAGACCAGTAGGGGCTTCACCTTGTCCGTCGTACTCAACAGTTGCCCCACCTTCTGCCATCGTGTAGTGGCATGTATTACTGCCAATTGCAGAGTCATTCAAGTTTTCTTATTTTACAAAGATCACATAATATGATTTCCATAATAATATTTTCAATACATCGGTTCATTCTGACGGCGATTTGACGGTTTCAAGCTTTTTGATTTTGAAATTCCCTTCTTTTTGACGCATGGGGTATTAACAGATTATCCATTTGTATTAGCAGAAGTTGGGGTCGGAATGGTATGAAGTATGAAGCAATCTGAAAGGAAGTAGTTGGATGCACAGATTTACGCAGATCCGATATACTGCCCAATTTGCTGGATAAAAGGCACCCGGGACCGCCTATTGCTGGGTGCCAAGAGAGTTTTCCGATTTACTGGATTTGGTACGGAAGCAGGCGCAAAACTTGCGACAGAGTTTAGCATCCTAGCCATACCTAGCGTAGAAGCAGCAAAGGAAACTGCCATCCTCCTGTCTGTATCCGCCATTGGAATCTCGTTTACCAATTGCAGCGTGCGTGGCACCTTTTTTATAGGCAGCCAAGATCTCACAAGCCTCACGGACCTCATCCGGCTCAATGGCTCCGGTATCATCAATGTGGCTGATGTGCTGAACAGGAGAAGATAGCGCAGAATCCACCTGTCCTTGGAGAATGTGAGAAATTTCATCATCTGCTTTCAGTACCTTGGACCGAAGGTCACCATCCATGTGTGAAATGTGCTCTTGCATAGACGTGGGCAGTTTCATGAAGAAGAGTTCATGGAAAGCTTCAGAGCAATGTGCCGCTTGAATATCGGGCCACATGCGCTCCGTGAAGGCCACAAGCTCAGACGGAGTTCTGTCGCCTAATTGACATGGCAGGCACTCTTTGAGTCCAACCGCGTTTGATTTTGTCGTTTGGGCGAGGAGCTCCTCTTTGACAGTTTCGTACGGACGAGAAGAACCCGGGGTTTTCACCCGCCACGCCATAAGCTCAAAATGGCGCTGATCAAGATGTTGGAGTACATGTTGTAGCTAAGTTTCGCTGAGAAATACGACTGGTGGTGAATGTGGTTTCTACGCGGGCAAACCAGAGCTCCGGATTAAATGACATGGATGTGAATGAGGGAAGCCGCATTGATTGCATGCAAGGCCTCAGCAATAGGGCTAGTCAAGTCAACGCGTTCATGGACAACTGACGTTATTCCATGGAGTAAAATCAAAGACAACATGCCCAGCCAAACCGCACTATGCATGCATTGGATTTTGACATTTTTTCCATTTTACATGCTTGTCTAGGCAATTAGCATTGTGGCATTGAGCCCATTTGATAGTGCGTTCACTGATTAACACCAAACATGCTCATTTAGTAGGGTTTTGCAACACAACTCGCTCAAAATCACTCGATTATTGAAAATTCAATGGGCGAATGGTGCGAGTTGACTGTGATGTTTGTCTTAGATCTCTCTCCCCAAAATGCCCAAAAATCAGGGTGCCGGACCACATTTTTCCTTGATTTTCCTTTAGTTGACATGGCTTATGCTCGCAACATAGATAACTATGGCTCGTAAGGTCTTGGTCAGCCATAATGATCATGATGAACGCTGCTTCTAGAGATCACGTCTGGGTCACCAATGTGATCATAGCTTAACTGATATTTGAATATATGATAGAGGATAATCAAGTTAAACCTTATTCTCGTGTATTCTGACGGCTCTGGTAACTCTGTGCTTAGAAACACATGCTGTGACTAAAATTGCCACATAAAAAGTTCAAATGTATGAATAACGAGTTCAAAATTGCATCCATAGAACTTTCTAAAATCATGGATGTGATCCCTACGTAGAACTTTTACTTTTGCCAATATTTTTTTTCTTGGTTTGCTTTTCTCTGGCATCTCTTACCACTACTCGGAATCCCCAGCATTATTGACATGAAAGATTATATTTCATCTACATTGTTTGTTACCACTTAATATTTGAAATTCATATTAAATTCAAAAGATAGTGGACAGCTTTAGGCAATGCGATATCACAAGAAAAAACGTATGTAATCTGTGCTTATGATTGGTTTAATGTATTGCTGACAAATCCGGACAGCAAACGAGTAGAGGATAAGAGTCAAAAACTCTCTGAGGTTTGATGGTCTGACTCCAAAGACCTAAATCAAACATTCCATGACGACCAAACTGAAAGATCTGCCGACAAATCCTCAAATTTTGCAACTCTAGTCACCGATATTGAGGATCTTGTGTGCATATCCCGAGTTTGAGAACGTCAATGTAGTGTTCACTTTGACGTTCTCAAACTCGGGATATGCACCCAAGATGAACCCGAGTCAAGCCACAAATGAATGAAGGAGATGCCAATGTCCTTTTCTAGGTCAGTGAATATTGTGCAATTGCCTATCGAAGAAAGTGCCATGCTGTGAATGTTTTTCCTCACTGGTAAAGTCAAAGACCCCACCTGACATCGATTCTCTTGATCAGGATAGCCTTGAAGAAACTGAAAAGGAAAACCCTGCCATTCTAATGGAGACTGTAATGAAAGGTGGCCTCAGACAATTTTTTCGAGGTGTGCTTTCATGCTTGGAAGGTGATGGCCAAAAATCAAGGCAGTTCTAAGGTTGAAGGTGATGTTCCTCTCACTCAGTGCCACTAGAGATGTGTTGGTAGCAACATTTCTCAATCTTCTCGAGGGCATGGGTTGTTGTAACAAGTTTCAAATGTGAATTTCAAGCAACAAAAAAGTCAACTATCTTAGACAAGCTACTTATGAACATGTACAATTTTGAGAGCTATTATTAGTGTTGTATCCTCGAAACACATAAGAAAAGTGTCCAAAGTGTTATTATAGCAGGACATGAAATTAGATAACAGTCTTGTTAGCTTGGAATCCAAATTGATGATTCAATGCTTATAACGCTTTCAATTTCACCAATTGTAGGCAAACTCTCAATTTCGTGCCACACTGGAGTCTCTCCTTCCTTGAATTCCAGAAATCGGTTGTTCTTTCCATCTTCAAATTCCCCGCCCATTATAAAAAGGCGACCATCCGAAACACGCATCCTCGGTCTAACACATTTAATGGGGAGATCCCATTCTGGGGTCAAGTTCCAGGTGCCAGAATAAATGTCATACACTCCGGTGATTCCAAAGGCATCAATTGGACTGCCACATGAGGATTGACATTTTCCCCCGGTGCAAATCACCACTTCCTTTCCGTTCAACAAAGTGTGCCTGGCACACGCCACCAATGCCACTCTTTCAGGATGAGTATCTATTGTGGACCAGGTTCCATTGACAAGATCGAACACTCTAATATTCATTTGATATTGCCCGTTCATGGTGCCTCCAACAATAAGGACTTGCGAGTCCGAAATTGGAGCTACACCAAATTTGTTCAAAGGGTGGGATAAATTAGGGCCCAGAACCCATTGACCCTCTGGAGAAAAATATTCCGTCGGCGAATATGTCCTTCCTGAAAATAGTTACGCACGGCATTGAACTTTTATGCGCCTGATTCGCGTAATTTTGTTCACTACCTGCTGCAAAGCCTCCAATAACCCAGAGATTGTTGTTGATCAAGCCCACTTGGTTATAGTCAAGAGTTTCCTCATGCCTACTGAGTAATGCAGGTGCATCTTCCCATACCTCCGAGCCATATACCCACTTGTTGCATTTTTTCGATTTTACAGCACACATCAAAAGACCCCAATCGAATGAATGATGAACAGGAAATGATTCCGATTCTACAGAACCCGGTATCCTCAAAAATGTCGCGATCGGATTGGGAGACGAAAAGTGCTCCGAAAAGCTCGATGACTCCGTTAATATGGCAAATCTGGAAACTGCAACGGTCTCATTTATGGATATAACTCTAAAAATGTTTCGTATTCTTCCAAAGATGTACCTTTTTCCACGTGACCTCTCTTGAGCCAAAATCGAGTGATATTTTCAGGAGGCCCAACAACGATGGCGTCTCCTGGAGCAGCCTCTAAAGTAGTGCACGTCATTGTTTTTGAGTCCCACTTGTATCCAAAACATAAATCGGACAAGCATCTTATCGAGCACTCGGGGACAGTTCTACAACCAAACAAGGTTGATGAGTGTTTAAGTAAATTTGAAAGTATATTTGCTGTTTTGACAATCAAGTCTTTCTGTCATGATTTTGGGTATAAATTTGACTCTCAGCATAGCAAGAGAAACCATCCGCCATTTGCTTAAACAAGATGAAATGGATCTCTCTTCTCACGTGGCTCGAAACTAATTTTCCCGTCACCAATGAACGCAAAGTACATGCCCACGCATCTAATGTTTTGATTCAAACTCATGCTTTGAAAAAACTCTGTTGTCACAAATAAAATCGGTGCATTCAATAGTTATCACTTGTTGCATAGTGTATTCAAGTTAGGACTTCAAAAAGTCGAGATGGTGAACATCTTATTTTCGTTTACTTTTTCATGTCATCTCGTTTGGAGAGAAGTTAGTGAGGCACACCATCTTCTCTTCAAACTCAATAGCCTGAAAGAGTGAACTCGCAAAAGGTGTCTTAACTAGAGCAGGGACTCTAAAGAGAGGAAACGACACGGCTTTCCCCTCACCGCCAACTTAGGCCATTGCGTTGAATCAAGACAGTAACTCTAGTACCAATAAAACGAGATTATCCGTACTAAATAGTACATTAAAGTGTTTTAATTTAATAATGATCTCCTTGATATACAACTCCGTCCAAATACTAAATATTTCTTTTTTAATTTTGAAAGTCAGAAGAATATATGAAATACCCAATAACATCAAATTAATCAAAAACAATCAAATTGTCTTTCAAATTAAAAACACGCATAGATAGAAAATCAACAAGAATCATTTGATTAATTGATGAGGAACTTGCACTAACAAAATATAAAAGAAATGCATGGAATAAGCAATAAAAGTGCATGTACATAAATGTTAACATATTAGAACATCTGGGATGGACAATTGATAATTATGTCTTAACCCACACATTTGACAAAAAACATCAGGCATTGGTGAAAAATGAATGAGTTATCTTTTTGTAAAGTTTAAATTTCTACTTATTAGGAAGTTTGCATAAAAGGCAGGCATTATTTAAGGGGCACAGGGTAATACCAAAGTACAGTAGACTAGATCTCAATTTGAATTTTGGGCTCCAATAAATTGTTTTTCTTGCAAAAGCATCCAAAATACCAAAATAGTCAAAGAAAACAAGTGCCATATCTCTTGAAATTATTATTTCATGATTATGAAGCATCTACATGAGTTTAAAGAACAATTTGTAGCTCAGAGCTACAGTATGTCTACTTTTGGATTGAGGGCCATTCCTAGAGTGAGAACCATAGTTTCATAACAAAAGCGTCAAATTACTTGAAATTTGATCAAGATGTTTCTGAAACAATTGTCTACAAATAATATTATTGGCAAAACAGAATTGATTGATTGTGCTTCAAGCTAATTCTTGCTTTATCAAGAAAACCTAATTAGCACTTTTTAGTTGTTGTACTTTAAGACATGTTTAAAGTCATTTTGAGTTTATCTAAATGCCTGGTTTTAAGCACATACCATCAATGGTTACAAAAATGATATTAGTCTCATATTTTGTTCAATAATTATACCAATACTTGACATTCAAAAATGTCAGCCGCGAAAGTTTAGGCCTTACTTGGCGGGAAAGGTTTCGTGATCACAAAAAGTGGCATTTCCTTACTTTAGTGTCCTTGACTAGAGCTAAGTCAAGGACTTCAAGAGATGACCTTATCATGAAAAAAGCTAATCAGGCTTTGACAAAGATAATCAAAATCCTTCGAACATTTCTTAGATCGCAACACCATAAGAAACTACGCGTACTTTGAATTTACTACTCTACTTAATTCAAGCTCAGAAGTAAAACTCATCCGCCAAAATAAATACAATGAAATGCCGAAATAGGAACCTCCAAAAATTCACGCAAGAAAGTTCTTTTATTTGGATTGTTCCTAAAACTAAACTCTAGTTTTTCTGGAGGAATATGATTAGGGGTCGAGCGAGAAAATATTTGATCCTCTTGGGCAAAATATTATTTTCTGATATGTCCAAATGGCTCCGAATATCATCTGCCTTTCTCTCAAAAGTGCAAAATGTTACTTTATATTTTGCACTTCGAACCATCAAAACCTTGTATTTATCCATTTCTAATTCAATGGATTCACTTGCGTGTTCAAATGGGAGTATGCACTAATCAAAAGTAATGAAGAAAGAACTACGAATGTTAATTTCAAAGTGATAATTTAGCACTTGACAAAGTTAGTTTTTAAATCTTTTATCCCTATCACTGGTCCCTTGTAACCTAAAGTAAAAATAATGCTTATTTTTGAATTTTTGCTTTGCTAATGCGAATCTTAAAATACTTTACAAATTATCATCAGGGCCAACTGGAAACTTTGCATACCACAAAGATCGTACCTTAGGTTAGAATAATCAACTTTCCAATGTTGTGGAATTATTTATGAAGGTCTTAAAAAAGATAGGAAAAGTTTATGCAAATGTGCTTAGCCTCTTTTATACGGCGTTACAAAAAAGACCAAAACTTTGACAGAAACACTTGCTCTTTACTTGTGCAACATTTCATTGCTATTTTGTTAATCTACTTTTTTGGACAGAAACAGCTTGCTAACCTCAAATAAAATCGACCATTTTTGAAAAAAAAAAACCGGTCTTTTGCTTATGTCTAGCATGGAGGAGATAGCGGCAAATGTTGAGCCGGCTGATGTGTTACAACTTCGAGTTTCAGAGGAGATGCTCACTGGTTCTTGCTCTTATGTTATCGTACTTGATGCGTTGCATCTCGGATCAGGGCAAATTTACTCACGATTCAAATTAGCTCACGTTGTTCCAATTTATAAAGGGGGAGATAAGACGCTCTCCAGTAACTTCAGGCCGATTTCCCTCACTTCGAATATTGCGAATGTGTTTGAGAAGATCATGAAGTCCAAACTTGTTGAATTTCTTGAGGTCAATGAAGTCCTTCCTCCTAGCCAGCACGGGTTCCGAGCACATTTTAGCACGGTTACCCAACTGATTGAGCATTTAGAGCAGGTCATTGAGGGACTGGAAAGACACGAGTCAGTTGGTGTTGTCTATCTTGATTTTGCCAAGGCCTTTGAGAAAGTAGATCATGGCCTTTTGCTTAATACACTTCATGACATTGGCATCCAAGGCAAGGTTCTCAATTGGATAAGAAGCTTCATTCAGGATAGCAAGCAAATTGTTAAGGTTGAGGGATCCCTAAGTGACATACATGATGTCAAATCAGGTGTTCCCCAGGGGTCCATCCTAGGGCCTCTCCTTTTCATAACATTCTTTGCCCCACTTCAAAAGCTTAGTATTACTGCCAGTCTCTCTTCCTATGCTGACGATACAAAGATAATTTCTGGTAGAAATGGCCAAGACTCCACTAGCCTTGCAAAGGACCTAGATATAATCTACTCTTGGGTTGCTGAGAGTACAATGACCTTTGAGTCAACTCCTTTGAATAATCCCACTCGTAGATAATGGAGGTAAAGACATTGAGCAGGTATTTTCATTTTAATAGTACTGGGGACTACATTTCGTGCAGCGGTTAGAAAAGCCCGTGAAAAACCAAACCAATAAAAAAACATTTCCTCTGAAATATTACATTGATTTCAAAAAAGTTGAAATGCTATTTTACTCTAGTCATTTCGACTTCTTATCTCACCGGATTTTCGGACCAAGGTGTGAATTTCTCTGTTGCTTCTTGGTTGCTGTGCTCGTGTTGTGTTCGTGGTGTTTGTGGGTGGATGAATAAATGGCCATTTATTAATTAAATTAGGTTTGTTTTTTCACTGGTCTTTGGTAAGACGTAATTAACTAAAGATTTAATAAGTTTATTCCCATGTGTACCGATCAAAGTTTGTTCTTATGATTGTGTTAGTCATTGATAGTCATCAATCATTGATCACTAGTCTATGGATTTTTTTGTTCTATAAGTTTGTTGAGTCTATTTCGGTGTTTTGAACTGTTTACTTGGTTTAGGTTCTTGAATCCTTGCTTTTCTCTGTTATTTGTCTCTTGATTACTATCTCTCTCCTGGTTTCCAATGTTCAGTTTGAGGTAAGGCAGTTCATTGCTATTTTGTATTGTTGTCCTGTGTCTCAAGCCGACTTTAGTACAGCCTTTTTAGATTTCTTTTCCTTGGTCTCTTGATCTCACTGATCAAGCGTTTGAAATTGATATTCCCTTGGTATTCACGATGGAAGCCATACCGGGAAAAGTCAGTAAAGAGCCTAGACAATGTTTGGACTTGGTCTTGGCAGAGAAGGATCCTTCCTTAGTCAATAAGCCTTTTATTTTTGAGGCTTTTGTTGTTTGGTTCAATTATACCAGGGTGTTGCTTTAATAATAGGCTCACCCAGTAGTTGAGAAGTCGACTGATTTGTCCAATGTAAAGGTTAAGGTAGTACTTACAATTGAAATTGAGCAGAAAAAGACAGTTGTAGAGATAACCGTCTGTCCTGTTTACCGGAAGTGTCAGCCTTGTCGTGAAGAAGGAAAAAGCTGTCAGTTTGACCACACTGAATGGTGTCAAAAACTTGTCAAGTTCGGCCTTGAGAAATACAATAAAAAGAAGGGATGTTCAAAGACTAAAGACGTGCTTTAATGTACGGTGTACCTCCATCCACGT
>NC_081446.1:4409402-4419620 GCF_007210705.1 Tigriopus californicus
ACCCTCCTTCCTTAACCCGTTTAGCTTCCTTGCTCCCTCTCCTCTCACCTCCCATTATTTCTCCCAATTCCCTCCTCTTCCCTCAAATACCCAATCTACACCCATTCCTATAAAACCCTCCTTCCTAATATTCCTTGTCCCACCTCTATTCCCAAAACACGTTCCTATTCTCATGTAGCTGCCCAACCCATTTTCCAAACCCAACCCTCCCCACTAGCTTATGGTTTGCCTTCAGTAGAACGTAGCTTTGTCGATAAGCGGGATTTTACACGGTAGGAGAGGATGGGCCAAGATCTTGCGAACTTGATCCGTCAAAAGATTGGCCCGTAAGGGGGCTATATTTGAACGTGCATTGTCTGATTTCTAAAAAAGACAGCACAAAAGTTAAGATCTTAGAAGAATTAGACGTTGAGAGAGAGATTTCATTCGTATCGATAACAGAAACCTGGCTTCGGCCAGGTGTCTTAGACGAAGAACTAACCATAGTTGGTTTCAACTTAGTTCGTTGTGATAGGATACGCCCTGATAATCCCATATTCCCACATGGGGGCGTATGCCTATATGTTAGAAATGACCTGCACATTAGTCATGTAAAAATGTCTAATGGAGAGCTAGAGGTCTTAATTTGTCATCTTGATCTGTTTATTATAACAATGTATGCAATGTGACCTCCGTATCAAGCAACACATAGATGAAAAAGAATACTACATTATACATAACATTATATGATCCCAAGTGCTTATGTAAATACTTAATCTTAAATACATACACACATACATACAATATCTTCAAGGACCGGTAATTGCACCTGCTATCCCTAAGAAGCAGATCCTTGCCATGTCCATGCTGGCCCCTGATTAGCAGACCTTGGAAGAAAACCAGTTGCTATTTTGGTCGAACTTGTTTGATAATTGAGAAATATCGGAAAGTTTGCGAAAAAGTTGAAAGAACACAAAAATTGGCAAGTGCGGAAAAATTGAGAAAAAAAAAATGAACAAAATATAGGCAATAAATTGCAAAACGTTGCTGCCATGGCCAAAAGGTCATTGTTAATTCTGTTTATTGCCTTTTTCTTTTGCCAAATTCTAGGAAAATAATTGCATATACTGAGTGATCTATTGAGCTTCCTTATTCTATTGACAAGACATCAAATCTTATTTATTACAATGCTTGACATTAGAACACTTTTCCAGTGATTCTGATGGGATGGTACACTATGCAATCGATTATTTTCGAGAGTCTAGTGCTATTGCTTAGGGCAGGTTTGCTCACTTAATGATTAGACTTGTGTCCTATTTGATCCACTACTGGATAAAGTCCTTATTGTCAGAGGTCATCTTTCTCTTTGTTACGAATCATCGCAGGAAGAAAAGAAAACAGGTCAAAAAGATGAAAGTGGACAAGAATATTTTTTCGGGCCCTAAAATCCCAAAATACGTGACAAATATTTTTTGTATAGAACCATTTTGGTCTGACTCTAGTGATGACTGACACTTGCGTACTTGATGGGCTATTTCGAGATGCAACCCAAACGCGTACGCGACTCGCTAGGGGAAGCGTCGGGCAAAGGCCACTGATCCTCAAAGACAACATGATGGTCTTGTTGTGCTGGATCAACGGGGGTTGCGTGATTTTCACCCTCAGGCAAATCATGCCCGCGATCTTCAAGTTGGACTCCAACTTGATGGTCGTGGCTAGGGACCAGGGTCCCTAGTCGTAGCAACCGCTTTCAAGAATCTGAACCTGGCGCCGCCTGTGCGGGCGACCGCGGCGCTTGGGGACCTTGAGACGGTCAATGGAGATGTTGGAGTGTGTTCCTCCTAAGTCGAGGACAAAAACCTTGTCTCGGCGTTCAAGGATGCGTTACGGGCCGTCGTACGGATCCTGCAACAGACCACAGTGACTGTCGTGACGGACAAAGATTTACTCCGCCCGAGACAGGTCCGCGGAGACGTGGACGGGCGGGTTCCCATGGAAGTCGAAAGGCGGGGTAATGACTCCATGAAGGCTGCGCTGAAGGAAATCAAGGAGAGGGTAGCCCGCGACCTCATCTCGTGGCGTAGGAGAGAGGCACTCTCCATGGATACGCATAGGCTTCACCATCTCAGCGGCTGAGGCCGCCATCCTCCCGCCATGGCGTCTGGAGGCCAAGGAGCGCGCAGGACAACTTGTTCATCCAGTCGTTGCTAGAGAGCTTGGCCTTGAGAGCCACCTTGAGGGTACGGTGCATTCTCTCTACCAACCTGTTACACACAAATTTATCCCAAAAAGTCCCAAACATTTGGATCAACGCCATTTAACACTCCGTTTGTAGATAATGGAGGAAAAATTATAGAGCAGAGTTTGTCCATGCAGGATTTAGGGGTAGTCCTCCAAAATAATGGAAAGTTCAATGAGCATTTCCAGTGGAAGGTGGGTAGAGCTTTTCAAACATCTGGTTGGATAAATTGAACGTTCAAGTCCAGAGATGGTATCACAATGCTAACTCTGTAGAAGTCGATTGTTCAGCCACATCTTGAATAAGCTTCACCCATTTGGGCTCCAATGAGTTCAGCAGGTTAACAAAAGGTCGAGCAGGTCCAAAGTTGTTTTACAAGGAACATTGGTGGTATGAGACAGCTCTCGTATTGGAAGAGATTGAAGGCGTTGGGACTGTACAGTGTTCAGAAAGGGTGCGAAAAGTGTCTGATACTGTGTGTCTTTAAATGCTTTCGTGAGCTTTGTCCCAACCCAGGTTTTGGGGTCAATTGTAGTGACCTTAGAGGCTTAACGTACGTTTTGAGAGCACCTTCAAGCCCTCGAGAATTGAGGCTAGTTAAAACAATGAAGTCCAACTCTCCTCTTTCCTCGAGCTTCAATTCAATTTGCTGCCTTCAAATATCCGCAGGGAGAATGTAGGTGTTGATCCAATAGCAGGATTTGAGCCAGACCTGGACAAGTTTTTGACTAAAATTCCTGATCAACCTTACATTCAAGGGCTAGCCAGATCCGCAAACTCTACTTCAGTGGTCGATCAAATGTTATATGAAAAAAGTAACGTGTACAGTTACCAATACTTGTTTAGAAAAATGACGCTTTACCGTTACATGTACTTTTGCAGAAAAAGAGGGCCTAAAAGTGCAAAAAACACCGTTTATGCGATTTTTAACGTTTACTAAATATGACGTGAAAGAAATGACTCCGACGATTATTCATTTGATCCTATCAGTGCCAAGTAAGCCAATGCATTTGAGACGGAATTTTTAAAAAATCGGTTAGGAGTTTTCTTTCCCTTGTTTATAAAAGAAGACAGTAGTGACAACGGGAGGGCTAACTAAAAACCTGTTCCTTTACCGTTGACGTTACTTTTCAAAACAAGCAACGGGATACCGGTTCACGGTGTTCAAAAAGCCCTATCAAGTTTCCAGAGAAGTTCCCAAACACAAATTGGCATTTTTCTACCCCAAAAAGTCATAGGGAACAACTTTAATTTTATTGCTTTATGGAATTCTAGTCCACATAAAAACCTTACATACCTAAAAACATTATAAAAACTAAGATTTTAAAAACCTACTCAATGTAAATTTGAAGCACACTTAGTTAGCTCTTGAATTAATTCACGATATCATCTATTTCACCGCTACTTAGTTACATCGGATTTAGTGGTCCAAATTTCATCGTTTTTAGCCCCAAAATGCCCCGGTTATATGTTAATTCAATTTCTCAAAGATATAATATCGATTTTCATCATCGCAAAAGTGAAAGATAATTTTTACATTTCTTGCATAATTTCAAATTAAGTTAAAACGTTGTACAACCATATCTAAAACCCTCAAAAAGCAGATTTTTGAAAATTCAATTTTAAAAGCGTCCAAGGTTCATTTAGTTGAGTGGTCACTGAAAATTTCACAAATATCAATGAAGCCTTAAAGAAGCTATTTTCATTCAATTTCAACAAAGTCTTCAAGAAACGACAAAATCTATAACATTGTCTGTTGTATGTACCGTCTTCAGAATTCAAGTGAATGCATAACTAAGTTTACACATGATGATTGTAAAACATATTTTCAAAGATTACACTTTTAGTGTGTTTTAAGTGGCATTATATAGCATTTTTAGCTATTGTGAGACTATGTAAGACGGGGAAAAATTTTCTTTTCTATTTGTGATATTGAAAATCGATATTAATTCTTTCGGAAATTGAATTAACATATAACCGGATCATTTTGGGGCTAAAAACAATGAAATTTGGGCCACTAAATTCCATTTAACTAAGAAGCGGTGAAACAGATGACATCATAATTTATATTCAAGAGCTAACTAAATGTGCTCCCAACTTGCATTGACTAGGTTTTTGAAAATTTTAGTTTATATAATGTTTTTAGGTATGTAAGTTTTTTATGTGGGCTAGAATTTCATAAACCAATAAAATCAAAATTGTTCCCCATGATTTTCTGAGGGAGAAAAATGCCAAGATGTGCTTGGGAATTTCCATCAAAACTTTAAAGGGTATTTTTACCACTGTGGGTTACATTAATCAAAAACTAACACGTTAAGAGTAATGGTGTTACTCTAGCCCTGCCTACGAATATTTGAGAGAAGCAAATTGAACAACAAAGGAGTTCGAGAAAGAAGAGACAAGTACAAACAATGACGCATGTGTATGGTTGGTGCAAAGCATTCAAGAACTGGGATAGCTTGGTACTATATTCTAATTATTTACCTTTGATGAAACAACATTGTTGTGTAATTTTTGTAAGAGTATTTTTGTCTGAAATCATGAGCCTGTTTCATGACTTAGTTTCAACGAAAATTGCCCCCTACCAAACGCCCGGACTGTTGCTGGGCTTCAACTTTTTAACATTCAAATACATTAATGCCCTCAATAACTTAGAAAAATGATGTTTGCTTGACTTTACAATGCTCTGTATTTTATCAAGATAGTTAATTCAGATTCTCAAAGTGCAGTGTATATTTCGGAAATTAAAAACATTACTGAAATGGCTTGTCAATGTTCTGCAAAGGTTTGTTGATCCTTAATGTGTATGTAGATTCACAAAGTTTTCATTTTACCAATTAATGATTCTATTTGTTGGTTAACATATAGATTAAGTAAAAATATTGCATGAATTACGGTTTAAAGTATTGCTTGTCTGCCCACTTTTTGACCCTTGTCCACTTGTCCACTTTGTGTCCAAAATTCAAGCTGATTCCCAAAATAGACCACCCTGCTCTTATATCTTCATTAAATTTAAAATGAGTGCAAAACTAAACTTAAAGATGAATCTAATTGAATAGATTTTGACTCGTGCATCTTTCAAGCGATTTCCTCATTGTAACATTTTGACCGAAAGTTGACTCTTACAAATAAAATGGAGACTGTCAAACGTATTGAATATTTTATAAACATTTGTAATAGAAAAAGACATATCGGCAATTACAATTGAATACACAGCTATTTTCATCTGATTCTACAACGTTCTAAAATCGGGTAAGACCTCGGCTACAACTAGAAACCATAAGAAGTATTTTGCTATACTTTAACGTTACCTGTTTTGCGGGTCAGTTGTTTCCCAACTTTGCCTTACAAACAGTGATACAGATTGTTTTTCAAACCGAGTGCACATAGGTGCAACGAAATGAGGGAGAGCAAGTATAAAGCCCCAAAGCATATTTCTCGGTGTGAACAATTCAACTTGAATAATACAACAGGCAGTGTATCAGGCATTGAAAGCCTTTATGAGCTAAGTAGCTCAGACCGGAACGATCCTTTTTCCAATTAGCCTTCTTGATTGGGTCAGTGCCGCCATCCATTAGGGAAGAGATTGGCCAAAAATCTTACTAAGGTTAGGCCAGAATTAGACTACGAATTGCATGCTAGGTTACTGAGGACGGCAGTTCTAGATCTGATTAGTATTAACAAAAGAACCAGTCAAACTTGCTAAATACGAAGAGGTTTGGCGTTTTATCAGGGTCATATTCGGACATTTAGGCAAGCGCCGGTACCAGCGAATAAACTTGCCTGCCAATGCCAGTGATGCAAAATTGGCGTTTCAAACTGGTTTTAACGAAGCTGACCTTTCCTCATAAAGTAGTGTGAATGAAGGGTCAGCTTCTCGAAAATGTGTTTGAAGCTCCAAACTTGCATCACTGACCAACAAACCAGCAAACAAATGAACCTGCCAGAGCTTGCCTAAACCTCCCCATATTCTGACCATGAATCTGGCTTCGCGAGTCCTCCTTTTGTCTTTAAAACGAATTTGGCGTGGAATTGCCTTTAGATTTGATTGGCAGATTGATTTTCAAGATGAGCAAAAATGTTATCCTTTAGTTATTCATCCATTCCTAAACTTGTGGTTGGCAGTCTTAAATCTTTTGAAGAACTTTCTGCTAAACCATTTTGGACAAAATTTCAACTAAACAGGAAAGCCTCAAGTGCGTTTCGGTCAGGAAGGGAATCTAAAATTTGGAACTTGCAAGGGTCGTTCCGACTATGAGCTAAAGGTGCTTATTTATTACGTGGAAGCAATTTTCTATGTATTTTGCTCTGAAACCTATGGATTGAGGTTAAATTTGTATATTCTGGGCTACATTCATTATGGGCTATCCTGTTCAGCCAAGAGCTGATCATATTTTAGTAGGGAGGTTGCTCTCTTCTATCTAATCAGCTTTTTGTTTACCCTAGAGTTCTTGGAAGAGAAGCAACACTCCCACCAAGTAATCCACTTGCATTGCTTTGAATATTTTTCCAGTCCGTCTTATGTCTTAAAATGTCTTTCATTTTTTCATCTGGGGCTCCTGCCTTTGAACGAAAAATGCAAAAGGGGAGATGAGAAATTTGTCAACAAAACGATCTTAACTGGCAACTAAACATACAAACAGATCTTTTTCAACTTTCGTGGTCCATGGGCCTCAGTTTGGGGAGCTTTGTTCTAAGGTTCAGAATGGGATTAGAACACTCCAACTTTCTGGTCAATTGAAAAACGTAGTTGATCTTGTGTGCAATTGCATTTGGTCCTTTGAGTTTGTAAAAGAGTTGCAAGTCATACCTTTTGGAAGCGAGGGTTTTGGATCCAACCAATAACCTGGGTGAATAGAAATCATTCAAATTAACAATCATTTTTTTCCTAGGATACCTTTGGAGATTAATTGTAACCCTTGACAATATTTTATGTTTGTTGCATTTTAATGTTTCTGATTGGTGATAAACCATCAGTTTTGGCCCAAACCACTTGATGTCATTGTTTCTTTCTCTTAAGGTTATTATCACCAACTTACTGAAAAGGCAACGCCAAAGAAAACATCAGGGAAGGTAACAGAGCATATTATAAAGGCAAGCGCGATGCTATCTATTGTAGTTTTTGATTGCATGCTCAAAAAGCCCGATTTCATTAGAACGTACTAAATGTTTTTGATATAGATCCGAACATGCTTCCTCAATCATACGGTCAAATCAATAGACCCAAGAATTCAGTTCATTAAGCATTAAAGATAATTCCGAATTGTCCTCACTATCCACTTATAAATAAAACAAAAGGGAAATTTGCCCTCATATTGTTCAGGGACTTTATTAGATCAGATTTGCTTGAAGATAAAACGAGTCCATTTTTTAGGTTTGCTTTTTCACGGGCTTTTCTAACCGCAACAGGGGATTAAATCCATAGGACTATTAAAATGAAAGGTTAAAACTCGTCTATCATTCCCTTTCAATCTTTAAATGATAGTTGGTCCGCCAAAGAATTTGAGTTGGCAGACCTAGCTAGTCCTTGAATGTAGGGTTGATCTATCTAAATATTAGTCCAAGTCTGACTTGAAACATACAACCGGATCAACAAGGCCCACGTATTCCCTACGAATATTAGAGGGAACCAAATAAAACAATGAAGGAGCCCGAGAAAGAAAAGAAGTGGACTTCAACGTTCGAACTACCCTGGATTCTTGAGGGCTTGAAGGTGCTCTCAAAACGCACGTTAAACCTCTACAGTCACTAGAATTGACCCTAAATCCTGGGTTGGGACAAAGCTCATGGATACTTTTGAAGACGTACAGTATCAGATACCTTTCGTACTTTCTCTGAACACTGTACAGTCCCAACTTTTTTAGTCTCTCCCATGGTTCTAGAGCAATTGGTTAACGCGTGAGCGAGCTAAGCACGGGTTCATCGGTTCGATCCCAGGTCTTCCCCCCTTTCTAGTGGATCATCGCCTCGAATGGCGGCCCCAGAACCCAGAATGGGACGAAATAATTATGTATATTGTAAACATTGTAAAAACAAACCTGTGATTCAATGAGAAAGATCTCGCAATAAAGAGTTTTTTTTAAAATATGAGAGCTCTCACATTCCTGAGATGTTCCTAGTGAAACATCTTTGGACTTGTTCGACCTTTTGCAAACCTGCTGAACTCATTGGAGCCCAAATGGGTGAGGCATATTCAAGATGTGGCTGGACAATCGACTTGTACAGAGTTAGCATCGTGATGCTATATCTGGACTTAAACGTGCGATATATCCAACCACACATTTGAAATGCCTTACCATCCTCGCATGATCGTATTGAGTGGATAGAAGCGGAGGACACATACTGGCTTTAAACGTTCCATGATACAAGTTAACCTTGAGTAGTATTTAAAATGACTATCTGATACGGCAATTTAATGTCTAATAAAGTAATTATTCCAGCTATTTGTTTCAAAAATGAACAATTTTCTGGAGAATAGTATATTATTTACTCTTACTGACAGGATTATATTTAGCTGTCTTTCAATTTCTTCTGTGACAATCATGTACAATAATGAAAACTATTACTTTTAAATAATATAGATTTACCATTTGTAACAGGTTGATTTAGATCTTAAACAAGCTTTAACTTTAAAACTGAATTGTGAGAACATTCATTCATAACCTTAGAGCATGATTGTCAACCCTGTAGTCAACTACAATTACATTATTGCAACCTTTTATCATAACATTACAAATATGAATATATTAGATGATGACAATGAAGTTAACATTTAGCAAACACAAAAAGTGTTGTTTTTTTCTCAATTCTAACTTATGACCAATGTCCTTATTGAAGGTTTCTATTTCCAGTAAAATGACTTTGTTAGGACAAAAAGACAGGCAAAAGCAATTTTATACTCACATGGGTTTATTATGATTGGCACAATTTCAAAGGAATGACTTAATTCCCACTTTGATGTCCTTTCACTGATCTTTTCACTTTGGTGTTTGCAAATTATTGTGGTTCTACTCTCCAAAACACAATACAAAGAATATAGTACATACAGTTGGAGCTCCTCGATTGGCTCTGCCAGGCCTGAGTAGCAATTGCGACCTGGACATGGTCCTTCAACACTGATTATTGAACACAATGGTCGCAAATGCACTTGAGAACTTGGGTTACTGATCATTCAAAGTTCTTTATGACAGAATGTTCCGGCCAATGAAAGCTATAACTGTTGTTTTATCTAGTAGAGTGGATTGCCAAGTTGGCAAGCAACCTGTATGGCTTTCAAAAGTCAAACTTGACTCCAAGTCGAGAACTGGGACAATGAGAGCCATCACTGCAACCACCCTGGCAACACCATCCTGATTCTCTACCAATGGAGTATTCAAAGGAGTTGACCCAAAGGTTATTGAGCGGAATTTCATTCCGTTCAGGGCCATATTACTCTTAGTAACCCAAGAATATAATATTTCTAGGTCCTTTGCCAGGCTAGTGGAATCTTGGCGATTCCTAGCAAAAACTAATTTTGTATCGTCAGCATAAGAAGAGAGACTGGCAGTAATACTAACCTTTTGAAGTGGGGCAACGAATGTTATGAAAAGGAGAGGCCCTAGGATGGAACCCTGGGGAGCACCTTATTTGACATCATGTATGTCACTTAGGGATCCCTCAACCTTAACTAATTGTTTCCTACCACAAATAAAACTTCTTAGCCAATTGAGAACCTTGCCTTGGATCCCAATCTCATCGAGCCTGTTAACTAAAAGGCCATGATCTACCTTGTCAAAGGCCTTGGCAAAGTCGAGATAAACTACATTGACTGATTCATGGCTCTCCAGTCCCTCAATAACCTGCTCTATTTGCTCAATCAGTTGGGTAACCGAGCTAAAATGTGCTAGGAACCCATGCTTGCTAGGAGGAAGGACTTCATGGATATCAAGAAATTCAACAAGTTTGAACTTCATGATCTTCTCAAACACCTTCGCAATATTCGAAGTGAGAGAAATCGGCCT
>NC_081446.1:4420812-4424312 GCF_007210705.1 Tigriopus californicus
TTATTGATTGTGTTTTGAGCAAATTCTTGTTTTATCAAGAAAACCTAATTAGCACTTTTCAGTTGTTGTACTTTAAGACATGTTTAAAGTCATTTTCGGTTTATCTGAATGCCTGGTTTTAAGCACATACCATCAATGGTTCAATAATTATGCCAATAACTGACATTCAAAAATTTCAGCGGCAAAAGTTTAGGCCTTACTTGGCGGGAAAGGTTTGGTGATCACAAAAAGGTGGCGTTTCCTTGCTTTAGTGTCCTTGTGCTTGTGAACTCAGTGGGGTTGAAAACACACTAGAGAACTGATCTCCAAGCATGTTGGCTATAGCCTCTATATTGTCTATGGCTTCCCCATCAGCTTCAAAGGCCCAACAAAGTGTTTCATTTTTATATTAGAGTTCGCATAAGAGAAAAAGTTGTCGGATTCGATCTGACCTCCTTAACCACCTTACTCTCAGTTTGGAACTGGTCATATTTGATGGAGGCCTTAATCCCACCCTGAACTACGTCCAACGTTTTTTGGAAACTACCCACAATTAATGGATTCGAGGTGCTCTTCAGCCTTTTTGCTAGTTTGCAACTCTTTTTGAACAAAGTCTTTCGATATTTTGGAATTTTTGTCGGAACGTTTTTACAGATTGCTAGATTCGAGGAAACTTCCTGAAAAATTGAAGCTAATTTAGCAATGGCTGCCTTTATGGACAATTACTGTTTCAGAACTGAAACCAAATCCAGGTCTTCTAATCTTTTTACAATCAACGGCCAATTTTCATCTTTGACCGTGAATTTAACGAGACCGACCTTTTTGACCGGTTTTACTCTAAAACATGCCGGCTTTTGAGTTATGGTCGACCCTATCTCAAGAACATGATAATCTGACAAATTACTAGGTGTCACATGGACATACTGGATCAGATCGGGGTCATTGGAAAAGACCAAGTCGAGAACGCTATTCTCTCTAGTGGTTACACCAACATACTGGGAGAAATTGCGCAAGATCGCGAATTCTTCCAGCTTTTCGAACGACTGAGATGTCAATTTCGAAATGGGAATTAACCCATCGGGACTAGCCTCCCACTCTACGACACTAGTCGGAAATTTAAAGTCGCCTAGAAAGAAAACTTTCGAGCAGACTGCCTGATTCAACTCACTTCCAGTGAATTGGAGACTCTCTAGTAGTTCTACTAGAGAGCTCTAACTTCTCCATTCGACATTTGTTCATGACTATTGTCATGTAGTTTTCCTCGACTTTGCCAAGGCCTTTGACAAGGTAGATCATGGCCTTTTAGTTAACAGGCTCCACGACATTGGGATCCAAGGCAAGGATCTCAATTGGCTAAGAAGTTTCATTTGTGGTAGGAAACAATTAGTTAAGGTTGAGGGATCCCTTAGTGACATACATGATGTCAAGTTGGGTGTCCCTCAGGGCTCCATTTTGGGTCCTCTCCTTTTCATTATCTTCATTGCTCCGCTTCAGAAGCTTGGTAGTAGTAATGTCAGTATCTCTTCCTATGCTGATGATACAAAATTGGTAGTTGGTTGGAATGGTCAGAATTCCGGTTGTTTGGTAGAGGTTTTAGATCAAATCTACTCTAGGGTTGCTGCGAGTAACATGGCATTGAATAGAATGAAATTCCGCTCCCTCAAAGACCTTTAGGTCGACGTCATTAGACACTCCACTATTAGATGATGAAGGCAAGGGGATTCAGCAAGTCTCATCCATAAATGATTTAGGTGTAGTCGTCCAAGATAATGGAAAGTTCGATGAACATATCCAATTAAAAGTTGGAAAAGCTTTTCAAACATGTAGTTGGATACACCGCAAGTTTAAGTCCAGAGATTGTATCACGATGCTAACTCTGTACAAGTCAATTGTCTAGCCACTTTTTGAATATGCCTCTCCCATTTGGGCTCCAATTAGTTCAACAGGTTTGCAAAAGCTCGAGCAGGTCCAAAGATGTTTTACTAGGAACATTGAAGATATGAGAGAGCTCTCGTATTGGGAGAGGTTAGAACGGTTGGGATTGTACAGTACTCAGAGAAGGTACGAAAGGTATCTGATATTGTACGTTTTCAAAACTATTCATGAGCCTCGTCCCAACCCAGGATTTAGGGTCAATTGTAGTGACCACAGAGGCTTAACGTGTGTTTTGGGAGCACCTTGAAGCCCTCGAGAATTGAGGCTAGTTAAAACAATGAAGTCCAACTCTCTTCTTTCTCGGGCTCCTTCATTGTCCAACTTGTTGCCTTCAAATATTCGTAGGGCGTATGTAGGCGTTGATCCAGTAGCAGGATTTAAGTCAGACTTGGACAAGTTTTTGACTGAAATTCCCCATCAACCTTATATTCAAGGGTTTGCCAAATCAGCCAACTCTAATTCGTTGGTCGATCATATAATATATATAAATAAAAGTTAAGTAAAATGAATAAATATCTCGTCTTGAACTACTGAGACCCCAATCCCAGCAGCGGGAAGGAAGTCCGCAAAAGTAAAAAAAATTTTAAAAAAACATTCCCAACATATAGGCATGCACCACCGTGTGGGAACATGGGATTGTCAGGACGTACCCTATCACAACGAACTAAATTGAAACAGTGAGTAATGTCGCTAGTAAATCCACATCAAAATGAGATAGGATTGGGCTGTTCGGGCTGGTCAGGATCCTCTTGGTGAGGTCAAATGCTTTTTGGTGAGGATGTCACCATTGGAAAGTAACGTCCTTCTTGTTCTTGAGCAAGAACGGAGAGGTTGGGTTGCATGGGCTAGATCGGAAACAAATTGGCCCAACTGGTTTGCCAATCCCAGGAAGGACCTCAGATTTGTTAGATTACTTGGCACCAGAAATTTAGAATTAGAGATGGCTTGAACTTTCTTAGGATCAGGAGAGATTCCATTAGCAGAGATGATGAATCCTGCAGATGTTGCAGTGTTACCGATTTGAATTGCCATTTTAGATAGTGTTATCTTACAGTCTTCTCACTTTTCTATTACCTTGTGAATGCGTGTCTACAGTTCGTGGAATGATGAGGCAAATATAAAAATGTCGTCCACTATTTTCTTGACTCCCACAATGCCGACCAAAGTCCGGTTTCGTTGTGCTCAGTATTCGTCCCCTGATGCGTTTAAGCCCATTAGTAGAGCGCGGCAAAAACGGAAACGTTTTAATGGAGTGAAGAAAGTCGTGATGTTCCTCGATTCCTTGTCCAGTTCCATCTGCCAATAACCTTTGACAGCATTGAAGGTAACAAACCACGTTGAACCTGTTGGAATGGATGTTGTTGATTGTTTGGGTGAGGGAAATGGGTGGATTGGACGCTTGAAGTGCGGGCTTGAGAATCTTCTCCACATCCATAACACCTTCCTTTAAAATCGGACTGCACGGTGTCCAAAAAGCCCTATCAAGTTTCCAGAGAAATTCCCAAACACAAATTGGCATTTTTCTACCCCGAAAAGTCATAGGGAACAACTTTAATTTTATTGTTTTATGGAATTCTAGTCCACAA
>NC_081446.1:4424345-4425495 GCF_007210705.1 Tigriopus californicus
CCGGTTATATGTTAATTCAATTTCCCAAAGATATAATATCGATTTTCATCATCGCAAAAGTGAAAGATAATTTTTACATTTCTTGCATAATTTCAAATTAACTTAAAACCTTGTGCAACCATATGTAAAACCCTCCAAAAAGCAGATTTATGAAAATTCATTTTTAAAAGCGTCCAAGGTACATTTAGTTCAGTGGTCACTGAAAATTTCACAAATATCAATGAAACATTAAAGAAGCTATTTTCAATCAATTTCAACAAAGTCTCAAGAAACGACAAAATCTATAACATTGTTTGTTGCATATATTGTCTTCAGAATTCAAGTGAATGCATAACTAAGTGTACACATGATGATTGTAAAACAAATTTTCAAAGATTACACTTTTAGTGTGTTTCAAGTGACATTTTATAGCATTTTTAGCTATAATGAGACTAATATGAGGTGAGGTCAGACAAAATGCCATCGGAAATTTGGTCCAGGAGTGTGGTATCTCAATTGACTTTGAAAATGCCATCCAAAAGCTTTGTAGCTCAGGTACCATTGTTGTTGTATCCTCTGTGGCTAGCACTTGCCCCTTCTGCGTTAGGGTAGGCATGGAGGTCGTAATTTAACTGGAGGTCTTTCCAATTATCGTCGGATACCCCGGTAGGTTTTGATTTCATTAAGAAACGGGGCTAAAACGGTTTTCACCCTCCATCTTTTCGAAGAGGCTACTGCTGATTATTTTCAGTCATGATGCTCCAGTTTTCACGTATTGAATTGTATATAAATTCAAAATGATTGACTTTAGAAATTTAAGAATCATGAAATAGTTGGCTCCTTTTCGCTCTGTAGGGGTTAAAACACCTTTGATTCACTGTCAAGGAGTGCTTGGATGTGTCTGGCAACTATTGACATCAAAAATATTTTGGAACTTTACACGAATTTACCTCACTCGTAGTTTCTATTTGCGCAAGTCAAATTCTTTGTTCCTCCATTTTGAATCACACGTTTAGCTGAATCTAAATTTAGACAACTAAAAACTTGAACCATTGGGAAAAAAACGGTTGATAAGATTTTTTTAGCTACAGCCTAAAACTTGCCATGTTCCACCCTATAACTTTGAATGTTTATGGCGATTGAATCTGCATGGCTTGGATAGCGTGATTAA
>NC_081446.1:4425546-4436640 GCF_007210705.1 Tigriopus californicus
CTGTGTGCCTTTACACTAAACTATTTCGGGTCTCGCTCTTAATACAAACGTATTACTTCATAAAAACTACACGAGACTCCTCGCCCACATCTACATATGTTTCATACATGAGCCCTTCAATCCTCAAACTGGATTCTAAATACTCTGTGGCTTTCTCGCCCTTCACACGCCCTTTTACTTCCACGTAGCACATATTCCAGCTCTTCGGCTGTTACTGTCTTATTAGGGTTATAGCACGTCCCGCCTTATTAACCATTGTGACACGACAGAATTACAGGTCATGAGTTTTCGATATGGCTATCAGAGTGCATATTCTCAGTAGATACTATACTCTCTGCAACTCTATCGACGTTATATGTTTAATAATATATTTAAATAATATCTATATATAGATTCAAATCTAACATTTGTACCTAAACAGTTAATATGTATAATAGGATCAAATAATCAATTTGCTATCGCGCATTGATGACCCCAAATTCTGAACCTTTCCGCACCTTTCTGAGTAAACGGGATAATGTTCCAATGCTTGTGTACTCATCCAGATCAAATATTCTCAACCGTATCAAGTAATCCATATTGATCGTCCATAGGTAAATGCTTTTGTGCTTGTCAGATATCCTTTTGTCCACTTATGAGAAGCAGGTTCGTGCATCTCACCTTGCGCACATTATATATGAGTTCAAATAGACTTCGTGGCTATCAGTTCACTATTCGGCCATCTTGCAGAATGTTTAACGCACATCCTATGGACCCTAGAAGAATAAGCGTGCCATTCAAGACCGCAATTATCTGACTGTCAACAGACGTTCGACCAGGACAATCCCAATGTCGACTACATATTATCCATATTATTCATCACGAGAAGATCGAATACTAGTATCTTGACATATGTCGCCATAGATGTCCCGGTAAGGAGCTTTACCTCTCTTGACGTTCCAGTCATAGTGCCGCTTACAGTGAAGATCGAGTGAGGCCGGACGTAGCGTTCGTCATCTCGTCGATACGTGGAGCAATGATCCACCCCGGTGCTTACGTTTCACGACCCAATATCCTGCATGAGCTGTAGATCTTGGTATGGCGCCAAGATGATCACACGTAAATTTGCGTGAAGTTATGTTAGCGAAAAAAAGGATGTCTTCAGAGGTACCCCGTGAGGCGGGTTACGCGAGTTGGAATCCTATTGCTGTCCATCTTGATAGCAGAGTGAGTATGATTCATTTGAAATGTAATTCGCAGAGGCAGGCTCTGAGTATTGTACAGATCCCCGGCGTGTTTTGCGTTGCTCCTCCACAGACAACTCCGTATACGGACTCACTCTGACAGTGAAGCTCCTGTAGAAGCGTGTCCCTCGGAGACGTGACTACTAGTACACAGATGCTATTTGGTCCCAAATCCTAGGGGGCTATATGTTTGTGCTGTTACTAGATGAGTGGTCAACCCCATCACTGAGATAGACTGCACGAAACTCTCGCCATCGTTGGAGGCTGAAATATTTCCAGACATTGAGAGAGCCTTTGCGACTTCCATGCGAAATATTCAATTCAGTCACCATAGACCCAGGTACAACGCGTCATAGCCACAAGTGAAATACAGAAAAGTAATTAAACATAGGTGTGGGAGAAGTACCTTTACCAACATTGCGTCAAGATGACGCACAAAGAGGTTGTTGTAATGATTCCTGCGTGAGTATGTCGTCAGTTAGGTGAGCGATCGATGATCGAACGAGCAATCTGTAAGTGGTCAGGATTGGACTAGAAAGGATATCAATCACCACAGGGTATCATTGCGCTCCAAAGAACCCTACTTTCTCTAAACGGTTCCATGTAAGCTCAAAGATGCGCAGACAACACATCCAATCAATGACCCCTAATCAAAAGAAGTGCATACTGTAACGGAACCTCGAACTGGCGGATTTTTCCTCTGAATTTATCTCAATAAGCAAAAGAAATAGAAAACAACGATTACAGGACATATTCAAGGCCGTGGAGTTTGCCAAATGAGACGGCGAGTAATCCAAAGATCTTGAGTTCATGTTGTCCAACAAAATCATGCTGTGAACTATAAAAATCGTTCTTTTATATCCTCCAAGTCGAGTGAAAGACCTTTTATCATGAGCAATCGAACTTATTGGGTGGCAAAACCTGATATAGATCATAATCAAGTTCTCTGCTTTCTGTCACGCCTACGTCTACTCAAGGATACCTCCAACTATGTAGTTAAAGGTCCCTCTGCTCTACTCCACTTCAAACATTATACTTGCCTTTATGTCGTTTTTATTCGGTGCATTCCTAGTCCTTATTTTTTCAGCTCCATTTTATTACTATCGCAACAGGTTTTGTGATAATTAAAAGACGAACTAACTATTCCCTACCGTCCTGCATATTAAATGTTCCAAGCTAAAACGAGATATGTGATAACTCACTTTTTTCACTTGGCCATTCTTCAGCCAAGTTTGTTTGATTTTCTTGGGACCGAGCAAAAATTGGTTCTCCTGGGTGTACCTCCAAAGCTGCGCAAATTTTTGGTTCCATACCCCAGACATATCCGAAACACGAATCAGGCGCACATCTAGACGCACATTCAATAACCGTTCTGTAGAAAATAACAAGTAATTCAAGAGCTTTATGGTGGACGAAATGAACCATAAGGGTACCTTAGCTTTCATTGTAAAATATAGGGGGGGGGGGCGTCTGCATTGCGGTTTAAAATCAAGCAAACGTATTTCTAAACGAGATGGGTCTTTTGAAAAGTTGCATAAAATGAAACATAGAATAATTTCATAATTTGAAATCAACCAAGCCATTTTTTAAAAAATGCTTTGAAAGCAGGGCTTGAGTAAAGCCATTTTCTGAAAGAGTAGCTGTAATGGAACGGCTTTTAGTCCTCCCGTTACCGTTACTTTTCTCTCTTATTAACGATGGAAAGAAACATGTAAGTAAGGGTTTCTTACCCATTTTTTTAAAATTCCGTCTCAAATACAATGACTTACTTGTCACTGATGGGATCGAATAAATAATCGGCGGAGTCATTTGTTTCACGTCATATTCTCTAAACGTTAAAAAATTGCATAAACGGTTCTTTTGCAGTTTTAAGCCCTCTTTTTGTGCAAAAGTAATGTGTAACGGTACCACGTTAATTTTTCTAAAAGTATCGGTAACTGCAACGCGTTACTTTTTCTAATCAATGACCGTAACGGTAACGGTTCAAACCCTGTCTGAAAAACATTATAACAGCTTCACTGTTTC
This sequence comes from Tigriopus californicus, assembly GCF_007210705.1. Lineage (NCBI taxonomy): Eukaryota > Metazoa > Arthropoda > Copepoda > Harpacticoida > Harpacticidae > Tigriopus > Tigriopus californicus. Next base: position 4,428,795 of record NC_081446.1, read on the forward strand.
TAGCATCAAATGCGTTATCATAAGACCTCGGAAAACAAGTAGGATAGATCAGTAAAATCAGTCATTAAAAGGTGAAAAAGCAGAAAAATATTTCAAAAAGGTAAGAAATGTAAGGTTTGCTAAAAACGTGCTCAAAAGATAAAATCGTGTTTTCTCATTTTTTGAAAAAAGTCAAAGCAATAGAATTAATGCATATGTTTTAATATGTTTCTACAAAATAAACAAGAAGTTAGGCGTTGTGAGATTTTTTTGTCAATTGAGTTAGTTTTGGATTTGGTGAGAAATGACCATCTCGTCAAAAGGGTTTCACTTATTTACAAGTCTTGAGACAGGAAAAACATTTTGTTTTGGCGTTGAGGGCTAGTTCCAGACGTTTGTCAAAACTAGTTTGTCTTGTAGTAGGGACTCTTTATGTTAAGTCTCATAGCCTTGCTACTAAATTTTGTAGTTTTGGATGCGAATAGTTGTCTCAGTACAAGTGCATCTAACAAAAAGAGTATTTGTTGATCTGCTGTGAAGATAACAAGTTATTTCAAATGTCTGAAATTTACACTTAACGCTAAAACAGAATGTTTTTCCTGTCTCTATTTATAACCATATTTCATGTTAGTTTTCTGTTTTTTTTAAGTTTTTTTTCAACAAGTGAGAATTAAAAATACCAAAAAGGTACAAAAAAGGATTTTCCTCCCAATACGACATTTTAGGTAATTTGTTCAAATTTACCCGAAAAAAGGCAAAATCCTAGGTTTTAGGTTTTCAACCTCTTTTCCTAGGTCTAGTTATCATCAATGAGGATGGTAGTCGTACGTTAGAAATAATGCCTTTCTTTACTACGAGCGGAAATTCTCAAAACATGGTTGGACTTCACCTTTTTTGGGTGCTATTGCTCAATTGAATTTCATAAACATAATCATTTTTTGATCGAAATAAAATCACTTAAAAACTTTGGTACTCATAATCAATATGTCATCTTAAATATTTTTTTCCAGCACAAATACTGTACATATTGTGCACACGGTATCATTGGGATTTACCTCATGCCTGTAAAGCTTTGCTCCCAACTTGGTTTTGAGAGTACCGAAATGGGTTGGTATTGAAGCCAAGTACCGACAGAAATCACAAGGGACGGTAAGACTGCAAAAAGAGCGCAAGACACACATTTTGAAAGGTACATCTTGAAACGTTGGCATCCAAACACGTTATGAATTGGATACTTGTCGAGGCAAACCGAAATAAAAATAGACATGTTGCGTCATTATTTGCTTTAGACTATGATATACTGTGATTTAACTAATAAATTACCCCTCCCCCCAACTATTATGCAATATTGCCAAATGTTGACTATTATTAAAGCCTAACGAATAGCGAGCTTGAATGGAATAGTAATATCTATCGGCCAAGAAAACTAATAGTTTGGTTAAGAGAATACTTGGTCAATATTTTTTTGTCCTTACTATGCTTTCGCTGGGATTGATGAATTGCGCAAGTTACTATGATGAATGTGCCATAGATCAACTAGGAAGAAATGTGAAATACCTTGAATATTGTTGAAAATCTGTGTACGTGTACTATTTTATGAACACTGTAATAAACATAAATAATGATAAAAAAGGATACTTATAATAGGAGTGTTAATCAAAATACATGATTAAGCCTATATTCAAGGGCAGGCCAAATCTGCCAAGTCTACGTATATCTTTGGTGGATTAGACATTGAATTAATTCAAATCGATGTAAGATATCAAAAAATCCTCAAAAATTTTCACCAACAAAACGGGAAAGTGAACGGAGATCCCTAACTTGCAAAGCAACGACTTTTCCCCTGTCATCAAAATGTAAACATTTTTCGAGAGTAAGCCTTGCCATTGATCAGAGTTCGGATTGCGATTGAAATTGCCAGATTCCAATTCTCACCAAGTCACGGTGCCCAAATCCATTAATTTAGAGAAATGGACGAGGGGAGCAAAATGGTATCTCGTATTGAATTCAGCATGGCCGGGGCTATTAGAAGATAATAAGCGGGAATTGTTTCATTGTTCATTTTTGGGTCTAATTCGATTTTTTTCTTGAGAGTGAACATGTGAGGTTATTATATCCCGGGGCCTGCGCCTAAATTATAAAAAAACTATTGATATTTAAAATTGTACACAGACAGACGTCTTGATTGGATTGATTCAAGGCACAAAAATGTGATTACACAATCACTTGAAAGTAAATCTGAGCAGATATTGAGTTTGAATTTCCTGATTGATGATACTCAGGTGTTGAGGGTAGATCTGGAATGGTTTGGAGGAATGTATTTCGGTCCTCCTTGAATTTGGAAGTGGATTATTTCCTTTTTTGATTAATATATTGTATTAGCTTGGCCGGAAATGAAAGGCAAAACAATTCTTAAGTTGCAATGAAAAACTCAAAACGCCCAAGATTGTGATTTCCTTTGCCATACCAACCAAATGAGTCCCCCTTCAAGGTCTTTTGGCGCCAACAGTCATAATGTTAAGGAATCCAAAATCGAGAAATAGATTTGATGTGTAGAATTCTAGCAAAGGAGACTTCAGAAACCAAAAGGGCTTTATTTCTTACTTTGCATGCAGTTTTTACTTCATTTGTTAATAGACTTTCATAAGTTGTTCAAATTATACAGATATTGTACATTCAAGTCTTTCTATGAGCTTCAGATCAGTAAACCCATGCATTCAGGTCTATTTTGCTCAAGAGCGTGAAGAAGAGAGCAAAAAATGTCCATTCATATGGCCTATATACCTTAGGCAAAGATATGTGAAGAAACTACATTTGGCTAATTCAAATAAATCCATGATGACATGTAGAGATATTTTTTTCTTGGTGCGGACTTCCTTACCGCTACGGGATTGGAATCCCAGCAGTTGAAGACGAGAAGATTATTTATTATACTTGACTTTTATTTATTTATATTATTTGATCGAATTGGAGTTGGCTGATCTGCTGATCTGGCTAATCCTTGAATATAAGGTTGATCCGAATTTTTCAGTCAAAAACTTGTCCAAGTCTGACTTAAATCTTGCTACTGGATCAACCCCTACATAAACCCTACGAATGTTTGAGGGCAGCAAATTGAACAATGAAGGAGCCCGAGAAAGAAGAGAGTTGGACTTCATTGTTTTAACTAGCCTGGATTCTCGAGGGCTTGAAGGTGCTCTCAAAACGCACATTAAGCCTCTAAGGTCACTACTATTGACCCTAAATCCTGGGTTGGGACAACTCATGAATGCTTTTGAAAACGTACAATATCAGATACCTTTCGTACCTTCTCTGAGTACTGTACAATCCCAACCGTTCTAACCTGGATTCATTTGCCAATAAATTTGCAATTTTGGCTTCTTGCGTGCCATCTTTGGGGCTTCCATAATTTGCTCTGCCTGAATCTCTAGCCATTTTGATCCCTCATCCCTCATCTATAAGTTCTAGGCGCAGGACTTGGAATATTATAACCTCACATTACCGCCTTTGACGGATTGTCAAGAAAACTATTGAATCACTCAACCTTGTAAGCAAACTAAAAGTTAATAACTTTTTTCTAGAACTAATGCGTTGTCTCATAATGAATGGAAAATGTAGTACGAGTAACATGGAACAAACAGAAACTAGTTTTGCATTCGCATGTTAATGAAACCGAAGATTATGTGGCCCCAAAAGCTACTTAATGATTCCTGTCTGAATTTAGCTGTTGACCTTCAGGGTACTGCCATCTAGTGGCTATTTTTTAGAACTTAATCCTGCAGCTGTTTCTTCTCAAGGCTCATTCAAATCGTACCTTTTTTGGAACAAGCATTCGAATAATTTGTGGCGAGGCTTTGCTTTGCTCTTTTCTAATGTGCAGTCTTATTTTAACTAGCCCCATCAAAACCCATCAAATATTTAGTTCTTAAGAAACAGTCTGACAACTTGCTCAAAGCCTTTATGAAACACGCCAGAGAATAGGAGACCGGGGTTTGAACCTACAACACCTAAGGAGAAGATTCTTGCCTTGTTCGCCCTGCCTCTAATACTGCTCGATTAAAATAGCTCCTTTTGCTGATCAGCCTTACCAAATCTAAGGATCTTTTAAAACCAGTAATTTCTATATATATATATATATAGGTCATGCTGTTCAAATGTTAGTTTGTTGTTAATAGAATAACACATTTCAATTCAAGTAAGACCATTAAGATGTCATATTTGCTCTGTTGAACTTGACAAGTAAACTGATTTTTTTACTTATCTGAACATTTGGATGGTTTTGCCTTCAAAGGCGGGAGTCGAACCCATGCCCTCTGGGAAATCATGTCATGCTTCTATTGGGTGCATTAGACCACAGCTACCATGGTTCTTTGGGAATATATCGAAAAATCATTTTCTTAATAATAGACTAATTTTGGGGAAAACCTAGAAAACTTCACAAAGCATCTAGATTTACATATTTTCAGACTGTTTGTTGATTGTTACCTTTTTACCCTTAAGCATAGAAATAAAAAATAAAAAATATGACGTGTCATTCCTTATTTCTTTTTGGCATGTTATCGGGCATATTCAGGTTTGACTTTGTCATTTTTCTGGTACATTTTGAAAGGTATTCTGGCATGTTCGCAGTCCATGGGACTGGCAACACTCATCAGCGTTGATTTTAAGTATCGTGTTAGATGATCAGCAGCTGGTATATTTGAGTACTCTAGCCTGTTTGCGGCAGAAATTGGCAAAATGACCTTATTTGTGGAAATAAGGGCATTCCCTCGAGGAGGTAGGACAAAGGTTTGATCCATGTAATGTCCCACAATTCGAACACGGAAATTGGTCTGATTTTTTTGCCGGAGAGAATGCTTCGTTATTAGTGTGATGCTTGTTTTTGGTGGGTTGTTTTGCTTTGGACAAACCTAGAGTAGCCACCATATTGTTTTTCTCATGCATGGCACTAGAGTCGATTTCTGCATTCTCAAGAGCTTGTAAAAGTTCGATAGTTCCCTTCAGGTCTTTCGCCGGGGGTGCTTAAAGAATTTTAGAATGTGTAGAATCATTCCCAAGGCCTCGGACAGGACAGGCCAAGATAAGGGATTCGGGATCGATATCACCAACATGCTAGGATTGCGTCTTCTATCTAGCAACAAATGAAGTGATTTTTTTTCTCTTTGGGATTGACACATTGACAATAAATCATGCCAATCCACATTGAAAGATCGACGGTTTCTCAGGTGTTTCCGGATAACCTCCAAAACCTGATCCACAGAATAATTAGTGTTCACTGGGATGACAAGTACATCACGAACGATACCCAACATTTCGGGAGTAAGAAATATTCTAAGTGTGTAAATTTGATGGTCACCGGGGAGACTTTGGAGAAGTTGCGTTAAGTCATGGACAACGGCACCCTGGACATATTTGACGCCGCCAAATGTATCCCAATAGCACAACGGAAAATTTAGAATCTATTGAACTGAACCTCCTGACCAGAAATTAAAAAAAAATGATAGTCACGACATCCAAGCCACGCAGATTCACTCGCTATGAACATTCAAAGTTTTAGGAATGTACATGACAAGTTTTACGCAATAGCTCAAGCATGTTGTAAATAGAAGAATTCTCGTCTCCCCGTTCTTTCTATGTTTCAAATTTTCACTTGTCCACGTTAAGGTTAGGCTAAACGGGTGATACAATATGGGCGAACAACGTAATTTGACTTGCGTGAACAAAAATTACGAGTGAGAGGAATTCGTGTAAAGTCTCAAAATATATTTGATGTCAGTGGCTGCCAGAAACATCAATGCACTCCATGACAGTGAATGAAAGGTGTTTAAACCACTACTGAGCGATAAAGGGGATAACCATTGCAGGATCCTTGAATTCTAATGTCAATAATCTTAAATTATAAAAAAAAAATTCAATAAGCGAAAACTGGAGCATAATGGCTAGAAATTATCATCAGTAGCCTCGTTGAAAGAATGGAGGATGAAAACCGATCCAAGGTAAGGGCTGAATCACCGTTTCAGTCCCGTTTCTTAATGAGATCAAAGACCACCGAGGTATCCGACGACAATTCAAAAGAGTAGTAGTAAATTGAGACCTCCATGGCTAAGTAGAATTCCAATCATCAAACATTCGAATATCTCTCTCGGCATCTAGTGGAGGTGGACAAGGACACTAAAGCACTCCTTAGAGTCCCTGAGGTGGAGAACGAACAAAAAAGCGGTAGGACTGAACAGACGCTGCAAATTGGAATCAACCGGGGTCGATAGAATAGTAATATTGGTTCGGTTCTTCCTGGTTCCAGAAATGCGAATTAATCATTGTTGCACATCGGTGATGAAATTCCAGGTTACACCGGACAGATTTTCATTCTTTTTGGCCACCGTGTTGGTATCGACATCATGCACAAAAACGTTGCCTCAACACAGTTTTCAAATTCTTCGTGTGCTGACAAGGCCCATACCATTTTATCCCCATTAGCACTTGTCCTGTCCTTGGATACTGAGTTGAGGTCTAGATCTTTGGCAACATCGTAAAGACGGAGGAGGGATTTTATGTTCTTCTAGACATGAAGAGAATGACGACCCTTGATGAACCGTTGCATTCAGTACGGAGGAAATAGAGAAGAGTATGATGTGTTGTTCCAGGCTGAGTGTTGGCAACAATATTTAGAGATTGGGAAAATTGATCCATTCCAGTTCTTTTCCGACAAAAAAATATGCCATTATCACTGTCAGCGTGGCTTCAAATTATGAGTGAATGTTCTTCCTATGATTCTGTAAAGGAAAATTGTGCTGGAGCCCCATTTTATAACACCCGAACTCTTATAAAATCACATCCGAACTCTCAAAAAATTAGCTTATTTCCTTAAACTAACTATTTTCACCTTTGACAAACCAATCGCAAGTTATGGGGCGTCAACGTGGCGGTAGATTTTAATGGCCCACCCTGTATATGGGGATCATTCATTATGAAAATTCGCTCACCGCTTCAGATAATTAATTTTCATACCAAGTAACGCTCAAACATTGACTCCAAGGTAAGAGCTTTCATAAACGCGAGGTAAGAATTTATCCAAATGGATTCAATGCCAAGACAAAAAGCAGCTATAGAGAGGTGCAAAGCTTTGGGATTTCATGCTAGTGCGCCCTCTGGTTCTACCATGAAGGAAGTGTCACCACACTTCTTACTGATGGCAAAAAGTCGGCACCAAATATTTTTATCGTATTTTCTGCACATTTTTATCACTTGCGATGTAATGCCATCTTTATCAAGTGAATGTTGGGCATAAATGGTTCAAAATAATTGCCGAACGATTTCCTTAGCATGGCATACAATTTCGTCAATGAAAATTTGGACGCACTGGATGTGCTAAAATCATGGTAGTTCTTGCCGCGATTGTGGTGCAGCCTGACTAGCTCAGATATCTGAAATCTGATCCGGTACTTTACACGTCTCTTTTTTCTTTTACCCATCACGCATACACTCACAATACACTGGAACCCGCTTATATCATCGCCCTTGGGACCAAGCCAAATTGACAATAGATCCGGATGTTCTGTATCAGGTGCATAACCTCGTTAGATACATGAATAAATGAGTATTTGTATGATATATAAGAAGCTCCAATTTTTTAAACTTGATTTTAATGTCCAAGGAAACTATCATGGAAGGTTTTGGAGGCAGATTCAAACTCAGCACCAAGTTGAATTTGGCTTGGGTGGCAGCCTAATGAACAAGCAGGGTGATAAGATTTTTTATGTGTTCTGTTTTTGTGTTCCATATCAAATTGACAAGAAAAGTACATATCTTTCACAATTTCACGCAACAACTGGTTCAGGTGTGGTGTTTATGATAATAATAATAAAAA
>NC_081446.1:4437640-4438349 GCF_007210705.1 Tigriopus californicus
AACTTAATCCTGCAGCTGTTTCTTCTCAAGGCTCATTGATAACCACGCAACTAAAGCACCTAAATCGGACTCCAAAAGTCTGTTTTGAATGTACTGCTGTACGGCCAAGGCGGATGTTCCTCCTTGAATTTGGGAAGTGGATTATTTCCTTTTTTTGATTAATATATTGTATTAGCTTGGCCGGAAATGAAAGGCAAAACAATTCTTTAAGTTGCAATGAAAAACTCAAAACGCCCAAGATTGTGATTTCCTTTGCCATACCAACCAAAATGAGTCCCCCTTCAAGGTCTTTTGGCGCCAACAGTCATAATGTTAAGGAATCCAAAATCGAGAAATAGATTTGATGTGTAGAATTCTAGCAAAGGAGACTTCAGAAACCAAAAGGGCTTTATTTCTTACTTTGCATGCAGTTTTTACTTCATTTGTTAATAGACTTTCATAAGTTGTTCAAATTTATCAGATATGTTACATTCAAGTCTTTCTATGAGCTTCAGATCAGTAAACCCATGCATTCAGGTCTATTTTGCTCAAGAGCGTGAAGAAGAGAGCAAAAAATATGTCCATTCATATGGCCTATATACCTTAGGCAAAGATATGTGAAGAAAACTACATTTGGCTAATTCAAATAAATCCATGATGACATGTAGAGATATTTTTTTCTTGGTGCGGACTTCCTTACCGCTACCGGGATTGGAATCCCAGCAGTTGA
>NC_081446.1:4438385-4438473 GCF_007210705.1 Tigriopus californicus
TCGCTTTTTTTTCTCATGTCAGAATTTAAAGGCATTTAAAGTTCTATCGTGATCTGAAAAAGTTATCCACGGTACTAAATGATGCCAT
>NC_081446.1:4438509-4438853 GCF_007210705.1 Tigriopus californicus
CCAATTCTCACCAAGTCACGGCGCCCAAATTCATTAATTTAGAAAAATGGACGAGGGGAGCAAAATGGTATCTCGTATTGAATTCAGCATGGCCGGGGCTATTAGAAGATAATAAGCGGGAATTGTTTCATTGTTCATTTTTGGGTCTAATTCGATTTTTTTCTTGAGAGTGAACATGTGAGGTTATTATATCCCGGGGCCTGCGCCTAAATTATAAAAAAACTATTGATATTTAAAATTGTACACAGACAGACGTCTTGATTGGATTGATTCAAGGCACAAAAATGTGATTACACAATCACTTGAAAGTAAATCTGAGCAGATACCGCCATCTAGTGGCTATT
>NC_081446.1:4438882-4438970 GCF_007210705.1 Tigriopus californicus
CAGACAGACGTCTTGATTGGATTGATTCAAGGCACAAAAATGTGATTACACAATCACTTGAAAGTAAATCTGAGCAGATATTGAGTTT
>NC_081446.1:4439006-4439070 GCF_007210705.1 Tigriopus californicus
AGATTATAATAATATTTTATTTGCTGTACACAGACGTCTTGATTGGATTGATTCAAGGCACAAA
>NC_081446.1:4439111-4439190 GCF_007210705.1 Tigriopus californicus
TGAATGGATTGATTCAAGGCACAAAAATGTGATTACACAATCACTTGAAAGTAAATCTGAGCAGATATTGAGTTCATTT
>NC_081446.1:4439226-4439351 GCF_007210705.1 Tigriopus californicus
AAGCGATTTTTTTATTTCCTCTCAAATGCCATGACTTACTTGTCACTGATGGGATCGAATAAATAATCGGCGGAGTCATTTGTTTCACGTCATATTCTCTAAACGTTAAAAAATTGCATAAACGG
>NC_081446.1:4440351-4441465 GCF_007210705.1 Tigriopus californicus
TGAGCATTTCGGGGACATAGAACTAAGACAAACATCACAGTCAACTTGCACCATTTGCCCATTGAATTTTCAATAATCGGGTGCTTTTGAGCGAGTTGTGTTACAAAACCCTACTAAATGAGCATTTTTGGTGTTAATCAGTACTATCTAGTACTATCACTATCAAATTGGCTCAATACCACAATGCTCATTGCCTAGACAAGCAAGTAAAATGAAAAAAAAAGTCAAAATCCAATGCATACACAGTGCGGTTTGGCTGGGCATGTTGTCTTTGATTTTACTCCATGGAATATCGTCAGTTGTCCATGAACGCGTTTACTTGACTAGCCCTATTAGAAGATAATAAGCGGGAATTGTTTCACTTTTCATTTTTGGGTCTAATAGCCCCGGTCATGCTGAATTCAATTCGAGATACCATTTTGCTCCCCTCCTCCATTTTTCTAAATTAATGGATTTGGGCACACTGAAGTGGCAATCCAGTTTTCGTTGAGCTGCCCTACTTTGCGCCTTTCCCTCAAATCAAAACACAATGTTGAGGGTGAAATGAGTCTTTTGGCCCCTTCCGGCAAGAAATATCTTAAACTTATTTGTTTCCAACCTGCCCTAAGCCTTCACACAACAAAAAAGGGCGTATCAACACGACACATTCAATAAACAAACGCCTTGGTTCTCTTAGCTGACTCAGCCATGGAATTGTAAAATGCCATCGACAAACCCAACGGCAAGCACCGTGGTGGGCAAAAATTCCCAGGAGACCATCCATTGTATTGTTTTACCAGCCGAGTGGTCGGTCGTCCGACATCCAGTGTCTAGAAATTTATGGTTGAGGTTAGGCTAAAAGGGTGATACAACATGTACGAACAACGAAATTTGAACCGTTGCATTCAGTACGGAGGAAATAGAGAAGAGTATGATGTGTTTGTTCCAGGCTGAGTGCTGGCAACAATATCTAGAGATTGGGAAAATTGATCCATTCCACTTCTTTTCCGACAAAAAAATATGCCAATATCACTGTCAGCGTGGCTTCTAATTATGAGTGAATGTTCTTCCTAAGATTCTGTAAAGGAAAAATGTGCTGGAGCCCCATTTTATAATACCCGAACTCTCAAAAAAT
>NC_081446.1:4442465-4443593 GCF_007210705.1 Tigriopus californicus
GTGTTGCCATTTTGGCCATTACATGTTGCTCCGCGACCACTGCCTAACCCACCGCAGGCCCTTGCAACCGAGCTACCGCAGGCTTGCGCTGCTGCTTGGGCGCCCCCAGGTCTTTGCAACTGAAAGGTGAGGTTAGGTCACGTTAGGACAGGTTAGGTAAAAACATGATATATTTCATTACATAATAAAATGTTACTTGCTGTCCAAGATACAGTGTCTAGGTCTAGTTATCTCTCCAGCCAGGGCCAGCCGTATGATGTCAGGTGACGTAGAATCTCTGTATATTGTCATTTGGTTACCATTAAGGACTATACTTATCAAGTGACCACAAGGTAGACAGTGGACCTGTCCATAGACCACTGAAAATTATGGACATACCTCGATGACCAAGACTAGTTATTTGGGCTGCACCATTAGTCTTGTCATGTTGCAGGTTCGTCATTTCCATAGCTATCTTGAATCTCAAGAAAACGCAATTTTCAACATATGCCCTGATATCTTGACAAAAAAATCGAACCAAATTTCCACAGACAGCCTAGGTGTAATTGCGGCTAAATTGGCTTTTTAATAGGACTAGTCTTGGTCGAGGTACGGCCATAATTTTCAGTGGTTTATGACCTGTCATACAGTCCAAAGTCTTGGCAATCTCGGTGAATGTTATTCCCGTGCTCGGATAAGACAGAATTCCTGCCCTTTGTTGTTCCATATTTTGAGCTCCACCTACGTTATTGGCAAACAGAAAAAACTGAAAAAATTTCATCACCTTCTTACTGTTATTACAAATTGAAATGGTTTTGTTTTCCAAAAAGAAGTGCGAGAAAAATAGAAGGTGATCTTAATAAGTGCTGCATATAAACGCACAAGCCTGTATTGAGCAGGTCTCATACATGCAGGATTTAGGGGTAGTGCTCAAAGATAAAAGAAAGTTCTGTGAAAATATCCGTTTGAGGATAAGCAAAACTTTTCAAATGTTGGCTAGATTTATCGCACATTTGGGTCCAGAGTGTCCACAATGCTAACTCTGTGTTGTGATCAGTTCTTGAATGACTTGCATTTGACTAGAACGGTTTAAATGCATGACTAGAATACATTTGAATGAGCATGAGCAGCATGCTCAATACCAGAATA
>NC_081446.1:4444593-4448005 GCF_007210705.1 Tigriopus californicus
TTAGTTTCAATTGGTGATACCCTTGGAGCCATCTCTAAAAGTGTCTTCCAATTGGCCAGTTTTTTTAGCGATGGGTGCTAGCTCAAACTAGTATGAAAATAATTGCTGCCGTTTGTCAAAAGAGTAAGGAGTGAAGCCTACAGCAATATTGTTTAGCTGTGGGTCGCTCAGAGGAAGCTCGTCACTCGGGTGTTGTAAAATAATAATGGTTGGTCCCCATCAATACATGAGTACCCTTCTCTTGATTGAGGATTCACTCCGTCGCTTTAAAAAACTGGGCGTATTATTACAATTAAATGTTATATTTCGTCCATTTTATACCTTTTCGTCTTCATATGACATTTGGTCCACCAACGAATTTGAGTTAGATCGGAAGAGCAGTCCTTGAATGTAGGGTTGATCTGGAATGCTATCTAAAAATATATCCAAGTCTGACTTAAAAGAGGATACAACCAGATCAACAAGGCCTACGTATTCACTACGAATAATAGAGTATTGCAAATTAGGTAGGGTGGAAAAGGGTAGAACATTTTTTAGTCACAAATCATTTGGTATCAATTTAAGAATTTGTAGAGCTGTAAGGCGCCCAATTCACTTTTTTTGAATGATTCTCTCAGATTGTAGATGTTGATCTAGTCTGGTTGATCTCATCATAGCTTTGAAGAAGTAATCTGGTGCTTTCTCTCCAGAGCTTGAACCATCATCAAAAAAAGTAACCCTTTGCCACATGATTATCTTGTTAGAGAATGTACTACTTGTGCTGCTACTTAAGAAATATATTCAAGACTCACTTATTGATGATTATTTTTTCCTTTTTTAACTACCCTTCTTTTAACTACCCTTCTCTCAAAGCCTGTTCTCTCTTTTTGTTAGTCAACTCAATCTTTGTCAGTCCTCTAGTACTCGTGTTTACAAACTATTTACTTACATTCAAAACTGGAATTTTGAGTCTCAGTAGATAGACCTATGAAAAGGTGAACCGGGAAAGAAGAGCTATTTTCAATCTGTGCCCATTAAACAGAGTACAGGACATAATCTCATGGCAAGGCTTTCCTTTGGGGTGACCAAGAACTTACAACCCTAAAATATTATTAGGTATACTTTGCTTCATCTGATTGGTCAGTTCACATAAAGTATCTACTTGAAGGAGCAATTCAGAAAAGTGTGGGATCAAATATCTAGTTTCTGTCAATTTTGTAACGACACAGTTTCATGGATTTTATTGTGGCCACCTTTGGCACAACTTGAACCCCACGTTTAGAACAGGAAACAGGAAGAAAATGATTGGTAGAAATATATTAGCTTTCAATCTTCTAGCCCAATCTGTATCCTCAGAACTACATTGATCTGTTGTGGACGAGGGACCTCAAGGCTGAGCTATGACTTAAAGAACAACAAAGCATAATTCTAGATGTCCCCATTGGAGGTCGGCAGCATCAAAAAGTCATCATTTTCCAAGGGTGACTAACTTTGCTTTTGGCCAATTCTTTAGTGAAGTCATGTTAGGTAAAACATTCTCTTTTGCATTAATCTCAGCTACTAATTTTTGTTTGATAAATGATCATTCCATGATAGATATGACTATCTTTTGTGAAATCTAGCAATGGGGCAATTTGGAGTTTTTTTGCATTTGGGCCATAGTCAAGTTTACAGTACATAAGGGATTTGCCGACATTAGCTTGAGATTTATGTACTGGTCTGAAGGTTTTTTTCCTTCTAGCCCAGAGTATGATGCAAAAATGATTCTAATTGTGATTGATTCTGAAATGCCGACAAAAATATCGTGTTGTAGTAACAATTTTGTTCAAAATTATTGNATTTTTGATCAGTTTGAATTTCCCGCCTTTTTGCTTTGACAGTTATTGCTCTGACTACTCCTTCGACTTTTCTTACCTGCAATTTCAACCAATGACAAACCTTGGGTTTATTTTGCTCGCATTTTGTGACGTAATGCTGCTGAATCCCAATTGCTCCAACATCCACAGAAAATCATCATTATTAATAATCAAGATTATGTTTCACCAGTTTTTGTTTACATATGCAAACCCCATGATATTCCCGTTGTGTAAAATAAAAACCTTTCAAAAATGTTTGCTGCACAAGGTTGAAACGCTGTTTATTTACGTTTCAAGGTCTGTCTAGAGATAATACAATCCAATTACGAATAGATGATCATCCTGAAGGGTACCAGACCAACGTTAGATGTACACAAGGCTCAAGGTTCAGGGAAAATAGTTGATAAACATTTGATGCAATCTTAGCAGCAAACATACATGTTTTGTGGTATCTGTATTTGACTTCTTAAGGTTGCTTTGATTGACAGAAATCCCGTAATTCACTGACATTATTAAAATTTTTGGTCATATCCAATCGCATTAATATGTGTGCCTTGTCAACAATTTTTCAATTCTATAGTAGAATCAGTTTGGCCAACAATCAGATGTCACCAGTCAGAGTTGTTGGAATTTTAAGCAAAATTCAAAATGTATTGGTAGCCACATTGTGTTAGAACGAAATTTCGTATTTTAAATTACGGCATTAAATTCTTAACAATGAGTTCCTTAACTAACTTAATAGAATACAGCTCATAATGGAGCCAAAATTAATTGCAAACATCAAAATGAGCAATTGGGAATAATCTGGCGGCACTGTAGTTCATCAAATCCTGATGTCAACCAAAAGCTTTTGATATGATCCATAATGCTTTCCTCATGTCCTGGGTCTTATTCATTACTCTTTTGTAGTTCGAGCTATTGCAACTAATGAGCCAGATGTTTTGTTGATCTGACTTACCTTTAAATTAAACTCTGGAACAACCATTTAACTTGTTCGTAAGTATGGAAACAAGAGTGGTGACATTGAATACCTTGTTTGAAGGTCCATATCTGCAAAAGTAGCGCATCAATTCTGATTCCATTCAATCTAATACAAAATTGAATTTAGCTTTTGCTTCAACAGTTAAAAGATTGAAAATCAGCGTCAATATGAGCATTTGTTGTGTCGTTTTCGCATTTGGTTTTATCTTATCCTATAATTCTTGTATTTTAAACTTTGTTTTTTGATGCAACTCTTATCTACCATGTTTGGTGAATTTCATCAAATTCTTCAAAAAGGTATTTGCATTGGGGAGTGCATAACCCTTTAACAAGTTTAATGCTCTTGGCGTGTCAAGGAGATGAAATTGATTTGAATCAGTTTTTAAGCTATGGCCCTTTGTGATAACCTGTTTTCTAGCCCAAAAATAATCAGATTACTCATGCTGTAGAAATGAAGGGACGTTATCTAATTAACCTAGCTCACTCTCAGGTGTATTCTAGTACTTCCATTACTCCACCCATTGCTGGTATTTTTAGAATTAAAACAAGAAAAGATGCATTTGCTCCCATATTGATGGGTTCCCCAACTTAACTAG
>NC_081446.1:4449005-4451783 GCF_007210705.1 Tigriopus californicus
TGCCATGCCCCATGTCCGATGACGGGAGTGAATAGATGTTCTCGAGCCTAGGTCCAAAATCGAAGTGTTTATTCCAGCCGCCAACATGCTGATTATCGAAGTGGGGACATGAGCATCCCATCGATATGACATCAAAGATATAACAACAACCAATAGGGACCTTTAAGCTGATGTCAAACTCAACCTTCTGAGAAAAATGGTCACGAAACCTCCATTTTGATACGTTCTTGGGCGGTCACTTGTCACATCTCATTTCCTAATACAATAGCTTAATCAAATCGACGGAGATTCTTGGGACAGTCGTCTTCCATCTTGACTGGAATCTTAGGTTAATACTTATTGTCAACCATTATTAATCAGACTCGAATCTTGTAGTTTATGTAAATAATTGAGCAAGCTGAACCGTTATGTCATTATGTTGCAAAAGGTTTCGCGGGTGAAGTCGAGTATCTTGAAATGCTGAATTTGTTTCTTACACCTTTCCACATGAATACAAGCAGATGAGCACTTGCAGGCAGAAATCGATTCCAGAAAATTTGAATTAAATGGTGAGAACGATAAAATACCCGACTAGAATGAGATATCACACTAATTATGACTAGAATTGTTTATTGTGTGAACTACTCAAACATCGAATTGATGATAACAGAAGGGGTTTAATAATGGACTAATAATTTAGAACCATGCTAGAAAAAAAGTTTTTTAAACGCACTCACTGTTCAAGAATGTTTCAAGAATAAGTGTTCCATATACAAGCAGAACGCATAAAAAGAATGGTAACGTGCACGAGATTTGACATTTCATTCCAAAAAAGGCCCATTTTCTAATTTGCGCGTCTTCATCAAATCTGATCCTTCACGAGCTAAGAAAAGTGATTGCAAAGATTGGTGATCCCAAAGAAGTGATATTGTTAACAGTCTTAAGCACACCTTCAACATAAGAGGGAAGTCCAAGAAAGTACGTCTCACTTTTAATGTTTGAAGAAAGTGAAGATATTCTGCCCGGATAAGAATTGTGCCACTTAGGGATTCTTCTTTGCACTTTGTCTATACGGCCAATATCCCCTGTTAGGAGGGTTCCATACTTCGAGCTTAGTCTACATGAAAAAAGTGAAGAGGAGAATCAAATCACAGCCAGTACATAAACAGTTGGGTAGAGACAAGCGATGAAAATCTTGATTAGTACAGAAGATTGGGTGGGTCAGATTGAACAGATCCTGTTTCAGCTCCCGCCATTGATGACATTTGGACCGGAGCCGGAAAACGTGCGTGACCGCCAATATTCCGAAGGGATGTCAGGCCAAGGACAGTAGGGTGTTAGTACGTCCTTGACCGAGAAGGACAACTTGTGTCCGGACATCACCTCCGGAAAGGTCAGGTTCCCAACACTGGGACACTAACCTGGTCAGCCCGATGTTTGGCTGTAAAAATACTTCCATGCATTTTTGGCATATTGGGGAACGCACAGAAATCGTTTGAGGAATTTGGTGAAGGTGGCATCGGCGGATTTGAGGGCGGATTGAGCGGAAGGCAGTAGAGGAAAATTGGGTTGATGTAGGTCCGGAAGAGTTGAAGAACTATTAGAGAGGGAAGATTCTTGATTGGAAGTCGATTGGAAATGTTTTCGATCCTAGCCCTAGCCTTGACTATTGATGATTTGAGATGGTTGGTGGAGGAAAGTTGGGTTGAAGGTGCTTGAGGAGAGATCCACAAAGATTGGACAATTTTATAGAGGAGAGTAACTACCAAGGTGGTAGAGCAGCTGGTCTGGAAATCAAATTGGAATTTGGGAAGGAGATCCCTATCCTCGGCCAATCCGGAAAAGCGGACGGCTAAAAGGATGGGTGAACATCATCTTTAAGAAGAGTTGGCCACTGCAATGGCCTCTGAATAAAATTTGCCCAAGTCCACTGATTGTAAGAAACTCCCGTGGATGCGATTCATCCATCCTTCCAGAACTCTTGAACGTTGAGTGTAATGGCAGAACAACTTCAATCCATAGATTCTATTGTGGATTATTCTTTGGAGTTTTGATCATGATGACCCAAAACCACTAAACAGTAATGACTACCTGGCTTAGGCGACATTGTTCACTGAAATTTTGGAGGAATGAATGCTAAATGTGTTCAAAAGTCTTAGTAGCGCTGGAAAAGTGACCGCCCAGGAGTTGTTTACCTTTCCTTTTTTAAGATGACGTCATCCGTCAGCTGTAGCTTAAAGGTGCCAATTCTTGTGATCAAAGATGAAGGATTACTGAAAGTTTAACATGTCAAAAGTGCCAAACCTAGTCGGCATCGTAAAATTGTGGAGGATTGATAAATGATTGTTTTGATTTGATAGTGAAAAAATGTAATTCGTTCATGCTTAGCCTGGCCAATTCCACCTGTTTGTGCCCTAACAATAGCGAATGAAATGGTCCGTAATTTTTCAAGTGAAGAAATATGAAAGAAAAAAGAGGAGGTTACTTTTTTGGCAACACTTCTGTCCAAAAAAGAAACATGATAAGTAGACAAAACTAGGGTACCCTGAGAATTTTCAGCCCATTACTTTTGGAAAAACTTGCATCAATGAACTACTACCCAATGTGTTCTTGTCAGATTTTAGAGTTCCTCTCGACAGTTCAGCAATCCCGCAAACCACAATGTCATTTTAGTTTTGTGATACTTAAATTAATGGCTACCCAAATGTGTCAAAGAATTGTGCATAAAAAAATGATCAAAATGACGATATGTCCTGAGCGAGGTGACGTTGTAAGCGGAGTCAATTCATGTAAAAAACT
>NC_081446.1:4451819-4451940 GCF_007210705.1 Tigriopus californicus
GCGGAGTCAATTCATGTAAAAAACTGTAAAATTAAATTGGGATTTTGAAAAAACGACGATATACACGAATTGACGATAAAAGCGGAGATGATGCGAGCTGATCCCACTGTATAATGCAAAT
>NC_081446.1:4451974-4452096 GCF_007210705.1 Tigriopus californicus
GGGGTGACGTTGTAAGCGGAGTCAATTCATGTAAAAAACTGTAAAATTAAATTGGGATTTTGAAAAAACGACGATATACACGAATTGACGATAAAAGCGGAGATGATATAAGCGGGTTGAAC
>NC_081446.1:4452229-4453931 GCF_007210705.1 Tigriopus californicus
CAAAATATTTTTTGACAATTGACTTATTCAAAATACACAGCCTTTTTTCTCGATTTCATTTGAAGTATTTAACTTTTTACAACCCGAACCCGTTTTTAGGGTATGGAGTGGCGTGAAAGGTGTTAGCGGCAAGCAGCCAAATCTTTGCTACTTTTCAGCCATACCTCTGTTTCTATATAATTTGGGATCAACCGAATTGCTCTCATTATCATGTTTAAATGAAAGCCATGCCTCTCGTACGGATTGCTGAAATGGAGTTAAAGTCTGCCTTTGGGTAGCGGCTGGGAAAATATTTCCGAGCTTACGGGGCTAATTGGTTGCAATTGTCACCCATTAAGCATAATATCAACTAATCTTACTCTGCGTGTCAACCTGAGGCTTTGGAAATATGTTTAGGGCCAGATGTACTTAGGTTGTGTGTACTTTAGGAAGCAAAATAAAAGTTCAGAACCTCATTTTCTACAGGAATACTTAGGAATGTAATATTCTCTGATGCGTGGTGCATTGGATTTGCGTCCGAAAAGATATTCGTAGGTTCGATCTGGACTTTTCGCCCTCGTCCTTCCCTCCAAAAGGAAATTTGCTCTTATGTGGTCTTTCATTAATAAGTGTCTTCTTATAAAAATAGTTGCTGCCGGAGTGAAGCCTACAGCAATATTGTTCAGCTGTGGGTCGCTCAGAGGAAGCTCGTCACTCGGGTGTTGTGAAATAATAATGGTTGGTCCCCATCAATACATGAGTACCCTTCTCTCGATTGAGGATTCACTCCGTTGCTTTAAAAAACTGGGCGTATTATTACAATGAAATGTTATATTTCGTCCATTTTATACCTTTTTGTCTTCATATGATATTTGGTCCACAAACAAATTTGAGTTAGAGACCGAGCTAGTCCTTGAATGTTGGGTTGGTTTGGAATGCAATCTAAAAATTTATCCAAGTCTGACTTAAAAGAGGATACAACCGGATCAACAAGGCCTACGTATTCACTACGAATAATAGAGTATTGCAAATTAGGTAAGGTGGAAAAGGGTAGAACAAGTTTTAGTCACCAATTATTTGGTATCAATTTAAGAATTTGTGGAGCTGTAAGGCGCCCAATTCACTTTATTTGAACGATTCTCTCAGATTGTAGATGTTGATCTAGTACGGTTGATCTCATCATAGCTTTGAAGAAGTAATCTGGTGCTTTCTCTCCAGAGCTTGAACCATCATCAAAAAAACATGGCACATGATTATCTTGTTAGAGAATGTACTACTTGTGCTGCTACTTAAGAAATATATTCAAGACTCACAGTACTTGATTCATTGATGATTATTTTTCCCTTTTTTAACTACCCTTCTCTCAAAGTCTACTCTCCCTTTTCGTTAGTCAACTCAATCTTTGTCAGTCCTCTAGTACTCGTGTTTACAAACTATTTACTTACATTCAAAACTGGATTTTTGAGTCTCAGTAGACTTATGAAAAGGTGAACTGGGAAAGAGGAGCAATTTTCAATCTGTGCCCATTAAACAGAGTACAGGACATAATCTCATGGCAAGGCTTACGTTTGGGGTGACCAAGAACTTACAACCCTAAAATATTATTAGGTATACTTTGCTTCATCTGATTGGTCAGTTCACATAAAGTATCTACTTGAAGGAGCAATTCAGAAAAGTGTGGGATCAAATACCTAGTTTCTGTCAATTTTGTAACGACACAGTT
>NC_081446.1:4455863-4464663 GCF_007210705.1 Tigriopus californicus
GATGCAATCTTAGCAGCAAACATACATGTTTTGTGGTATCTGTATTTGACTTCTTAAGGTTGCTTTGATTGACAGAAATCCCGTAATTCACTGACGTTATTAAAATTTTTGGTCATATCCAATCGCATTAATATGTGTGCCTTGTCCACAATTTTTCAATTTTATAGTAGAATCAGTTTGGCCAACAATCAGATGTCACCAGTCCGAGTTGTTGGAATTTTAAGCAAAATTCAAAATGTATTGGTGGCCACATTGTGTTAGAACGAAATTTCGTATTTTAAATTACAGCATTAAATTCTTAACAATGAGTTCCTTAACTAACTTAATAGAATACAGCTCATAATGGAGCCAAAATTAAGTTAAGTGTATATCTTGGAAATTAAAAACGTTAGTGAAAAGGCTAGTTGTTACTTCATATTTATGTGTTTGAAGAAAGCTTAGATTTTATTGATTACTGATTCTATTTGCTGGTTCACATCTAGGTTTGGTAAAGAAATAACATGATTTAGGGTTTAAAAGTGTTTGCTTGTCAATCCCCTTTTGCCCAATTGTACTTAATTTTGGACACATTCTGCCCACTTTTGTTCACTTTTGTCTACTTTTGTCCACTTTTGTCCACTTTTGGACCCTTTTGTCCACTTTTGGACACTTTTGTCCACTTTTGTCCACTTTTGGACACTTTTGTTCACTTGGTGTCCAAAAGTCACGCTAATTCTCAAAATTGCCCACCCTGCCCCTCCGACCTTAGCACCCATATACAAAAATACAGTACAGAAATACAGATAGGATCATTTTGTCGGACAAAGATCAATTTTAGTTGAATATAGCTAATTAGAAGATTTTTTTTGACATTTTCATCACATCTTCCCAATCTCTCGTGGTATGGAAATGCTTGAGTTTTCCACTCCAAATCATTAAGTAGTCATAAGTACTCTACTTATGCCCCAAAGTAAGAGTTTTAAAGAACTGGCCTCTGGAAGGCTAGTTGGGCGAGGGATGATTTGGGTCTCAGCTAAAATAGCATAAAAGTGCCAACTATGCCAAGTATTCTGCTTGTTGCATTATTCATATTGAATCGTTCACATGAAGGAATATGTTTTGGGGCTTAATACTTGCTCTCCCATGTTTCGTTGCCCCTATGTGCACTCGGTTTGAAAATCAACAAGTGTCTTTGTTTATAAAACAAAGTTGGGAAAAAACCAACCCAAAAAACAGGTAACGTTGAAGTATAGAAAACATCTCTTTTGATTTCAATCTATAACAGAGGTCTTTGAGAACGTTGTAACAAAAGATAAAAATTAACTGTTTATTCAGTAGACTAACGTGATAACTAGGTCTTGAAAAGGAGTTAAATCCTGAAACAAACTTTCAAAGTTTTTGTAGCCTCTTTCGGCGAAAAAATGTTTTTGGCCAAACTCCCTATTTTGCCACCTTTCTTTAGCTGTTTTCTCCCCTTTTAGATTCTATTTCGACTTGTCTCTTGGTCTTTTCACAGTTTAGAACACTTCTAGCCGTTCTGCCATTTGGGTCCTTATCCGTTTCCTTCTTACTTATTTCTCCTTGTTGGGAGCTTTCTCCTAAAATTTATACATTATTTAGTCCACCAACGAATTTGAATATCCTAAAAAACAAACCCTTTCGTAGGTCCAGTTCTAGTTTGATTCTATATTTCATGAAGAGCAGGAAAACAATATCTGAAGAGCTCCAATGGGGTCTGATTTGGCTCTTTAGTTGGGTGATGAGCCACTTTCAGCATTTCCTTGAACGGAATCATTGATACAATCCTCAATACCCTAAATCATCAACAGAAGCCATCACGGGGGGACCTTGTCTGTCCCTTTCTTCACTTTCGCCTCTTTTTAGACATATTTGATTAGTTACGTTCGCCAAGCTTGACTCTATGTCTGTGAAATGTGACAAGCACCGTCCACTTTTTTGGGTTAATTTTGATGAGCTTTTTTCTTATTTCAGAATTGTGTTATAGCTTGTCACAAATCAATAAACATCATTTCATGAGTTAGAATGTCTAAAGTAAGAGTGAGAATTAACAAAGATGGTGATTCATGGGTGATCCAAAAGGAAGAGAGTACAGAATCATTTTCTTCATCACCATGGGCTGTAACTTTATGTTAAGTTGAAAATTTCATATTTCGTCACGCACCTATCCATGGTATGGCCACCTAGAAAAAGCTTTACTATCTTGCAGTCGACTTGTGAAGATTACATTAGGATCCGATCTAACAAAACATTACATTTTCATAATCACTCAACTAAAGTACCAAAACGGACTCCAAAAGTCCGCTAAAATTTTTTCGTTGCTATTTTTTAGAGTTGTATCGTTGACCAACTACGCCAAAGAATTGGTCAAAATCTGTTAAATCCAAGTTTTAAGAAGACTAGTTTGAAAAAAACCAACATCCGTTTTTTTTACTGTGAAAAGAATATGTATCAGTTTCATTTTTCTTTTTGAAAAATCCATTCTCAGTGCCATTTCTAGTTGCAGTTCCAAACACTAATTGCCAGTAAATATAATCCATAAGGGTCGGAAGGAAAGTCAATAATGTTGGACAATATAGCTTGTTTTCAGGCTATGAATATCAACCCAAAGGTGACAAAAAGCTTTCAATATGTTTTGATTATTTAAGTATTACGGTGCGGTGGTTTTTAAGGCAAATGATGCTTGGCTAATATTTTTCACGATCTTCGTGCTCTTTGGGCACAGATATATTCAGCCTTTACCGTACATAAAGAAAAAAATAACTTTTTTGAACACACATCTTTTACTTCTAAATAAAAATCATATTTTGAAGCATCCTGAAATCATGGTCAAGGACAAAGTAGATGAATGGGATTTAAAACCACTACCATCATTGGCTGAGAATCTAAAGAATTTGGAGTAAAAAAAATACAGTATGGTTCATACAAGAAGTAAAGTACACTTTTATTCAATTACCCAACAATGCCAATTAATGCTCCATGCATTGCACTCATACGTACAAGGAGATGATCAAAGTAAAAAGGTCATTAAAAATCCAAACAACAAATACGAGTTTCATATAGATATTTTCAACCATAGTGCTATAGGGAAAAATAGTATACCAAATACAATTTTTTCATGGTGGAAAGATTCTTTGTGCCTTCTGAAAATCCTTCTCTCGCCCTTAAAAATAGCTCAATCATATTGCGTCTCAAATCTTCATGAAAAGGGGTAATTGAAAAGCCTGAAACCATACCGAGCATTTCCCCTCGCTATGCAAGGTCTAGTCATTATATGGTCTGTGGTCGTTCGACATCCAGTTTCTAGAAATCTATGCCTCAGCCCCTAACCGCTCTTCAACAGGCCCTTGCTTTTGGCTCAACATCAAGGCTGCCCTCACTTGCATTTTTGAACATAGTTTTGGTGGCACATAATTGGAGGGTTACCAATCGACTTTAGGCAATGATTAGATGATTTGCATTATGGAACTAGTGTATTTATTCAACAATTCCTCTGAAAAAGAACGCTTGGGGTTCAATGCCAAACAAATCGTCTTTAAGCGAGGACAACATTTTTTGGGAGAAAGAAGCCTACTATGCTCTTCTACATGGATTACTCCGCAAGTCTTCGATCTTATCTAATGCTGACGACGCCAAGGTACAAGAGCATTTGGTAGAACTTTAAAAAACCAGACACATCTTCAAAACGACATAGACGATATCTATGAGTGGGGATAATGCGGAATTAGTCGCCATTTCATTCCATGTTCCACGTTATGACTTACGATCAAGCAATAATAATAGACCCTTGCTATCTATATCGAAAACTACCAGAACCCGATTCAATCAGTAATCTCTATCAAGGACCTGAGGACCTAGGGGGTACAGGGGACAGTTTTTTTTAAAGCTCATACCTTGGAACTAGGGGCTTGGATATTAACCGGTGTGAAATTGCACTCGGCAAAGTTCTAAGCGAATGTTCATGATGGGTAATGTCCAGCCTCTAGTGATGAGGAATGTTAAACAATATTTTGAGCTATTTTGAGATTTTGAAAAAAACAACAACGATATTTTCCTTGTTCATTCTGAAAGTCGATATTGGTTATTTGAGGTCTTACATTACGGCAGAATTTTTGAGCAGTAACTGGTGAAAATGGACCATTTATTCCCACACATTACAGTAACTGTTTAACTATTCATATCCTAATTTGTAATCAACAACCAACTAAGTATGTTCATTCTTTTCACTGTCCATTAATTAGTTTCTTCATGTGATTGTCTAATATGAGCTAGATATGCTTCAAGCAGTAAAATCAGTTCTTTCTTGTGTTGCTGCGAACTAAGAAAATATGTTTTAGGACTATTTATCTCAAAAACTGATTAGGCTTTTTAACGATTGGGCCAAAAGTAAGCTTTAGTCAACTCAAGCTTGGCGAGTTTACTCTTTCATAGTATTGAGCTTGAAGAGAAGAGCGTATACTTACCTTAAGTGCTATGCTCTTCAAACGAGACTGTGAAAAAGCAAAACGAGCTTTTTGAAATTTGGCCTTGAATAGACGATGCAAAAGAGTGGCAGTCATCAAGTACATTTATTTATACATTTTATGTACAAAATTATATCCAAAACTGGCTTTCATTGCAGAAATAAATTTCAGCAGGGCAGTAGTAACAAAATTACAGCAATTAGTTCCTTTTGTCGAAAAAGGAAGTGTAATCCCATGGCATTTTAAAATGGTGTAATTGTAACAACCCAAAAAGCCCAAAGATTACTCGTTGCACGTTCCTTTTTCACATTCCAGAGTGGCATTAAATTTTTCGTGTCTCTCTTGGCAACTGAGGAAACGTGAAGCTTTAAGGCAATATTTTCATATATCCTAAAGAAGGGAGCCCAGGGCTCAAAATTCTATTCGCCTTTAACACCAATGAATGTTTTTGTTGTGTCAAATCGTGTTTCATTTGCATTGCTTTTTTGTTTAAATCTTCTCATTCAAATTCAGTTGAACAAGAAGACCAGACTCAGAGCGAAATCTTCCTTTGGCTTGAGTATGTTGAACCAAATTTCTCAACTCTCCCCATATCCATCCATGGCTTTATTCTCCATCATTATTTGAGCTCAGGAAAAGGTGTCAGTCTTAGATGTGAGATACCTAAATATAAAAAAGTTTACAAAAAGAAAATAGTTTTCTTACGTTTGATGTTTCAAAAAAAAGCTAAATTGAATTTGCATCGTAACATAATTTATGATTCCTTAACTTTGTGCGTATTCAAAATCCCCACCCTGACGGTAATCACTTTTGCATTCCCATTGGCTTCGCCAAACGAACGTGGCCAAGAATGGGAGTAATGCAGTGCAAACATACATACGTATTTATATACAAGACATTGATCAATTTTACTTTTCAATCTTGGAGTTAAAAAGATAAAGCTGATTGTAAGAAGGCTGTATTTAAGCTGGATTCAGGTCTCGCCCTAGTTATGGATTCAAAGCTTGAAACCTCGGAGGCCCCCTTCCCATCACTAATGCTGAGCAAATAAACATTATCAATCCTCATTAGCTTTACATGTTGGCAGGAAAACTTTATACCTTAGTGTTTGAAACAAAAACAAAACCATTAATATGGCAAAGTGTGGTGGTCATGAGGCAAAACACCCTAATGTATTGGTCATCTAAAATTTTACTAATAGTAATTGCAACGAGTAAAATCATTACATTTTTTGACAAATAATGGCTGTATAACGAGTAACTTTTTTTGGCCAAAGTAATTGTACATGTAGTCTATTCCTTCTATTGAGGAACAAGTAATGCCCTGGATTTCAGCTTGACAAAAGGGCTTCACTGTCACAGTAGCAAGCATTCTTTCAAAGTTACTCAAACCCTCAACTTTTGTGGGTTTTAGAACTGTCTCACAGTGCTCGATACGATGCTTGACCGATTTATGTTTTGGATACAAGATGGATTCACAGACAATGACGTGCCTCACTTTAGAAACTGCTCCAAGAGAGGCCATCATTGTTGCCCCTGCTGAAAATACCACTCGACTTTGGCTTAAGAGGGGCCACGTGGAAAGGGGTAGGTTAATCATTCGAAGAATCTAAAGTTTGACATTCATAAATGAGAGAAATTCAGTTTCCAGAGTTGCTTTGCTACATTTTACAAATCACACCGTGTTGGAGTACTTTCTGTCGCCCGATCCAAACGCGACCTTTTTGGGTATACCTGATTTTACCGAAATAGGATCTTTTCCTATTCATCACTCTTTCGATTGGGGTATTTTGATGTGCGCTTAATATTCGACCGACTGCAAAAAGTGGGTTTATGGCTCAGAGTCATGGGTGGATGGACCTAGGATGCTCAACATGCATTTGGAAACCCTTGACTATAACCAAGTTGGCATTATCAACAACAACCTTTGGGTTATTGGAGGCTTTGATTCAGGTAATAAATCAAACTACATGGATCAGGTGCATAAAAGTTCAATGATGTGGGTAACTAATTGCAGGAAGGACATTTTCTACCACGGAATATTATACTCCAGAGGGTGAATGGGTTCGGGGCCCTAATTTACCCCATCCTTTAAACAAATTTGGTGTAGCTCCAATTTCAAACTCGCAAGTCCTTATTGTTGGAGGCATCATGAACGGGAATTATCAAAAAGATATTAGATTGTTCGATCTTGTCAATGGAACCTGGTCCACAATAGATACTCATCCTGAAAAAGTGGCATTGGTGGCGTGTGCCAGGCACACTTTGTTGAGCGGAAAGGACGTGGTGTTTTGCACTGGGGGAAGATGTCAATCCCCATGTGGAACTTCATTAGGTGCCTTTGGAATCACCGGAGTGTATGACATTGATTCGGGCACTTGGACCTTGACCCCAGAATGGGATCTCCCCATAAAATGTGTTGAACCGAGGATGCGTGTTTTGGATGGTCGCCTATTGATAATGGGAGGATCATTTAAGGATGGAAATAACAACCGAGTTCTAGAGTTCAAGGAAGGAGAGACTCCTGTATGGCAAGAACTTGAGAGTATGCTCATAAATGCCTTTATGAAAAGTGCAATAAGCGTTGAAGCATCAATTTGGATCCCAGACTAGTGGGATTCTTTCAATAACTGTTGCTTTCTTGGGCTAGTCATCAATAACATTTCCGTTTACATCTTCATTCATTGCTCTCCATGGATCATGTATGTCCCTTGGGTTTCAATTAACATCTTGCTATCAGCTATCATCCTTCATCTAATCATATAGCAATAACGGAACTGAAGTAGGATAACAATGGATTGTGTTCCTCAATCCTTTCTATTGATATTGTATATATGTCAATGTAGTGCTAATAGTGATACCCCAAATTCACCATTCAGTGTAAGATCCTCCCTTTTACATTCAATATAGATCGATACCTCGAGAGATAAAAACATACCGTAATCCAAAACTTTTTTTACACCACAATGAGTTGAATCAGCAATCATCTTCATCCATAAGAAGGGACCTAGGGACATTTGAGATAACCATCTTGCCACTGCCCTAGAAAATTCCTTCTTGAAGAAAATGTCCCGCCTGTCAACTGTCCGGTTCTCCGGATTGGCCTGGGAGAGAGACCTCCTACTGGAGTTCTAATTCGGTTTCTCCTCTACAAAATTGTGAACACCAAAATCAGTCACAAGAGGAGAGTGTACAGACGTTTCCAAACCATTCGACAGGTTGAACCGTATGAATCCTCATGCTCCAGAGATGTGGAATTCCGCGTTCCATCTATTTCCTGTTGTTCAACATCTAACCTGGGGCCCTTTTTTTAAGCGCTCTTAACTCCGAGTTAAGGCTTGAACGTTAACCAGAACGAGCATCCGCTCACCACTACGGTGAGCGTACCGTATGTATTACACTGGATAATATCCAAGCTCTTAACTCTGAGGCAACACTTTTAAAAAATTGCCTCTGGACTCAGATGCTCCAATCGTTGTGATGAGGACCTTTCCCCTGCTCTTTCATCTCTACTATCAGCCTTCCGCATGGGAACTCAATATCGTCAATCCTCTTCAATCTTTACGTATCCGACCTGCTCGAAACCCTCTCACAATTAAAAGCACAAATTTGGCATCGAATGACTTGGTATTCCCGGTCTAGTGGGTTTTCTTTTCCGTTTAGGTAAAAAGGAGAGCAGACGCGTTGCATTTTGTTTGGCTTCCTTCCTCTTTGAACTCTCTGCTTTACAGTGTTTGCCACTTTCTCTAACTCAGAGCTTGATTCTTAGTTGGTGGGACAATGACACCATCAGAAAAGCCCCATTGCCTCCAGATTAGCGTGATTTCTTTTCGCCGTGAAGCTATGTATTATGTCGGTTTCACTTTCACCCTTTAACTATCTGTCACCAAACATCTTGATTCAACAATAATCAATGCTTGGGCCATGATCGGATACATATTCCACCGTATTCCTGTTCAAAATCTGCCACTGGCAATAACCCTGAAAATCGTCAGAACTTTCATCACCTCACTCATATTTACGGCTTGGAGCTCTGGCTCGCGAATTCTGTCAAATCCGCGTCCGCCGATGTTACCCTTACCAAATATTTCATGCAATACGTTGGCGTGCCCCAATATCCCAATAACGCAAGGATGCATTTCACTTGAGAAGCCGAGACTATCACCATCATGCTGGCAAGGACAGTTTCCAGCAGCCTTCGAAATCTGACATTTCCGGGGGATGATGTCGAGACAGTAGTTTTCCTTCCCTATCAAGGACCTACCGGGTGACAGGAAAGAAACCGGACACGGTAAATTACATTTTTAGGCCTAACGAAGCATGTTACGGAGCAAACGTGGA